>NW_025111021.1:0-341063 GCF_015476425.1 Leptopilina heterotoma
CCCTAGGCAATCATGAAGAATAGAGAATTTTATTTCAATTTTTAAGTAGTAGCACCACCACCCGAATGCTATCAGACAATTGAAATTGTTTAATATAAAAATAAAAATTTATTTCTTTCAAAAATAAAAATTCTAATCATCTGAAAATTACCTGAGTTCTAGTAGGGACTGAGCCCTAGGCAATCATGAAGAATAGAGAATTTTATTTCAATTTTTAAGTAGTAGCACCACCACCCGAATGCTATCAGACAATTGAAATTTGTTTAAAATGAAAATAAAAATTTATTTCTTTCAAAAATAAAAATTCTAATCATCTGAAAATTACCTGAGTTCTAGTAGGGACTGAGCCCTAGGCAATCATGAAGAATAGAGAATTTTATTTCAATTTTTAAGTAGTAGCACCACCACCCGAATGCTATCAGACAATTGAAATTTGTTTAATATAAAAATAAAAATTTATTTCTTTCAAAAATAAAAATTCTAATCATCTGAAAATTACCTGAGTTCTAGTAGGGACTGAGCCCTAGGCAATCATGAAGAATAGAGAATTTTATTTCAATTTTTAAGTAGTAGCACCACCACCCGAATGCTATCAGACAATTGAAATTTGTTTAATATGAAAATAAAAATTTATTTCTTTCAAAAATAAAAATTCTAATCAACTGAAAATTACCTGAGTTCTAGTAGGGACTGAGCCCTAGGCAATCATGAAGAATAGAGAATTTTATTTCAATTTTTAAGTAGTAGCACCACCACCCGAATGCTATCAGACAATTGAAATTTGCTTAAAATGAAAATAAAAATTTATTTCTTTCAAAAATAAAAATTCTAATCATCTGAAAATTACCTGAGTTCTAGTAGGGACTGAGCCCTAGGCAATCATGAAGAATAGAGAATTTTATTTCAATTTTTAATAGTAGCACCACCACCCCAATGCTATCAGACAATTGATATTTTCCTTAAAATGAAAATAAAAATTTATTTCTTTCAAAAATAAAAATTCTAATCATCTGAAAATTACCTGAGTTCTAGTAGGGACTGAGCCCTAGGCAATCATGAAGAATAGAGAATTTTATTTCAATTTTTAAGTAGTAGCACCACCACCCGAATGCTATCAGACAATTGAAATTTGTTTAATATAAAAATAAAAATTTATTTCTTTCAAAAATAAAAATTCTAATCATCTGAAAATTACCTGAGTTCCAGTAGGGACTGAGTTCTAGGCAATCATGAAGAATAGAGAATTTAATTTCAATTTTTAAGTAGTAGCACCACCACCCGAATGCTATCAGACAATTGAAATTTGTTTAATATGAAAATAAAAATTTATTTCTTTCAAAAATAAAAATTCTAATCATCTGAAAATTACCTGAGTTCTAGTAGGGACTGAGCCCTAGGCAATCATGAAGAATAGAGAATTTTATTTCAATTTTTAAGTAGTAGCACCACCACCCGAATGCTATCAGACAATTGAAATTTGTTTAATATGAAAATAAAAATTTATTTCTGTCAAAAATAAAACTTCTAATCATCTGAAAATTACCTGAGTTCTAGTAGGGACTGAGCCCTAGGCAATCATGAAGAATAGAGAATTTTATTTCAATTTTTAAGTAGTAGCACCACCACCCGAATGCTATCAGACAATTGAAATTTGTTTAAAATGAAAATAAAAATTTATTTCTTTCAAAAATAAAAATTCTAATCATCTGAAAATTACCTGAGTTCTAGTAGGGACTGAGCCCTAGGCAATCATGAAGAATAGAGAATTTTATTTCAATTTTTAATAGTAGCACCACCACCCCAATGCTATCAGACAATTGATATTTTCCTTAAAATGAAAATAAAAATTTATTTCTTTCAAAAATAAAAATTCTAATCATCTGAAAATTACCTGAGTTCTAGTAGGGACTGAGCCCTAGGCAATCATGAAGAATAGAGAATTTTATTTCAATTTTTAAGTAGTAGCACCACCACCCGAATGCTATCAGACAATTGAAATTTGTTTAAATGAAAATAAAAATTTATTTCTTTTAAAAATAAAAATTCTAATCATCTGAAAATTACCTGAGTACTAGTAGGGACTGAGCCCTAGGCAATCATGAAGAATAGAGAATTTTATTTCAATTTTTAAGTAGTAGCACCACCACCCGAATGCTATCAGACAATTGAAATTTGTTTTAAATGAAAATAAAAATTTATTTCTTTCAAAAATAAAAATTCTAATCATCTGAAAATTACCTGAGTTCTAGAAGGGACTGAGCCCTAGGCAATCATGAAGAATAGAGAATTTTATTTCAATTTTTAAGTAGTAGCACCACCACCCGAATGCTATCAGACAATTGAAATTTGTTTAATATGAAAATAAAAATTTATTTCTTTCAAAAATAAAAATTCTAATCAACTGAAAATTACCTGAGTTCTAGTAGGGACTGAGCCCTAGACAATCATGAAGAATAGAGAATTTTATTTCAATTTTTAAGTAGTAGCACCACCACCCGAATGCTATCAGACAATTCAAATTTGTTTAAAATGAAAATAAAAATTTATTTCTTTAAAAAATAAAAATTCTAATCATCTGAAAATTACCTGAGTTCTAGTAGGGACTGAGCCCTAGGCAATCATGAAGAATAGAGAATTTTATTTCAATTTTTAAGTAGTAGCACCACCACCCGAATGCTATCAGACAATTGAAATTTTCCTTAAAATGAAAATAAAAATTTATTTCTTTCAAAAATAAAAATTCTAATCATCTGAAAATTACCTGAGTTCTAGTAGGGACTGAGCCCTAGGCAATCATGAAGAATAGAGAATTTTATTTCAATTTTTAAGTAGTAGCACCACCACCCGAATGCTATCAGACAATTGAAATTTTCCTTAAAATGAAAATAAAAATTTATTTCTTTCAAAAATAAAACTTCTAATCATCTGAAAATTACCTGAGTTCTAGTAGGGACTGAGCCCTAGGCAATCATGAAGAATAGAGAATTTTATTTCAATTTTTAAGTAGTAGCACCACCACCCGAATGCTATCAGACAATTGAAATTTGTTTAAAATGAAAATAAAAATTTATTTCTTTTAAAAATAAAAATTCTAATCATCTGAAAATTACCTGAGTACTAGTAGGGACTGAGCCCTAGGCAATCATGAAGAATAGAGAATTTTATTTCAATTTTTAAGTAGTAGCACCACCACCCGAATGCTATCAGACAATTGAAATTTGTTTTAAATGAAAATAAAAATTTATTTCTTTCAAAAATAAAAATTCTAATCATCTGAAAATTACCTGAGTTCTAGAAGGGACTGAGCCCTAGGCAATCATGAAGAATAGAGAATTTTATTTCAATTTTTAAGTAGTAGCACCACCACCCGAATGCTATCAGACAATTGAAATTTTCCTTAAAATGAAAATAAAAATCTATTTTTTCAAAAATAAAAATTCTAATCATCTGAAAATCACCTGAGTTCTAGTAGGGACTGAGCCCTACACAATCCTGAAGAATACATAATTTTCATTCAATTTTTAAGTCGTAGCAAGCATCAAAATTTGTTAAAAAAAGGTTTTTATAAAGAATTTTATCAACAAATTTTTAAATAATTAAACTCTCTTGACAAATTGTAATAATAATAATTTTATGAATAATTTCAGTTTACGAGAAATTTGATGAAAATTGTATTTAAAATAATTGTAATCCTTAGAAGAATTTTATTATTTTGGAGAATAATTGAATTTTGACAAATTTTATTTTTTTTGAGAATAATTGAATTTTGACATATTTTTGAAATTAGTTAAATTTCTATGAAGAATTTTATTAAAATTATTTTGAAAAAAAATTGAATTGTTACAAAGAATTTCATTAAAATTTTTGAAAATAATTAAATTTTTTGGAGAAATTTAATTCAAACTGTATTAAAAATAATACTTAAATTCTAATAAATAAATTGTAGCAAAATTTAATTAATTTCAAAAGAACTTTAGTTATTAAAATTTTTTAATAATCTAGGTTTTTTAAAAATTCTATTAAATTAATTTGAAAATGAAATTTTACAAAATTTTAAATTAAAATCTTTTGAAGTTCATCTACTTATGAAAATTGTGAACGCAACTCTTAAAATTGAATTAATTTTGAAATATTGTAGTGAAATTAGATTTTAAGAATAAACACAATAATTTTCTAGGATTTCGATTAAAATTCCCTGACTTTTCCAGGTTTTTTCAAAGGTTTATAAAATTCCCAAACATTTCCAAGTTTTCCAGATTTGAGTGGCAAATATTTATCTAAAAAATCAAGTAAACATTCATACACTGTAAAAAATTTAGGGAGTTAACGGACTCGGGAGTTGGGAGTGAAATTTTTCGAGTTAAAAATCAACTCTAAAAGAGAGTTAATTTCTAACTCCCTTCATTCAACACCCGCGCGAGTTATTTTTTCCATGGGGAGTTAGCATTTGGGTGTTAAATTTTAACTCTCTTTATTTAACTCCCCTGGCATTAACTCTCCAATGGGTGCGACTTTTATAGAATCCCCTGGGGAGTTAAAATTTAACTCCTTTTTTTACAGTGTAAATTCCCTGAATTGCATAACAAAGAAAAAATCAGCAAATTTTGCCCCGATAAAAATCTAAATAGGTAAAAGAGAGTTTTTCTTAAATTAAGAGCATATTAATTTACTCTCGCAAGATGAAATTACAAATTGTCTTTAATTAATGGACCCATTAGAAAACTTTCCGCAAAGCTGAAGAGAGGATGAGAAGATTAGTATCTATAGAATGTTAATTTGCGCGCAGATCTATACAAAGTAAAGTTCGTAAAGACGACGTCGGTTAGTTGGAAAAAGAAAAAAAAAAGAAAAAAAAAAGTTGTCAAGACAAGATATTCCGCTTGAAGCAAGATGCCAAAGCTGTAAGACCAAAAGGCCTATATTCTGCACCGAGTGACCCATAAGTTTTGTTCCAAGTAAAAACCAGACATTCACAGCGGTTTGAAGATCCGCTATATAAACTGCGGGTAATCCCCTTTTTCTTCCCGACCAGTACAAAGTCAATTTGTCAGCATGACATTTCGGAAAATGAAGCATATTATCGTTTCTTCAAATTACTCAAGAAATCTTTTGCTGATCTTTTTTTTTCTCTAAATGCTTTTTATGGACGTTTTCTATTGAATTTTCTTCGTTCTCTCTCATTTCACCAGACACGAAACTTGAATTCTTTGTGAAGAGTTAAATGAATGTTTCTGTCATGTTTTTTTTTGCATTGAAAATAAAATTTTATTAAAAAAATAAAATAAAACTATATTTATTATTAAAAAACAAAATTTTCGTTTTATTTTACTTATTAGAATTTATTTAATTTATGATTTTTCATACTGAAAAACAAATATTTTCTGACCAACAAAATTCTTACAGATTTTATTTGTCATTTATTTTCTTTATTTAAATTTAGAGAAATTCTGATTTTTTGCACTAAAAACAAGTATTTAATCTCCTCTTTATTAATGTTTATCGATGTTTGAAACTTTTACTTATTTTCTGATTGAGTGAGAGGCTTTCGGTCAAATTCCAGTGCAAGTTTCTCTGCATAAGTATTTATCTATAAGGAGAGAAAAGACAGAGAAAGCTCCAGAGGAGAAAATAATCATGAACCTAAGAAGAAAAGCAAAATTGAAAAATTCAACTTTTCTGGTTTAAAGAAAGTTATCAATTAAAAAAACAACTTTTGCAACAATTCAGAAAAAAGATTTTATAAACAAAGATACCATCTTCTTTCTGTCTTTACTCCTTTGCTATTTCTTATTTTCAGATAATTTAAAGAAAAATTTAATTGACTCAAATAGTTTTGATATTATTCGAATTAGTAAATATTAATAAAATGTTCTTAAATTTAAATTTGGAATTAAGTAAATTGATTTAAACAACAAAATATTTTTTTTGGTCAACCAAAAAATCAAATATTCTTAGTCAAAAATGTTTAGTTTCAAATTAAGTATTCTGAATGAAAAATATATAATTTCAAATCAAATATTTTTACTCAAAAATATTTGCTTTGAAATCAAAGATTCTAGTTCGAAAAAAACTCTTTTTTACCGCAAGTGACATAATAAAAGGACAAATAAAATAATGCGGAATAAAATTGAAAATCTCCTTTTAAATAGGTACATGAAATAATTGATGATCAAGTTTCTATCTATATAATCATCATGTAGAAGCACACTTCATTTAAATCAAAGAGGAGGAGAAAAAAATCTGCATACCACAATCGAGACATAAAGTAGAAATGGGATTAGCTTCTAATTATATAGTAAAGTTAAGTTGAATTAATGACCGAGCACTTGAGGATAAACTACTTGCATATCATCTTACATTATTAATTATAAAGTTGCGATTAGTTACAGACACTTGATGAATGGAAAGTCTATTTATGAAAGTTTGACGAACACAATATTATTATAGTGCAGTGAGAAAAAAATCCCATCTGATTATGAATAACAAAAGATTTGGTTAAATATTGAATTTTAAATATTGCTTGCAAAGTTTCGATGAGCCAACATCATTAATTGATACACTGAAAAGAAATTTATTTGATTATTCAAATAACCGATTCTTTATCTATTATCAAATAAATATTTAAACATTATGTTCAAAAATTTCAAATTCAAACCTTTTTGAAATTAAACAAATTGTAAAAGTATTGTTATAAAACATGAAGATATCGATCATTCCGAGTCTTCGACTCGAAGTGATCGATTTCTTTGTGTTTTATAATAATTAAAGATAACCGAGTGACAAAATCATTATTTTATATTATAAGAATATTGTTTATCTAACTTCTTCAAAAATATTTTCATCATTTCAATTCAATTATTATTTTTTACAATTTTAAACTAAAATTCTTCTTTAAATCAATTATTTTTCATAATTTTTCAAAAAGTTCTATGAGAATTTTTAAATCCATTTGTTTACAATTCAATTTTACGAAATTTTGATTAATTGAAAATTCTTCAGTTAAATATAT
Organism: Leptopilina heterotoma; assembly: GCF_015476425.1. NCBI lineage: Eukaryota > Metazoa > Arthropoda > Insecta > Hymenoptera > Figitidae > Leptopilina > Leptopilina heterotoma. Next base: position 7,010 of record NW_025111021.1, read on the forward strand.
TATATTAGAAAATAAAAACTTCAAATAATTTTTAAAAAAAATTAATTCTACAGAATTGTTAGTTTAGTACGAAAAATTAGGATTTTTAAAAATTTTTAATTTGAAACCTTTTCAGACTTCAATTATTTCTAAAAATTCAAGCAACAATGCTTTTAATATTTAATTATTATTTATCATTTTAACCGAAATTCATTTTTAAATAAATTTTCTTTACAAATTTCTACGAGAATTCAAGTATTTAAATACAAAAATAAATAACTTATTCAATAATTGAATGTTTCTTAAAATTTAATTTTTACGAAGAATTTTATAAAGAAAAAAATATTTAATTTCTTTTAAGGAATTAAATTAAAATTTTACTAAAATTTATTATATTAAAGAATTTTATAACAATTTTTGAAAATGATTCAAAACTTTTTGAAGAATTTTATTGAAATTTTTAAAAACAATTGAATTTCTGAGAATAATTTAAATAATAATTTATGAAAATAATTGAATTCAAACGAAGAATTTTATTCAATTTTGTTTAAATAATTAAATATTTGCCAAGAATTTTATTAAAATTTTTGACAATAATTTAATTCTTGAGAAGAATTTCGCCATCAATTTATAATTAGATAATTTAATTCTCGATGAGAATTTTTAAAAAATTTTTTAAATAATTTAATTTTTGCAAAGTATTTTATTACTTTTTAGAAGAATTGAATTCTTCTGACGAATTTTGATATTTGTCAAAATAATTGAATTTTTGAAAAGAATTTTATTAAAATTTCTTAAAATAATTGATTTTATCGGAAGAATCTTATTGTTTATCAAAGATAATTAAAATGCTTCTGCAGAATTTCATAAAAATATTCCAAAATAATTGATTTTTTGCGACGAATTAACAGTTATTTATGAAAATATTTGAATTATTGCAATTAATTTTATTATTTCATTGAATAATTGAATGTTTCTTAAAATTGAATTCTTTCGTTAAGTTTTACTAAAATTTGTAAAAAAAATTGCATTTTTTAGGAGAATTTATTTTAAATTGTTTTAAAAATACTTGAAGTTCTGCAATGAAAATAATTGAATTCCTATAAATGAAAATTTATTATTTATGAAAATAATTGAATTTATAAATGAAAATTTATTATTTTTGAAAATAATTGAGTTTCTAAATAAAAATTTATTATTTATGTAAATAATTGAATTCCTAAATGAAAATTTATTATTTATGAAAATAATCGAATGTTTTCGTAGAATTGTATCAAAAAATTTTTCCAATAATTAAATCTTTTGATAAATTTTATGAAAATAGTAAATATTGAAAATCATTCAATTGCGAAAAACTTTTGAAAATAATTGAAATTTTGCAAAGAATTTTATTTAAATTTTCAGCGAAAAATTTTGCTATTTGTAAAAATAATTGAATTCTTGGCGAGATATTCGTTAAAACTTTTAAAAAAAAATTATTGAATTTCTTCAAAGAATTTTATTACTTTCAAAAGTAATTGAATTCTTGTGATGAATAATATGAAAATAATTGAATTTCGCAAATAATTTCATTAAAATTCGTATAAAAATAATTGAATTTTTGTGAAGAATTTGTTGCTTATCAAGTTAATTGCGTTAAAAATTTTGAAATAATTAAATAATATTAAAAAATTCATTCTTGTCAGAAATAGAAAAATTTTTTAAACCTTTTTTATTAGAATTCGTGGTTTTTTATTTTTTTCTATTAAATTTATATTTAATTTCATAGTTTATGAGCCAAACTAAAAAAGACACCAAACATTTAGAATTTTTTTATAAATTCTAAAAATTTAATTTATTCCAGTACTTTTAATAAAAATCCCTGACTTTTCCCTGATTTCCCTGACCAATTCTACTTTTCCTGACTGTTCCCTGAATTCCCTGATTTTCCTGACCTGAGGCAACCATGTTAATTGAATCAAATAATTTTTATTTGATTCAAATAATTTTTTTTCAGTGTAATTTTCTTCTCAGTAAAAAAATTGTTTCGTTTTTCCAACAAAACAATTTGATAATAAACACCTCCGACTAATAAATAAATAGCAGTGGAGTTTATCACTACTATTTCCATTATTTCATAAAACATTCTAAATAATTCTGTTATCTAATCGAAAAACAATTTTTCAATTTAAAAGCCTTTCTAGATAAAATAATAATTGTAAAAAATTAAAAAATATAGTATTTTTAATTTAAAATAATATTTTTTTAATTAACGAAAAAAAATGTAGAGTGAAAGAGAAGGGAATGAAATTATCGAAATAAGACGTTGTCATATCTAATGACTTTATTTAGCGCAGCATCTTGTGTGTATATATATGCACACTCGATGTCTTGCACGATTGCATAATTGATGATACTTGGATTGATTAAACGATATGTGAGTGAAGGAGAAGTAGGTAAAAGACAATGTTGAATGTTTTCTTGTGTAGTTGTACAGTTAGGTGCCAGTTCAAGTGGCTTTCGTCTCGTGCCAGTCGGTCCAGTTTGCAATCCGAGGATGCGAATGCATCTCAGATTGCCAACCGAACAAGGTACATGTATATATCTATATACACAATATTCTATACGCCCATCTTACATCAATTTTACCGTTATATTATTTATACTGCTGATATTTTACTTATATACATCTGCTTATAATAGACTATATATAGGAATACTTCTGTCGCATTATTTCATAACAAGTGTCGCTTATATTCAAGCAAATAATTTTAAAAAAGTCAGAAAAAAGTCGGATTTTTAAATTACTCTTTTCATATTCAGTACCCTCTTAATTTTAATCACTTAATTTCTATTTCACTGATGAAATTAAAATTTTCCACAAATTTAGCTGGAAAATCGAACTCAGAATTTTTGTTCAACAAAATTTCCGGTTTTTTCCTAATTTTTCCCGGTTTATTTCTTATCAAATTTAAATTTATTTGATCTCAAACATAATTAAATTTACAAGTAGTTTCCAAAATTTTTATTACAGTTTTTATGAATAGTTAAATTCTTTTGACGAGTTTCTTTAAATTTTTTGAAAATAATATTTTTTTTAAATAATTTTCATTAAAAATTTGAAAAATGATTGAATTAAAAAAAGAATTTTTTCAATTTTTTAAAACAATCTTGTCTGTTTATAATTATAATTGAAAATTTGATAAATTCAATTTTATTAAAAATTTTTGAAAAGTAATTTAATTGTGGAGAACAATTTATTTATTTATATAAAGATAATTGAACCTTTGAGAATTTTTAAAAATAATTAAATTTCTGCGAAGAATTTTATTACTTTTGAAAATAATTGAATTTTTTTTAGACTTTTATAAATAGAATTGAATTTTTGTGAAGGATTTTTTTTAAAAATAATATTCAAAAGAATTAAGTAAATCTGAAGAAGTTTACTATTTATGAAAATAGTTGAATTCTTTCGACGAATTTTAATAAAAATTTTTAAGAATAATTACATTTTTCAAGAAATATTTGATTAAAATTATTGTATTAAAAATAATTTGAAATTGTGCAATGAGTTTTACTATATTTATGAAAATAATTGAATATATTGCGAAGAAATTTTTAAAAATAAAATTATAGTTACGATGATTAACTTTCCTTGATTATTTTCGAAAAATTTAAATAAAATTCTTTAAAAGAATTTAATTATTTTTAATACAATGTAAAGAAATTGTTTAAAAGTTTTTAATGAAATTCTTTAACAAATTTAATTATTTTCAGTTGAATTTCATAAAATTTCTATTAATTAGATAATTTTTTTAAAATTTCTTTACATACTACATACAATCAGTGACTGATTTTTTACTATCAAATTAATTATTTTTAACTAATTCAAATTTAGAGATCAGTATAAATATACATAAAAATTGAAAATAAAAAGCGATTTTTTAAAAACGAATTAAAATAATAAAACTTTTTTTAATTTGGTGAAAAAATTCCCGGTTTGGAATAAAATTCCTGGCTTATTCTCGGTTTTTACCGATTCAAATTAAATTCCACAGTTTTTCTAAGAATATCAAATTGAGACAAAAAATGAATCAAAAGTGTTTTTTGTCTCAATTTGATATTCTTAGAAAAACTATGACAATAAATATTTTAAAGTTGAAAATTAATTGAATAAATAAATAAAATAAATAAAAAAAAAATAATAAAGAAAATGAACAAATAGAAGAAAATAAAGAAAATGAATAAAAAAAACAAGATAAGGAAAATAAATAAAAAAGCAAAATAACTAAAATATAAATAAATGTTTTCATTTTAATAGAATAGGAATTTTACTTTTAAAGACGCTGATCTTTTATTTGAGACGTAAATATAGAAAAATACCAGTTTCCTTGAAATGCATAAAAACGACCTTAAAACGTGAAAAATTGTTTTTATTTTCTATAATAAGATAATAAAGCGATATGACACTTTATAGTCTCAAAACTCGAATAAAAACGAAAGTATAAAAAATGAATAGTGCATAAAAAACTTTAAATGGATATGCATCAATTGTCATTAGAATTGTGTTCTGATAACTATTAAACTCCTTTTATATACCAACCTTCAAAAAATTTATATTATTTCTTTTTATTTTATTCACAAGGTTATAATTACATTTTATTATGTTTTTACAAAAAAGGAATGTAACTTAATTACAGTTTATACTCTTTACTTTTTCTATTCAAATTTACAATATACTCTCTAAATTTGAATTAGTAAAAATTTTTACTAACTTGATTTAGTAAATGATACTTTGCTTTTTAATTCGTAAATTTCACTAATAAATTAGTAGAAATTACTATTTGTTAGTAAAATTTAAAGTAGTTTAAAAATTAATAATTGAAAAAAACAGTATATGAACTACTAATTTATTAGTGAAATTTACTAATTCAAAAGCTAAAAGTCAGAAAGTAATTCAAATTAGTAAACATTTTTACTAATTAAAATTAAGAGAGTATAAAATTACTCTAAATTTGAATTAGTAAAAATGTTTACTAATTTAAATTAGTGACTGACTTTTTGCTTTTAAACTAGTTAATTTTACTAAACAATTAGTATAGAAATTACTATTTATTTGTAAAATTTACTAATTGAAAAGCAAAAAGTCAGTCACTTATTTAAATTAGTAAACATTTTTACTAATTTAAATTTAGAGAGTAGCTAAACTTTAAATTCATTTCAATTATTAATAATTTTCAAATATTTATTTAATATTTTATTAATTGACTAATAATAACAATAATAATATTATTAATAACAAAATAATTGAAGTTTACAAATTATTTAAAAAATTATAAATTAAAAAAAATTAAAATTAAAAATTAAGAAGTTAAATAATCTTTAAAAAGAGAAAACTACTTTATTCAATTTAAGGACCGTTTCTTGTTATTTTATATCCAAATTTTATTAACTTGCTTTTTATTATAGAATGTAAAAGGATTTTATTCTCTTTACACTATTAAATCAATAAAGAAACAAATTACTGGGAATAAAAGAAGTGAAAGTTTCAATAAACATTTTATTTAAAAAAGTGAAAATGAGTAATAAAAAATATTTTTAACTTACAAATGTCAAGTGTTAAAACAGTAAAAAAATTAAATCACAAATGGGAAAGAATAAAAATATTTTTACTCATATGATTAAATTGTTAGGTAATTTTAATTCAAATTTTATTAGTTTTCCTGTATTTTCGAAAATGAGATAATTATCATTATTATTTATTATTATTTTATTAATTAGCTCTCTAAATTTAAATTATAGTACGAAAATTCAGCCACTAATTAACATTATTAAAAATATTTACTAATTTGCAGTAAATTATTAATATTTTTAATAAATTATTACTATTTTCTTTGTAGTTCTAACTTTTTTAATTCAATTTTAACTAAAAAATTACTGAAGATTAGTAAAAATTCTGACTAATTTGAATTAGTGGCTTAATTAATTAATTAATCACAAATTTCTTTTTTTACTAAATTTTTATTGAAAATTGACTAAAAATTAGTTAAAAACTTTTACTAATAATTTAAACTACAATAATCATTAAATTAACATTATTATTTTCTAATAAATAAAATAAAAATGTTTATAATATAAATTTTTTAAATTAACAATTATCACTTATTTTATAAGTTTCTTAAAGAATTGTTAAAAGAAAACTACCACATTTCTGCTTTATCGATTGTTTATACTGATTCAAAATTATAATCTAGTTCCATCTCTTTTTAAATATTTTAATAATTAAAATAATTATCTATTTTAATATTTAAAATAAATATTTATTTTAATATTTAAAATAATTATTTATTTTAATATTTAAAATAATTATTTATTTTAATGTTCTCTCTTTTAAATTAGTAAAAATGTTTGCTAATTTAAATTAGTAACTAATTTTTTGCTTCTGAATTAATAAATTTTACTAATATATTAATAGAAATTACTATTTATTAATAAAATCTAATAATTCAGGTTTAGACAGTTTTTTCAAAAATTCGTTTAATATTTATTTTAATAATTATTTCCTTTCAACTACGACCTTTAATATTTGAAAATAGGGTAGTTTTCCCGCGCGCAATTTTCTGCATATTGGCTAACCTGCCCGAGTTTCATCGCCCTCATGTTGGTAGTTGTTGCTGACGTAGTCGATTGTATTGTAGTTGACGGCTTGTGTTGAAGCGACAAAAATGGCCTCCGCGGAACAGGTTGGTCTTAATAAAACTTGGGAATTATCGCTTTATGAGCTACATCGGACACCTCAGGATGCAATTACGGATAATACAGAGATTGCGGTTAGTCCGCGGAGTTTGCACAGTGAACTTATGTGTCCAATATGTCTAGATATGCTTAAAAAAACAATGACGACAAAGGAGTGTCTACATCGTTTCTGCTCCGATTGCATTATCACTGCACTACGAAGTGGTAACAAGGTATTTATCTTCAAATTAAAACTCTAATTCTAAAAGAGAATTCACATTATAATTCCCCCTTGTTATTTTTATTCATTTCGAGAAAAATTCGTTCAGTTATCAATGTTTATTCACTGCAAAAATTTTGTTGTTTACTATCAATAGTTTACGTTATTTAGCATTATACAAGTGTCAAAAAAAAATTATTAGTTTTTATTTTTGCATAATTTAAAAAAAATACATTTCTGTAATTTTAATTTTCACCTTTAAACATAAGGAGGTTATGTGTGATTTGACGAAAATTGATATTAATTGTTTTTTGTAAATTTGTCATAAAAAAAGGTTATGTTCATTTGTGATTTTTATGTTAAAATTGGTATTGTTAATTTATTACTTCTCCTTTTATATTTTCTTTGAAATGAATATAAAAATTGAGAGTTATATTTCATTAACCTAAAAAAACCGTTTGACATAACCTTTTTTATAGATTTTTTTGTAATTTAAATTTATTTAGGTATGTATTTATCATAAATATAGGCATTGAATTATTTGCTAAATATGTCGTTTTATTCAATTATTATTAAAATGTTATAATTAAAATAAGAAAACAATAATTAATAAAGATATTCTAATAATTGTTTATTAATTGAATCTAAAGTGGATTTTTCCTTTGAATTTCAGGAATGTCCGACATGTCGAAAGAAACTTGTGTCAAAACGTTCCCTGAGGCCGGATCCAAATTTTGATTTGTTAATTTCGAAAATTTATCCCAGTCGAGATGAATATGAGGCACATCAGGAACGTGTTTTGGCAAAACTCAATAAATCGCATTCACAAGCCGCCCTCGTTAATTCAATTACTGAAGGTATAAAATTACAAAGTCAAAACAGGCCGCAACGTTCACGAAAGAATATTAACGAATCGGAAAATACGAGTGGTACAGCGTCCTATAATAATACGCCAAATGTCAGTGCGCCAACGACCCCAAATCCAGCAGTAACCGCGGCAAATCAAAGTGATTCCTCACAAAGTGCAACTGGACCCGCAAATACGAACAATTCAAATTCAAACAGTGCATCACAACCCGCCAGTAGTCCTGCCGTTTCAGGTATAAATTTCACAATCCCTGCTTTGCAAAAAAAGGAAATTTACATTTTTTACATTTAATTCTCTAAATCAAAATATTTTATTATTTCGCTTTCTGGTTTGCGAAAATTGAAAAGAAAATTAATTTTTGACGTTGTGTTCTCTAAATCACAATATTTTATTATTATTATTAGACTCCACGGTTTACGGAAATTAAAAAGAAAACTATAAACAATTTTTTCAAAAATTATTTTTGAATAATTTTTCTAATTAAATTTTCGAAACATTACAATTAAAAGGATTTTAAATAATTGGAATTTTGTAAAATTAAATTGAAAATAATTAATTTTTTCGCAAGTATTTAGTTACAATTTTTTTAAAATCAATTTTTTAAGAATTTTGATTGCACATTTTGAAATTAATTGAATTATCAAAAATTTTAATGAAAAATCTTTAAATGTAAATTTAAAAATGAAAATAATAATAAAAATTAGCTTCTAATTTTTTAACATTCAATAATTTCAATGACATATTTTCGAAAATTCAAATACATCCAAAAAATAATAACATTTTAGGATTATTTTTAACATTTTTAAAATTCATCAAAAAATTAATTAGTTTATTTAACTTGAACAAAAATTTTTCAATTATTTTCGAAAAATTACATTGAAATATTATATAAATTAAAATATAAATAATTATATTTTTGAAAAATTCAATTATTTTACAAATATTTTGCCAAAATTCAATTATTTTCAAAAGATTTTACTATAATTCAATTATAAAAATAATAAAAAAAAAAAAATTTTATCGAAATTCAATTACTTTTAGAAGATTTTTCTAGATTTATATTATTTTTAAATATTTTACCAAATTTCAATTATTTTTAAAAGATTTTACCAAATTTCAATTACTTTAAAAATATTTTACCAAAATCCAATTATTTTAAAAATATTTTACCAAAATTCAACTATTTTTAAAAGATTTTATCGAAATTTAATTACTTTTAAAAGATTTTATTGAATTTCAATTATTTTAAAAAAAATTTTACCAAAATTAAATATTTTTAAAAGATTTTACAAAAATTCAATTATTTTAAAAAGATTTTACCAAATTGAAATTTCAATTGCTTGGAAATTTTTTAATTGTATACAATTAAAAACTGAGTATCTTTCAAAAATTATTCAAACATTTTTTAAAAAATTAATTGTAAGAATTTTGTTTATTATAATTTTTTGAAAATACTATACTTCAAATAAACTGAAGAAAAAAACATGGACAGTTACAGTTATTTAAAAAAATCGAATTTTCGTATTTAAATAATTTAATTCTCGAACAACTCTCGAAAAATTATTTTAAAAAAATAATTGATTTAGAGATGAAGTTTGGTTGAAAATTATAGAAAATAATTGAATTCAGGAAGGGTTATATTTGTAATTTATAGAAATTATTAATTTTCATAAATTTTACTCATTTTTATATTTTTCTGTAAAAAAAATTTTGCCAGGGAAAATAATTTTAGTGTCAGTAAATTGTCAGGGAAATTGATAAACTGAACTTGTGAGTTGAGGATAATTTCTAATCTTTCCTACTTTAAAAAAATTATAGGATCCACTTCGAGGAATTCAACTACTCCATCACCAAATCCAGCTAATCAAATACCAAAGCCCGCGAAACGACAGAAAAGTCTTCAAAATTCAGAAAATGACTCATCGAGTGCAGAAGCGGAAACTGGAGGTGGTGATTCAATGGTCGATACGGAAGGCGAAGGGCCAAGCGAGCCTCTAATGCTCAATGAAATTGAACTTGTTTTTAAACCACATCCCACGGAAATGGCGGGAGATAATTCGTTAATAAAAGCTTTAAAGGAGAATAGTATTCGGTATATCAAGACGACTGCGAATGCAACTGGTATGATTTTCATATTCCCAAGCTAGTACTTTATCGAGAGCAGAAAATATTACTCCTGGGATTTTTTTTCCACAAATTTAAAAATTTATTTTGTTTTTTTTTTGTAAAAAAAGATTTCACTGAAATTTTGCTTTTTCAAATGAAGGAAATTTTCTCTTTCTGTTTACATATTTTCAAAATTTTCTGTACTGAATTCGAAGAATATAAATTTAACATATGTCAGAATTAATGTTTTTTTCGCATAGAATATCTATTTTGAAAATACGAATTAAAACTAGTAACAAAAATATTCATTTGAAAGTTCAAAATTTTAGGAAAAGGTAAAAAAGTAAAATTGACGTAATTCAAGTTCAGAACGTTTATTATCAACAATTTGGAAGGAAAAGTATTTTTACTCCAAAGGACGCTGCAGAAAATACATCAGTTTTTTCCCAGACAATTTTCTAATAAATTTTTTGAATTTGTATTCACTTTGAAGAAAACTAATTAATTCAAAAACTTATAGGAAAATAGACTGGGAGCCAAAACTAATTTCCTGCAAGGTCCTTTTTTCTAAACAAAATTTTTACAATATTAGATGAATAATTTAAAAAATAATTTTAAAAAGTAAAAATTTGTAGTAAAAAACTATTGTTTTTTGGGTAAAAAATATTTTTTCCTCCCAAACGTGATAAATTGTAAATTTAATTAAATATCTATTTGAATATTTAATATTTATTTATTTAATATTTAATATTTACTCGATTATCGATTAACGGTTTGAATTAAATTTTCAGTGGACCATCTCAGCAAATATTTGGCGATGCGATTAACACTGGATTTAGACACGGAATTATCCGAGTCGGACAGGCTTTTGAATTTCTGCATATACATTGCCCCGTCACCCGGACAACTTGTGGTTTTAAGTGGTTCACAGACGTTGCGGCAAGTGAACGACAAATTTTGGCGAGTAAATCGACCATTAGAAATGTACTATTCGTGGAAAAAAACCTAGGGAAGGGTTCGCAAATCTCATTTAAATGGGAGCTAGTCAAATTTCAGCTCCAGAATTAAAACACAAAAAAAACAAAAAACAAAAAAAATAGAAGACAAAAATGTAGAGGAGAAGAATAAGAGCTTATACAAAAAAAAGATACTAATCAAATAGTATTTGAAAGAAAGAATATCAAATTTCTCCCCTCCGGAAGAAAACCTGACGTCTTTGTAAACGTAGAAAAATTACGTTTCAACACCTAGTTGATGAAATTGTGTGTTTTCTTTTTTCTTTTCAAATTCATTTTTTCTTCCGGTTTAAAATAATTGTAAAATATTTCTTTTTATTTTCGTCGAGATAGTTCTTTGAGGAGAATGTTTCTACCGGTGTTGGATACCGTTTTTTTGTAAATAGCAAAATCTGTGAACGTGTACCTAAAAAATGTAAGCATCGAGAATGATGAAATTGTTTATTAATATCAAAAGCGAAGAGACAGCTTCGTATTTCGTTTTTTTTTTTTTTTTGTTTAATATAATTGACTGATATTCATCGGAATGCTTTACGCGGGAACACAAAGAATGAAAAAAAGCTCCACGAAATTATTCGTGCTGCAAAATTTTATATTTATGTGTAGTCAGAAATAAATGCGGTGTTTTCACTTGAATTTTTCGAATTTTATTTTAATCAAAACTCCAATTTAATAAATCCACGTATGGAATTTTATACATTTTGAATATTTTATAATCGAAAAAATGAAAATTGTTTTCTTTATATAAAAAATCGAAATTTTTCTTTAATTTTCCGAAACTGAAAAAAGTAATTTCGAAAGTTTGTGAATACTAAATGTTTAAAATTAATTCGCATATTGTAGAAAATATGTAAAAAGTTTAAAAGTAAGGAATGGAAGTTTTGTAAATGTTGGGGAATTTAATAATTCAGAAAGAAAACTGTATATAAATGAATCAAGTGGGAATTGAAAATCCGATTGACAACTTCGTTAAAAATGTATGAAAAGCATATCCTCTCGGCGACAAGTGGAAGGATAAATCGATAATCCGCCAATGCGCACTCGTCGCACTCTCTCGTAACCAACGAATTGGCAATAACCCCAATGTCCCTTTGTTCCTCCTTGACGCTTATCGACTTATGAACCGAAGCTAATTAATTTTTCCAATGATTCCCTTTCAAAACACTATTACACAACTATTAATTTTCCCCAACTAGACAAGAAATTAAGATCTTGAAAAACAGTTTTCTAAATTTTCTACTCCGAAGAATAATTTCGATTTTCACAAAGAAAAATTCCAAAACAAGAGAAAAACTACAAAACTCTCAGCACTTTTCGAATAAAAATGAACTATCCAGAGTTAATTCTTTTTTGAACATTTTTAAGCGAAAAATAATGAAATGTGTTTTTTGCAAACGGAATTATTCACCATTTCAAGGGAATGAAGCTAATTATAAAGCTTAACGACAAAGTCAAGTAACGACAGCGTCGGTCTTAATTAAAGCTTTGTATTAGTAGCAAAAGTTATTCGGTTCCTCCAACAGAGAGAAAGAGAGAGAGAGAGAGAGATTTCCTTGACAATCACTCCGACAATATTTACCCCGTTTCCCCATTTTAACCCCATCGGGGTCAATTTCATTGCTTCCGGATTAAATTTCTCCTTCAATAAATTCTCAATCGTTCCAATCTGTCACGTGGGATTATAAATTAAAGAATCCCCTTGGCAAATGAATCAGGGATTAAATGAAGGAAACGATTTTGAGGAAAAAGAATAAAAAAAAAACAACAAAATACCTCTCTCTCTTGAACAAGTTCTCGCGACTAAATTTTTTTTTCCCGACCACGACAATGAACTGCGAGAGATCTTTAAATTGTACCAAGGGATTTATTATACGCTTTTTTTTTACTATTTCCTGCTCTTTGCAATCGCGATTTAAAGAATGTTGGAAAACAAATAAATTTAAGGAAAAAATCTTTGGAAACTAAAAATTTGTTTCGATTTTTAAATAATTGGTACAAGTTTTTCGCAAACGAAAATAAAAGGGATTTCTTTTCGTTTTTCTTCAGACGAAAATTATTTCGATTATAGACTGAAAACTAAACTTTTTGCGCTCCTGAACTTAGCGTTGACGCTAAGCGTCGAAAAACATTTTTTTCACGAAATCGAAAAGAATACTACAATTTTTTTTAGGTTTCAGGTCCGAAAAGAAGATAGAAAAGAATAATACTTTTTTGTTTTAGGTTGAAAAAGTACTGGAAAAAATTTTTTAACACCATCAGTACATGAAATTAGTGATATTTTTATCACTAAAAATAAAAAGAAATAGTTTTTTGACACTGAGTGTCGACGCCAACTTCAGGAACCTGAACTTTTTTATAGAAAAAAAAGAATAAGATTGAATTAAAAAAAGATATTGGACATACCGATTGCAAATTCCTTTCATGAAGCGTTGGCAGCATTTTTTTCCTGGGGTCAATTATTGGTCACTTTTTCCTGCTTCGCTTGTGTCCATAAATCTGAAATATTTGAAAAATTATGAAAAATTTGAAAGATTAGGAAAGAAATTGTATTCAATAAAATTTCTTGTACGCTCCTATTCATTTTAACTTTAAGAATTATTAATTACTACTAATTACTTTGAATGAAAATAAATAAAGAATTCAGTCGAAATTTACGATTGCGAAAATTTTCTGAAAAAGAAAATTCGAAAAAATCGACGAATTTCACTATTTTGAAATGTCCTATAAAGAAAAAACAAAAAAACAACGATTTTTAAATTTTTAAAAATTTTCAAATTCGTTTAAAAACTTGTTTTTTTAATTATAATTTAGATTGAAAATGAACAAATTTCATGAATTTAGTCGAAAATCAAGATTTTGAAATTTTCTGTGGAAAAAAAGGAAAAAAACAATTTTTAAATTTTGAAAAATTTTCAAATTCGTAGAAAAACTTATTTTTTGCGTATAATTTAGATGGAAAATGAAAAAATTTCATAAATTTAGTCGAAAATCAAGATTTTGAAATTTTCTGTAGAAAAAAAAAAATAAAAAATCGACGAATTTGTATTTTTAAAAAATTTTTAAAATCGTTCGAAAACTTAATTTTTGCTTATAATTCGGTTTGAAAATGAAGATAAATTTCGAATTTAGTCAAAATTTACAATTGCGATTTTGAAATTTCTTAAAAAGAAAACGAAAAAAACGACGAATTTTAAATTTTGAAAAATTTTCAAATTCGTTTAAAAACTTATTTTTCGCGTACAATTTAGATGGAAAATGAAAAAATTTCATGAATTTAGTCGAAAATCAAAATTTTGAAATTTTCTGTAGAAAAAAAACGAAAAATCGACGAATTGTCGAATTGAACAATTGTCATATTTTTCCAGAAAAAGGTAAAAAATTTGAAGTTGGATATTTTTGTCAAACTTCAAAGTCAAAAAACTTCACTTAGACCACGTTGAATTTCAAAATAACATGAATTAATTAATTGTTAATTTAATGATGCAGAAAAAAAATTGTTGGCATTTTCGAAAACGACAAAAATTTTCATCTTTTCAAAAAAAAAGTGTCCAAAAAGGTGAAATAGCCCAAATTTTATGCAAACTTGAAAGTGAAAAAACTTTATGAAAACCACGTTAAATTCCAAAATAATTTTTGAACGAATTGGAGAAAAAATAATTTAAATTATTAATAATTAGCATACTAAAAAATCAAAAAATTTCATACATTTTTTTGGAAAAATAGAAAAAATAGTTGAAAAAATCTTACCAGACACAATTTTCTTGGGCATTCCCTATTTTCCGCCAAGAGCCGCACTTCAACGATGTTTTCCATTTTCAGATTCACAAATAAAAAAAAACACGATTTTAAAAAACTCCGAATACGAAAAAGAGAATTATTGACAAATTAAAAACACCCTAAAAACGTTCGCGGTTTTAGAAAAAATACGAGCACTCCCGAAGCTAACACTATTTTTTATTAAAATGTTATAACAAAAATTTAATATCAAATTTTTAATTTTTAACCATTAACGATACCGAATATTCGAAACACGTGGCGCATTACTGCAGAAATTTAATTCCCGTCAATATTCACTTAAACCGAGTTCAAATTTCCATTGTGTGTGAACGAATTTTGGTTTTCATTTGACCTTCTAATAGAGCCGATGAGTCTATTGTTTCCAATTGTTCCCAATCGAATGTAAACACATTGCTTTGTTGTATACAAAAGTACCATCAGAGAGAGAGTCCTTCATTTATTGCACCACCTGGAAAATTAAACAAAAACGATTAGGGGTCGTCCATATACCACGTGGACACTTTTGGGGGGAGGGGGGGTTAAAAAAAGTTTGAAAATGTCCACGATCCCATGTATTTTTGTGTCCACAAGGGGGGAGGGGGGGTCAAAAATCTTTGAAAAACTGTCCACGTGGTATATGGACGACCCCTTATTTTAAAAATGAATTATTAATAATTGTTAAAATTAGTTAATGTTAATTGTTAAAATTAATTAATGTTAATTATTACTCTCGTTATTGCTAAAATTAATATTTATCATTTAGGGGTCGAATATTACGTCACACTATTTTCGGACACTTTTACCCCCCCCCCCCTCCCCTCTCGCGTGTTATACTTTTTTCCTAATTTTAATTATTTATTTATTAATGTACTTTTATTAATTTAATTAAAAATTATTTTTTTAAATTAAATTTTAATTACATTAACTAATTAGTTTACATGAATTAAAACAATCCAGGAATAAAAGTCTGGAATGAAAACTAAATGAATTCCTCTACGGGAAAAAATCGACACTTGCGAAGAATCGAACTTTGGCCCTTGCTGTTCCGAGTCGAGTAGTGAAGCCACCAGGCTATCCCACAGACTCTAGTTTGCAGAGGGAAAAAAGACTTTTTTCCCCTGCGTCAATTTTTTTTGTGACGTCACCTAACCTGTAAATTTCTATTTTTAACCCACTTCACACGATAAAAAGTTTATATCGACAAACGATAGTTTATATAACTAAATATCACAAAAGGAAAGAATTCTAACCAAATATCGAGAATTTGTGTCATAAAATCTTTTATATACTATTTTCCCAGTAACGTCATAGTGTAAAGTGCAGCATAACAACTGACAAGTGTCGGACTATAGATCGAATCGCTAAATGGAATGATAGAATCAGCCAGCCGTAGACGATAAACAAAACAATTACCAAAGGATCCACAGGATGCACGACTTGCAGATTTATCGGATCGTCAGTGATTCTTGACTACTGGAACATTGACACCTTTCGACTCATGGTTATCTGTGCGCATATGTGTATAATACGTAGAATCAAGTGACAAGTAACTTGACGCTGAATCATCATCAATGTCATCGTCTTCGATTTCTGCAGATCTCGATCTTCGCCCCGAGTGCCTGCCTGCCTGCCTGCCTGTTGATGCCAATGTCGATTTGCCTTAAAGGCTATAGATTTAGCCGGAAGTTAAATTGGCTCTTTTAGTCACTTTCTGATTCACTGCCACGAAGGAAGAGCAGTTTGACTCCTTTTTTTCATCATCAACTCGTCTGTCCTCTTCTTCTTCTTTTTCTTCTTGAATCACTCTCTCCGTACACCTGCATTCTTCGGACTTTTCGCCTCGCTTTTCGCTTCTTAACCTCTCATTATATTGCAAAGTATTTTTGTTCCTTATTGTGGGGGAATTAAATTAATCTATCGTAAAAGGATGGAAATATCGTTTGTCTTTTTAGACAAGGACGAAAGAAATTTGTATCCTTTTCTCTTTTGTGTAAAACTTACGATTTGCGATTCTGCTTATAGTGAAGAACAGGTTATGTTCGCATTAATTTTTAGTTGACCCGGGTTCTGTATTTTGATTCCAAAAAATAAATGCGTAACCTAAAACTTTTTGCTTAAGAACATACAAGTCACAACCTACAAGTTATAATAGCTTTAAATAATAGTCACAACCTACAAATGATAAAAGCTTTGAATAATAGTCACAACCTACAAGTAATAAAAGCTTTAAAGAAGAACTTTTCAACAACTTTATGAAAAGGTATAGGAAACGGTAGAAAAATATTGGATCACAATTTCAGAAAAGAAATAAAAATTACCACCAAGGAATTATGAATATTAATTACAATTAAACGACGATAATCGAAACAGGAAAAAAGTGCGATTTGCAAAAATATACAACATGCGCGTCTGTATATGCATACCACATGACTGATTGTAGATAATGGATTTGAGAGCAATTTCGATGAATAAATTACAATAAATATCTGTGATGGTTGAGGGTTGTATATGGAAGTAAGAAATTACAAGTAAACCGATATAATATCCCATCGTTCAGTGTATCCTCTCTTTAGAAAGGGTATATTTACGTATAGTATTAGTTGTCAAATGCACGTGCGCGCCTCTTTTACGAGTAATGAATAGCGTTACGACTGATTTTCATAAATAAACAAATTCAACTTCGCGATGCTGTATTTACTGTGCGGAGATTTTTTTCCTCTTCTTCTTCTTCTTCTTATTTGCCTTAACTACACTTGTATAGGGCGGCATATTTAAATTGCAATTACTCGAAGCAATTGCTCTCATGATGATCTTTCAAGTATTATATAAAAGTTTATAATTAAAAAATTTATTGCGCACGATAATTGTCCTTTTTTGCAAACATTTGTCTTCCATGTTGCACTTCCGCGATTTACTAGGAATTACTAAGAAGAACTACTACTAGAGACAAAAATTGTTTCTAATTTATTTATAATTCAAAATTTGAAGACGATGAAGAATTTAAAAAATAATTATACCAAAAAATCTGGTAAATTTTGACAAAAATTTAGAAAGCAAATCGAAAAAGTTTTGCGAAAAATGTTTATCGATTTTGAGGACACCCTTGTCAAACGGGAATAATAAAGTTGTGGGTATATTGCACTCGAGGAAGATGAGCGAATAATTAGACACAAACGTGACAGCAATGGGCAACAACTACATCTACACACAAACATAAAGTCGCGTCTACATAATATACACACTCTGTTATAATACGAATTAGTACGTTTCTCCATAAAGCCCAGTCTTCTGGAATGCCTCAATATTTAATGAACTTAAGAACAAAACCTCTTTGTTTCTTACGCACCTAAAGTGCTTCGGCACTTCGTTCATCACTTTCGTTTCTTCAGTTTTTCCATCAACTATATGTACATATACACAAGTTATAAGTTCATTGCACTATAGACCGCAATATTCCTAACACAATATATATTTTTACCTTCATCGCCATTTTCACAAACATTTATTAAAGCTGCTTTTTTATTTAATAAAATTTTTCTCTCATTACTCATAGTAATAATAATAAAACCTAAAACAAGAAATAAATAATAAAAAAACGTAAGAACAATAATAATTATAAATATTATAAATAAATTAATAAAATTGATAAGAGCCAGTTTCACCAGCTCGGATTAAAAGATAATCAATGATTAAAGTCATATTTTAACCGCCCATGATTGGCCGGTTAAGGATTTAATTATTAACTTTTAATCAGAGTTGGTGAAACTGTCCCTAAATATATTGAAGTAAAGGAAAAGATTTAAGCGTCATTTAATTAAAAAAAAAATGTCCCTATAATATTGACCATGTGATTAATCTCGAATGTCGCAATCATCAGAAGGAGGAACTTATTCGTTGCTCATTTGCGATCACCTGCGGCTTATCTAACATTTATCGTTAGGGCTTATTATATACCACACAAAAAGAGATACAATTAATTTACATATCAGCAACAATAAATTCTCACTTGGGAGTACTTGCGAGTGGATTTATTCAGACATTATTCACGGTTTGCAATAATTCAAATTAGGCCGTGAACAACTTTACTCTCTTGATACACATATATATTTACATTGTATTCCTTCTACAGTTATGTGGGGGGAAAAACCTCCACAAACATTCACAAGCAATTAAAGTAATTAATTTTTTTCCCTATTTATTAAAATATAATTATATTATTACTAATAATAATATATTTTTTTTTAGGTAAAATAGATTTCTTCTAGGTAATGTACTCGGTGGTCGTAAAGTTCACATCGTTTGCGAGAGAGTTTTCATGCCCTCTGGACGGGAACTCACGGAATTATAATAGCGCGAAATTCAAATTCACGAAAATTCAAAATCGAACCAAATGAAAATTATTAATTAACCATTGCGTTTAAAATCACCATAGTAATTATTTTAATTAAAGCATTTTATGCACTTCTGATCCTATGCGACAAGAAAAATTTGAAAAATGAAAAATCACTTTCTGGGAAAATGTGATATTGCTGAGGAAGTAAAGGGAAATAAAAAAACGAATAGGTATTGGTTTTTCGTATAGGGGAAGTGCAAAGATAAAAACCTCACGATTATACAGTCTCGTGCAAGGTTTATCTGATCTTTATAGCGACTTGTCGAAAAGGGTCTTTCGCTGCTGGAATCCCAATGTTACACACGCCTATCCCACTGAATCGTGCGAACAAAGCTTTCGATTAAAAATAACCGAAGTTAAGTTACAACATGCCAATGGTGGAGATATAAACCCTAAAGACGATCTTATCCATCTTTTCTCTGTCTCTATATTTCTCTTTTGATTCCGCGAGCTTTATTGTTTCTTCAACTCTGCGAATTCTCGATATTTTTTTTTTGCATTTGTCAAATTATTTTAGTTTCTTGTTTTTTTCTAAAGTCGCAGTTTTTTTTATGAATATCAAATTGAGACAAAAAATGTATCAAAATTGTTCCGATGCAACAATTTTGATACGTTTTTTGTCTCAATTTGATATTCTTAGAAAAAACTTTGGTATGAATTATAGAAAATAAAAGGAATAATTTGGGGTTTTATTATTATTTTGGTAACAAAGTTTATGAAACGAAGGGAAATGTTTAATTTAACGTTTGTTTAGTACTTTAATGATAATTTAAAGATTCAAAATGGCGGTACCAATATGGCGAGACTCAGAGACGTAACTAGAAATATGGAGGGCCCCAGAATCAATTAAAAATTTCAAATTCAATTTAAAAAAAACATTGTTTAAATATTCTATTATTTACGTGTTTTAAAAATTGCAAATTGAAATGTAAAAGAATAAAATTTATTTTTCACTCTATATTTTCACACTTAAATGTCAAATAGGACTTTTCTATCAAGATTCAAAATGGCGAAGCCAAGATGGCGGTTTCAGGAACGTAACTGGAAATTTACAGGCCCCCACAATAAATAAAAAAAAAAATTTAATAATTAATTAAACATTGTTACATTCAAAAGTCAAATGGGACTTTTACATTAACAGGCTTCGCACTTAATAATTAAGTTTAAAAAAGTGGCAAATACTAGCTTTAAAAGTGAAAAAAGTAGCTATCGAAAAATTAAATTTGATAACTAAGAAACACGTTTTAATCAATTTACAAAAATTACAAAAAAAATTTTGATTTTATATTTCC
This sequence comes from Leptopilina heterotoma, assembly GCF_015476425.1. Classification (NCBI taxonomy): domain Eukaryota; kingdom Metazoa; phylum Arthropoda; class Insecta; order Hymenoptera; family Figitidae; genus Leptopilina; species Leptopilina heterotoma. The sequence goes on from NW_025111021.1 coordinate 27,375, forward strand.
TTGATTTCTATTAAAAAATATTCACTTTTTTTCTGAACCTTGTCATAACTTGAATTTTAAATTGTTATAAAATTTCCAAACTATATAATTATAACATAACTATAATGCATTTAATATTAAATTATAATCTAAAATTTTAACTAAAATTCATTTTTCAATTAATATTCTTTTTAGAAAGTTCTACAAGAATTCAATTATTTAAATACAAAAATAAATAATTGTCAGAATAAATGATTATTTCTTAGAATTAAATACTTATAAATAATGTTATAAAAATTATGTAAATAATTGATATTTTTCTAAAAATTTAATAAAATTTTTGAAAATAATTACATTTTTCCAGTAATTTATTTAAAATTATATTAAAAATAATTGAAATCGTGTGAAGAATTTTATTATTTATAAAAATAATTGAATTCTTGTAACGAATTTCAGTAAATTTTTTTAAATACTTGAATTTCTGTGAAGAATTTTATTATTTATGAAAATAATTGAATTCTTGCAACGAATTTCAGTAAATTTTTTTCTTGCAACAAATTGAAGTTAATTTTTTTTAATAATTGAATTTCTGTGAAGAATTTTATAATTTATGAAAATAATTGACTTCTTGCAAAGAACTTCAGTACATTACGATAAATAATTGATTTCCTGTAAAATTTTTTTTATTTAAAAAAATAATTGAATTCTTGCAACGAATTTCAGTAAACTTTTTTAAATAATTTAATTTCTGTAACGAATTTTATTATTTATGAAAATAATTAAATTCTTGCGAACGATTTTATTAAAATTTTTGTAAATAATATTGAATTTGTTTAAAGAATTTTATGAAAATTTAAAACAATAATTCAATTACTTCGAATAATTTAATAAAAACTGTATTAAAAATAATTGAATTCTTGCAATGTTTTTTATTATTTATGAAAATAATTTAATTTTTATAAACAAATGTTGTCATAATTTTAGAAAATAATTCATTTAAAATTTTGTTTTGGAAATTATATTTCACATAATTGAATTCCTGTGAAAATTTTATTATTTATGATATTAATTGAATTTTTGCGAAGTATTTTATCAATTTTTTTTTAAATAACTTAACACTTTTAACACTTAAATATCAAATGGGACTTTTAAGTCAAGATTAAAAATGGCGAAGTCAATATGGCGATTGCAGGACCGTAACTAAAAATGTAGAGGGCCCCCCAATAAGTAATTATCAATAAATATTAAATAAATTACTTGAGTATTGTTACACTTAAATATCAAATGGGACTTTTAAGTCAAGATTCAAAATGGCGAAGTCAATATGGCGATTGCAGGACCGTAACTAAAAATGTAGAGGGCCCCCCAATAAGTAATTATCAATAAATATTAAATAAATTACTTGAGTATTGTTACACTTAAATATCAAATGGGACTTTTAAGTCAAGATTCAAAATGGCGAAGTCAATATGGCGATTGCAGGACCGTAACTAAAAATGTAGAGGGCCCCCCAATAAGTAATTATCAATAAATATTAAATAAATTACTTGAGTATTGTTACACTTAAATATCAAATGGGACTTTTAAGTCAAGATTCAAAATGGCGAAGCCAATATGTCCGCCTCAAGAACGTATCTAGAAATGCGGGGGCCCCATAATAAACTATATCACAAAAATTATCAACAATATTGTTTTTATAAATAAAAATTATGATCTTCACCTTAGGTATTGTACACAACATTTTGAAATTCTAAAAATCAACTCAATTTTCAATTTAAATGCAGAATCCCCAAGAAACAATATAAGAAGACGTTTCAAATTGTACAGAAGAAAATTGTACACTTCGAAAAATATATTTAATATTTGAAAAATTGAACAAGAGAAGAAAGAGAGAATAAAAGGGAATTAAATGAGAAATATACAGATATAGTGAAGTGGAGGATAAAAAAATAGGATTTGCTTTGAATGCAAAAGGGGATCAATTTCTTGAATAACAGGTACAACCTGCGCATTGGGTATACGTCATATATATATGTATATATATATAATAGTGAACCTGTGCCAAGGCTGGCAAAAAGTGATTACGCGATCAATGCGAAATGGGAAGGAGGGCGATGGGTTTGTTGCATTTATTGAAGTCCTTTGATCAGCTGTCGGCTCGAACAAATTTCTCCTGAATAAGTGCGCACGGTAGGATATATCAACGAACCTGAAAGGAGAGGAACTTTGAAACGTCCGACGATCGTGTATCACATAACAGGGGTGTCTTTCATCTTTCCACCACTGATCTCAAAGGAAGCAGAAACAAAATAAAACCAAGCATTTTACTCCGAAAAAATATTATGTAAATGAATATATTTATGTACATCATTTTCTCCCCAAAAAAAATACTAAAACAACTCTTACATTTTTAGCAGAATTTTATTTCCGCTTTTTTTCGTCTCTTCGAAAGAATTTTTTTTTTTCAGTCTTCCTCACTTTTTTCAAAACTATTCCATAAATTTATTTTCACCAGCAAACGAATCACTTGCGGTAATTGCCGTACAATGTATAATGTATAACCTTCGAGTGAGTTTCATGATTGTTCGACTGTGTTGAGATCATATAAAACTAGGACACTGGAACATAATTTCAATCCCGTGACGAGTAATTAGATAAAAAGTCTTCTTTGCACACGTGCATCGATTATATATTTTACATTACAAATCAAATATACAAATGAGATAAAGAATATGGTTCTGATGGGAAAAAATTTATATTTATACCCTTCTTAGAATTATCCTTCAAGATTTCATTTGTAGGAATGATTCTATACTATTAGTCTCTCAGTCTACCTACTATATTCTACAGTTCGATAAACTTCTATAAATGCGCATAAAAAAATGATTTCATTAATTTCAAGGTATAAAGATTACTTCTTTTTTTCTCTCTTTTTATTCTGATGAGCACTTTCCATGCCAACAATGCAAATTGGATTCATTATCTTGTTTATTACTCATGGGGAAGATAAAAAAAATCCCAATTAAATAATGTATTCGTAGATATTATACAAATTTTTGAATTTTTATATCCTTTAATAGGACTGTGGGGAATAGAAATAAATTGAGGTTTAAATTTTCAAAGTTAAAGAACATTTTTACAGTAAAAAATAGATTTTTGAATGAAATGTACACGGGAAAAAATTAAACAGTATTTTTTTAATATTAAAAAATTATACAACTTAAATTGTTAAAATTTATGAGCATTTTTTATAAAATTTTGCTATTTTTGGAGCAAATTTTACTTAATTTCTTTGCATTTATTAAAGGAAAATTTTACTACTTTCGAAGTAAATTTTACTTAATTTCTGTTAAAATTTTCTTCGAATTTCTAGGCTTTTATGAAACATTTTAGAATTTTTTAACTAAATTTTATCACGTTCAATGTAAGTTTCATTAATTTCTGCTAAAATTTGGTTTGAATTCTAACTCAGTTTCTAGAAAATTTTACTGTTTTCAGAGTAAATTTAATTGAATTTCTTATAAAATTTATTTTAAATTTCTATACATTTTAAGAAAAAAATTTATTATTTTTTGCTAAAGTTTACTTCAAATTTTTGCGTTTTTATGAAAAATTTTATATTTTTTCAACTAAATTTTACTAATTTCTGCTAAAATTTAGTTTAAATTCTTACTCAATTTTCAGAAAATTTACGGTTTTCAGAATAAATTTAACTGAATTTCTACTAAAATTTACTTTGAATTTCTGCGGATTTCGAAAAAATTCTACTGTACAGAATGAAATTTACTACATCTAAAGTAAATTTGAGATAATTTCTGCTAAAATTTACTATGAAAATATTAAAATTTACTCTTGAGGTATAGTAAAATAATATTTTTAATTACTAAGTTAAAAAAAAAGAAAAGAAAATTTTCTCTGCATTTTTGGTAAATTTTACTATTTCGAAGTAAATTTTACTTATTTCTATTAAAATTTACTTTCAATTTCTGCTCAATTCTGAAAAATTTTATTATTTCCCAATAAAATTTTATTACGTTCAAAGTAAATCTTACTGAACTTCTATTATAATTTACTTTCAATTTTTGCGCATTTCTTGTAAATTTTACTATATGTCCAAAGTAAATTTTAATTAATTCTTTCTAAAATTTTCATTGGAAATAATAAAAGTTTTGCATGAAATTTAGTAAAAAAAAAAATTCTTTTAATTATTAAGTTAAAATCAATTTACTTAATTTTTGCAAATTTTTTTTGTAATAAATTCTAATAAAATAAAAAAGGAAATAAAATTTTCTGAGAAAATTCTTGAACATTTCATTACGACCAAAATAAATATTAAATAATTTCTGCTTAAATTTACATTCAATTTCTGCTCAATTCTGAAAAATTTTACTATTTTCAAAAAAAAATTTACTTTGTTCAATGTAAATCTTACGGAATTTCTGCAACAATTTACTTTGAATTTTTACTTTCGGAGTAAATTTCAACTACACCCAAAGTAAATTTTAATTAATTTCTTTTAAAATTTACTTTGGATATAATAAAATTTCCTCTTAAAATTCAGTAAAAATTCCTTTTAATTATTTTGTTAAAATAAATTCTTTCAATTTTTGCAGATTCTTTTATAATAAATTTAAAAAAAATAAAAACAATCTGTAAATTTCTTGAAAAATTTTATAACTTTCGGAGTAGATTTTACTTCGTCAAAAGTAAATTTTAATTAATGTATTCTCAAATTTACTCTGGAAATAGTAAAATTTACTCTTCAAGTATAGTAAAAAATATCCTTTTAATTATTAAGTTATTAAAATCAATTTATTTCAATTACTATAAATTGCTTTTCTTTAACAAATTCTATTAAAATAAAAAAAACAAATAAAATTGTAGACAATAAAAAATGTATATTTTTTATGTAAAATGTACCTATATTTACGAAATAAATATTTAAATAAATATTTCGAAATCTTTATTCGTAAATAAAAAAATGTTTTTGCTGGTTTTTTGCAAAATAAAGTAATTTTTTAATAGCTCTATTGCACTTTTTTCTCTGCAAATAAATCATTACAAAAGTGTTAAAATTCAAAAAATATATTTTTTGAATTTTTACACTTTTGTAATGATTTAATTAATTTACAGAAAAATTAAAATAATAATTAGGGTGATTAGTGATTCCAATCATTATTTTAATTTAAGAGGAGATAAATAATTTCATAATATCATAATTATATACCTACACGATTTAGAAATTGAGAAAATTTTATGTTCGTTAGGGAAACAAAAATTTTTATAATCCCCTTATTTATTTCAGGGGAGCATAAAACTTTTATATGCGGTTGTAAAATTGAATCGTTATTTAACAAAATATCTAATGATTGTTAATCAATAAAAATAAATTTGAAAACGGTTTTTATACGGTAATCGAGTTCGGGAATCTTCGTCGGAAGTCTCAGTTCTTCTTAACTCGAGAGCATACTCTCAGCGCTCAGTTGTTAACGCGCATTCAATCTGAGCGGACGTATGGCTGATCTTTCGTAAAACGTGTTTCGTGTTTTTAGTTTCACTACACGTGGCGGAAGAGGTGAATTTTAATCAAGACTGACAGTTGAGAGTAGAATTTTTCAAAATGCACAATTCCCTGAGGTAAAGTTCCACTCTTTTTCTCTTATCTTTCTTTCACTAGAACATTTTTTTTTCTTTATATTTCTATTAACACTTTATTCTGTCATTAAATAATGACAAACGTTATTAATTATAAATTATAATATTTGAATAATTTAAAGAAAAATTCTATTTATATCACTATCTTTATTATTTATATTAATATATTTATATTTTTATTATTTATTATTTTCTTATTATTTACATACGTTATTAAATAACAACGTATGCTATTAATTGTTATTATTTTTGTAAACCCGTATAAATTGTTAACTAAATAAATAAATAATAATTATAATAAACGGATGTTATTATTTAATAGTAGAATAAATTATTATTTCAAGTTAAAAATTAAAAATAATTAGAAATATTCCATTTATTTAATTCATTTAATTAAGAATTAATAATTAAATAATTTGTAATTATTCCAAATATTTACCTACTAACAAAATTATGGTACGTTTACAATAATCTAGTAATAATACTTTTTACGTTAGTAAACGAATTTTAATGTTGCGTATAAATTTTTCTGCGGATATGCGTAATTATTATTTTTAATTGGATTTAATTAAATTTTATAAATATATATTAATAATGTAGATAAAAAATATTATTTTAAAAATATTCCCTACACAGGTGACGAATTTTATAATTAGTTTTTCGATTTTTTTACTTTATTTCTCGTGACGAAGAGAGGAAATAAAACGTTTTATTTGCATACGGATTCAATTCACGTTTCGATATTTTTTAAATTACAATGATAATGGAATTTTTGAAACCGTATTAAATAGACCGGCTTTTTTTCTTCCACCATATTCTGGGTTTGTCACCACAAATGTCATTTGGAATAGTGCTGCAGTTGTTCGGCATTAATGTCTCTTGATAACGAGACTGGAATATTTATTTTTACTCCAATTATAGTATAAATATCATTTATTTCTTTATTTATTATTTTTTTGATATTATTTTTTAATTTATTAATTGTAATAACTTAACAATTTAATTAATAATTAATTTTTATTTTATTTACTTTATTTTTATTATTATTATTATTATTATTATTATTATTTTATTATTATAAATTATTTTATTATTTTAATTTATTATTATTATTAATTTATTTCTACATAAATAGAACTAATGAATTTTTTCCCTTTTATTTCAATATAAATAGAAACAATAAATTACATTTTTCTATTTGAATCTAAATAATTTTTTACATATTCTCATCCAAAATGAGAATGTCTTGTTTTAAATTGAATTTAAACTAAATTAATTTATTTTTTTATTTTTAATTTTTATAAATGAAATAGTATGAATAAAACACTAATAATTATTCAGAAAAATTAAATCAATTTTTTCACTGCTAATGATTATTATAAGTGAAACGTGTAAAGAATAATTATTTATGAAAGAAATAATTAATTTCGTCGATTAGCACCTCTTTAGGTTTTCTATAGATTTCTGAACGAAATAAAATAGACACGACATTTTTCGTCTCGTAGAATTTCTATTAGATATCGGAGTTATGGCTTTGGGACATGCAGTCGTTTATGAGTTTGTTTAGGACAAAATTTGTCTAATAGAATAGAAAGGGATTGAAAATATAAATGACTTTTGTAAACTTTGATTGGATTTCTCTACACATTTGTTGAATATTAAAATTTACAAATTGTTTATAAACTTCAAAATTTATTATAGTAATAAATAAATTTATAAGCCATAAGATTTATTATAGTAAGATATAAATTTATAAAATGTAAATTTTATTATAACAAAAAAAATAAATTTATAATAAATAATTTATTTACAAATTAGAAAATTTATAGTTTATAATATAATTTTTCGGAAGAATTCAGTTATTTTTTAAAATAATAAAACTTTTTTCAAAAATTTAATTATTTATTTATTTATTTTCAACAAAATTTTAATAAATCCTTCGAAACAATTCAATTATTTTTTAAAATAGTAAAATCTATACAAAAATTCAATTATTATCAATAAAATTTTCCAAAAGAATTTTCAATTATTTTCTAAAATTTTAATAAAATTCTTCAAAAAATTCAATTACTTTCAATACAATCTTAATTGAATTTATCCAAAGAATTTAAATTTTCATCGAAACAATTTTATATTATCTTTCAAAAATTTTAATAAAAAATCTTTGCAAGATATAAATTATTTTTATAAAAAGTAAAATTCTTTTGAAAATTTCAATTATTTTCAAAAATTTTAATAAAATTCTTCCTAATAATTCAATTATCTTCATAAAAAAAAATTCTTTTGAAGATTTAAATTATTTTAATTAATAATACAATAATTCTTTGCAAGAATTCAATTATCTTCAAAAAAAAATTAATTCTTTGGAAGATTTCAATTATTTTCTTAAATAAAAAAATTCTTCGGAGAATTTCAATTATTTTCAAGAATTTGAAACAAATTCTTATCAAGAATTCAATTTTTTTCATAAATATAATTGAATTCTTTACAGAATTTAAATTATTTAAAAAAATTTGAAAAAAATTCTTGTCGAGAAATCCTTTCGAAGTAAAATTCATCGCAAATTTAAAATTATTTTTTATAAATAATAAAATTCTTCGCAGGAATATAATTATTTTCAAAAATTTTAATAAAATTCAATTATCTTTATAAAAAATAAAATTCTTTTGAAGATTTCAATTATTTTCAAAAATTTTAATACAAAAAAAAATTCTTTGGAAAATTTAAATTATTTTCATTAATAAATAAAATTATTCGGAGGATTTCAATTATTTTCAAAACAATTTTAATAAACTTCAAAAATCAAATATTTCATTATGTAATTATTAACTGACATGATTATATTTAAATTCTTAGTTTAATTCAATTATTTTCAAAATTTTCAATTAAAATTATTAAAGAAACTCCATTATTTTAAACAAATTCAAAGAAATTATTCCAAAGTATTAGAAATTTTTAAAATTTTAATAAAATTCTTCGCAAGAATTAAATTATTTTCAAAAATTAAACAAATTCTTCGAAGAAATTCAATTACCTATTCTCTTTAAATATTTTGATAAGATTCTTTGCAAAAATTCAATAATTTTCATAAATAATAAAATTCTTCTTAATTATTCAATTATTTTCACAAATTAATAAAATTCTTCTCAGGAATTCAATTATTTTTAAAAACATTAATAAAATTCTTCGCAAGAATTCAATTATTTTCATAAATAATACTCATCAAAGAATTTCAATTATTTCTAATACAATTTTTATTAAATTACTCGAAATAATTGAATTATTCTTTTAAATTTTCATAGAATGCTTCAAAAAAATTTTATTATTTACACAAATTTTAATAAAATCTTTTGCAAGATTTCAATTATTTTCATAAAAAGTAAAATTCTTCACAAAATTTCAATTATTTTAAATATACACTTTTAAATAAATTGATTAAAAAATGTATTTTCCAAAACTTTGTTAAAATTCATCGAAAGAAATTATTTTCAAAAATAAAAAAATTCTTCGAAGAAATTCAATTATTCTCTTTAAATATTTTGATAAGATACTTTGCAAGAATTCAATGATTTATTCAATAAATTAATTTTAAAACTGAAAATACCTATAAGTATTTAAAAAGAAAAATGAAGAAAAAAAGTTAGGAAACAAAAAAGCAATTAACAACTGACTTTAAATAACGTGGAAAATAATTTTTACCTGCAACAGCTACAAATTTCACTAAATTAGCGATATTTTTAGTTGAATCATTTAAAATTTTCGCTATTCCAGAGAAACTTATCGCAGTTCCAGGAGAACAATATTTTTTTCCACGAACTTTAAATAAAAAATTCGCCTAGACGAAAATTAAAATTTCCTGCCCTTAACCTTTAGGGGGCAGGACTGTTTATTTTGACGAATCTTTTTATTGAATTGACTTCTTATTTAATTTTTTTTTAAATAAAAAACTAAAATTTGTGCAAATTTACCGGCCCTCTAAAGGTTTTAAAGAAAGTATAATTACAATATGTTGAGATCCCGGAGCAAAAACTAATGCAAAATATTCATTGTGTAAATATTTTTTTATCATCTCGTTGGAATATATCTTGGATGGGAATAAAGTTACCATAGCAATTTTGTCAATATTGACTCTATATCTGGCGGCGGAGGGTAATAAATTTCCTTGATTCGTAGCAAAGCCGTTACGTGATTCACGTTGACTGTAAAGTGTATATATACACCATATACACTACCATACGTTGTACACTATATAGGTGTATAAAACTGGGCATATAAGCCTCTTTAGCGCCCGTAACTGTGACCGCGCGCATGATAAAATTTACCGATTACAGTAATACCTCTGCGTACTACATCACTTGAGAGCTCGCATCAAATCTCTCAAATAGAATAATATCTCAAATCACAGACTTGTCTCACTTTGCAAGCGCATTCACTTTATCCTCTAACATCAGGTGCATCGTCACATCGAAATTTATTATTTATACAATTTTTTACAAAATTTCCTTTTTTTATCAAAAAATCTTTCCTAACATTTTGTTTTAATAAAAATCCAAGCTGTTAAAAATAAAAAAAAAATATAAAAAATAAATAACATTTTCAATTGTTTCAATTTTTTAAAATTATTTTCGTAAATAAAATTATTAACATCGATAAATTTCCAGTACGTGAGTTAATAAATATTTTTTTTTTTTTTGCTGCCTTTTTTTAAAGAACGCATTTTTTTCCCGCGCATTATTTGTCGTTGTGCACTTTCTTTTTCGTTGGTTCGAATCACGAAGGGCTCGCCCACGTAAACCGGTAACACCAATATACACACACATCCACCACAATATATATATATATATATATAAATATAAATACGTATATGAAATTTTCTCATACATGTGAGCATATCAAACATGTAAGGTCCCCACATTGTCTACAGTGTTAGTCATCCGTACTGTACTGGGGGTGAAAGACTTCCACTGCTGCCAAGGGACACAAAAAAAGGAAGAAAACGAAGCAAAAAAAAAAAAATAAAAGAAAAAAATGGTTGCACGTACGTGCCACTGCGATTTCGTCGAAAAAGTCGAATGGATCGACAAAGATATATAATAGCGGAAGAAATTGACAATAATTCCCTGATAAAATTGTTCTTGAAAGAATTTTTTAGAAAACGTTTTTTGTAAAAATAATAATAATAATAACATTAATAATAATAATAATAATAATAATAATAATAATAATAATAATAATAATATTATTCAAAGTGTCTACTATTTTCGTTCAACAATATTCCCGGCTTTATCCTAATTTTTCACGATTTTTTTTCTCATAAAATTTAAATTTAATTGATTTCGAACATAAATAAATCTACAAATGGCTTAAAAAAATTTTTATTAGAGTTTTTATGAATAATTAAATTCTTTTGACGAGTTTCTTTAAATTTTTTTAAAATAATGTTTTTTTTAAATAATTTTGATGAAAAATTTGAAAAATAATTTAATTAAACAACGAATTAAAAATAATAAAACTTTTTTTAATTTGGTGAAAAAATTCCCGTTTTGTCTATCTTTATTAAAAAAATATTTCAAGAACAATTTTAATAATAATAATAACATAATTATTATTATCAAATTAATTTTACGAGGCCTAATTTGTTTAAAGACCTCGTAAAATTAATTTGGCAAAATATTTAAAAATGGATCGTAAAATTACTTAAAAAATAATAATTATTATTATTACATACTTACATTAATGAAAAAAATTTGCTTTTTGATGAAACCGTTTTTTTAAAAATTATTTTGTAATAAAAAAGATTACTGTCCGTATATTAAATAAATATATCGATAAATAAATAATTAATATAAATTTACACCCATCATTAATTAATAAATGTAAAAATACTCTGAAAACATATTGGGCAAGTTGTATGTTAATGAGTCATACGTGTAAGTAATAATTCAAAAATAACTGGAGTACAAACACGAATTCCTGCGAATATTTACTTTTTCTCTCTTTTTTTTTGTTGTCCTGGCGCAGAGAGAAGAAAAAAATTTCACCTTCAGAGATGGAATGTATATTTGCACATATTATCATGAAAGCAATGTTAACGATATCTGCAGAATAGCCCTAATCCACAGTGGCACCCCTCAGCTTCCGTTTTCTCAAGAGGCCTCCGCTAACAAATGGACTCTTGCCTCCCATAAGCGGTGCGTATGGATCGCACCATTTGCAGAAAGACATTTTACCATTAAACTACTATCAAATGCATACCACTGATTTAACCACCAGTTTGTATTAATTTTCTTTCGCGTAAATTTTCCCCCCTCGTCATTGCATTTCAATTATTTTACTATTTTTCTTTTCTTTCTGGTAATTCATTTTAGTCACGAAATTTAGTTTCTGAAATGTTTCTTTAGAATTTTTTCATCAACTGAAATCTGGGTTAAAATAAAATTATGATTACTATTATTATTATTATTATTATTACTTTTTGTTATTATTATATTATTAGTATTGTAATTATTATTATTACTATTATTTTTATTATTATTATTAATATTTTATTAAATTTAAAAACGTTCAAATACTTTTTTTCCATTTACTCCAATTTTAACAATTAATAAGAATTATTTACAATTTATTTATTACTAGCAACAATTCTGACTAACTTCCTACTCACTTTTTTAAATAAAATGAACAACTTTAAAAATAATAAAATAATAAAATTTTTAGTTCAAATTTTTGTTGAAATCGTTAAAAAAAATTTAATTTTGCAGAAATTATAAATAATTGCAGAAATTCAATTATTTTCAAAAATAAAAAAATTTGATTGTCCTCAAAATTTTTTAAAAATTCTCATCAAAATCCCAATTATCTTTATAAATAACAAAATTCTTTCCCAAAGTTCAATTATATTTTCAAAAATGTCAATAAAATTCTTGTTCTAATTTCAATTATTCTCAAAATTTTTTCTCATTTCAATGATTTTCAATAACTACTGTTTTAATAAGATTTCCCAAAAAGAATTCAATTATTTAAAAAAAAATTAATAAAAATTGTACGCAAACATTTAATTATTTTCATAAATAATAAAAATTTCACAGAAATTCAATTATTTAATTTTTTTATAAATTTTTGTTGCAATAATTCAATTATTTTCATAAATAATAAATTTTTTTTAAAAGAATTCAATTATTTTCATAAATAAAATTTTTTTTAAGGAATTCAATTATTTTCATAAATTATAGAATTTTTTTAAGGAATTCAATTATTTTCATAAATAATAAAATCTTTTTTAAGGATTTCAATTATTTTCATAAATATAATAACATTTTTTTTAAGGAATTCAATTATTTTCATAAATAATAAAATTTTTTTAAGGAATTCAATTATTTTCCTAAGTAATAACATTTTTTTAAAGAATTCAATTATTTTTATAAATAATAAACTTTCTTTAAGGAATTCAATTATTTTCATAAATAATAGAACTTTTTTAAGGAATTCAATTATTTTCATAAATAATAATTTTTTTTCAGGAATTTAATTATTTTCATAAATAATAAATTTTTTTTTAAGGAATTCTATTATTTTCGTAAATAATAAAATTTTTTTTAAGGAATTCAATTATTTTCATAAATAAAATTTTTTTTAAGGAATTCAATTATTTTCATAAAAAATAATTAAAAATTTTAGAAAATAATGAAATATTTATTTAAAAATAACAAGTTTTTGATGTTTTCGAATAATTTTACAATGAATGAAATTCATAAATAACAGAACATTCTTTTGAGTAAAATTTTTTTCTTCATTTTCTAAAAATAAAAAAATTTTCAATTTCATTTTCAATGAAAATTTTTAATTGACAAATAGAATTTATAAACATTTTTTTCTTTTATTTTTAAAAAGCTTTGAATTTTATTTTTAAAAATTGTAATTTATTGAGAAATAAGAAAATGATGCAAATTATTTCTATTTGTTTCATTTCGTTTGCGAGAGAATTTTCATGCCGTCTAGGCGGCAGTTTAATGAACTATTTTGGCGCGAAATTCAAAAAAATGTAAATATTATATTGACATATTAGTAATAATTAATTACTATTTAACTTAATTAATTAAAACTTCATAGAATTTAATCATTTTATGAAGTAAAATTATTTAAATTGTCTAAAATTTTTTTTGAATAATTAAGGACCTTAGAGAAGAATTTAATCCATAAACTAAAATTTCTTAATTATACAATTGATTATAGTTATTAATAGTAAGAAAATTATAATTTCAATTCATATTTTGTTTTGAAAAAAAATTTGAATTACTTTTTAAATTCCATCATTTTTAAAATTGTTAATTTTATATAAAAATAGTAAATTTTATTTTTAAACGCCAGAAGTAAATTTAAGCAAAGTGTTATTTAAATTAACGACGCAAATAGTAAAAATTAAATTCCAGTCTTAAGTGTTACTATATAAAAGTAGTAAAACTTGCCAATAATTTATTGCCTGCATTAAAAAAAATCAATTTTTCATTTTGCTAATTAAGCAATCGTCGCTAACCACATCATTTTTTCCTCAAAAAATGGTTCGTGTAATAGAATTGAACCATAAATGAAAAGATCTCCACAATTTTTTTTCCCGCTCCTTCTTCTTTCTTTTTTTTTTACTTCAACATACAATCTAGATAAATTGAATTCCTTTTTCAAATTCCGATGGCAATTTCCTGATTAAATAACTGAAGGCCCCGCAAATTTCGTTGGAGATTTTCTCGTTAAATTAGATATTGTAGGCGGACAACTTTGAACTATGCGAGACTATATGTATTTTTTCTCGCCCTCCCTTCCATTACATAACTCTTGAAAATTTACAACCTGATGAAATGTGTAGAGCGAAAATCGCGAGCCTTTTCATCTCGATCGTTGTTGGCATAGGAATACTTAAAATACCGCAGGCACATGGGCATCGTTCAACTCGATGCTTCACTGGCATTCTCAGAATATTCCAAGTACTTTCCATAAGAAAGGGAGAACTCGTTGTTTCGCTCCAAAAAGCACAAAAACAAAAAAAAGCAAAAAAAAAAAAAAAGGAACAAATTCTACGACACCCATTCTATCTTGAAAGACAGTCACTTTTTTCTATTTCCGTCTATATACAAGCGCCATGATAACTTGTTATTAACAGCAATTAGTCGACAGCAATTTGTGTATCACGCGTGACTTGATCATCATTTGCCCGAGAGTGTATATTTTATATGTATACACCGTAGGGGAAGATCCAATGATTTGACAAGATTTCTTATTTAGAATTTCACGTCGTACATTGTAATACATGTCACTTCACTCTCTGATTTATTATTATATTTCAATAATATCAATTTTCAATTTTTATTTCTTTTTTCTTTTTTTCTTTTTTCTTTTTGTAGAGGAAAAAAATTTTTTACGCATTTTTATAATTTTATGCTCGTTTTTATACATTTTACATGATCTTTTATCGCACGATATAATCAACGATTTGTATATGAAATGAATAAAAACTAGTTTAACTTGAAGATTAAACTTCAAAGAATCTTGGGAATGTGATTCGCAAAGATTTCTGCGTATTTTTTCTCCTCTCTCTCTCTAAAAATGTTCATTTTGAATTAAATATTGCGATAATTTTTATTCTTTTTTTTTGAGTTATTTAAAACTTTTATATTGTACTATAGGGGAAAATTTATCTGAATCAAAGAATCTATTATTTGACTTGACAAATAAATATTTATCTTGAAAAGAATAATTTTCATTTAATTTATTTAATTTATTCAATTTATTTAATTGATTGAACTCTATTCAAAGTAATAATTATCTGTATTAAAAATAAATATTCAATTTATCAATTTCATTAGCAATTATAAATTTATTAATTAACTGATTATTCCAAAGATTAACGAGCTATGTTCTTTCTATCAATTATGCTCTCTAGATTTGAATTTGGAAAAATTTTTTACCTAATTTGAATTAGTGATTGACTTTTTGCTTTCTAATTAGTAAATTTTACTAATAAATTAGTAAAACTTACTACTAAATAGCAATTTCTACTAATTTATTAGTCAAAGTTACTAATCTAAAAGCAAAAAAGTAAATTTACTAATTCAAAAGCAAAAAGTCAAAAAAATAAATTTTACTAATAAATAGCAATTTCTACTAATTTATTAATTCAAAAGCAAAATGTAAAAAAATTAAATTTTACTAATAAAAAGTGATTTTTACTAATTTATTAATAAAATTTATTAATTCAAAAGCAAAAAAGTGATTTTTACTAATTTATTAATAAAATTTATTAATTCAAAAGCAAAAAAGTAAATTTTACTAATAAAAAGTAAATTCCACACATTTATTAGTGAGATATACTAATGAATAGTAGTTTCTACTAATTTATTAGTCAAAGTTACTAATCTAAAAGCAAAAAAGTAAATTTACTAATTCAAAAGTAAAAAGTGGAAAATGTAAATTTTATTAATAAATAGCAATGTCTACTTATTTATTAGTAAAATTTACAAATTCAAAGCAAATAGTACATTTTACTAATAAATAGTAATTTCTACTAATTTATTTAATTCAAAACCAAAATGTCAAAAAAGTAAATTTTACTAAAAAAAAGTAAATTCTACTTATTTATTAGTAAAATATACTAATAAATAGTAATTTCTACTAATATATTAGTCAAATTTACTAATTTGAAAACAAAAAAATAAATTTATTAATTCAAAAGCAAAAAGTCCTAAAAAATGACGCTGGTCTTTACAATTCTTTTTTAACAATTTTAGGAGGAGATTATTGAATTTGGTCTTTTTTTCATCAAATTAGAGCTTTTTTTATCAAAGAAGAGCTTTTTCCAAAACACAAAAGTACTCAGAACTTATTTAGAATTTATCTACAATTCAGAAAAATTAGTGTCTTAAAAAAGGACGATAAACAATTTTTTTTTAATTTTTGGAGGCTATTATCAAATTTGGGCTTTTTTTTTATCAAATTGGAGCTTTTTTATTAAAGAAGACCTTTTTCCGAAACACGGAGGTACTCAAGACAATTTAAGAATTTATTTCCGATTCAGAAAATTTTTTTTTAAAAAACGACGCTGGTCTTGACAATTTACTTTAACAATTTTTGAAGGACATTATCAAATTTGAGCTTTTTTCATCAATTTGGAGCTTTTTTTATTAAAGAAGAGCTTTTTTTGAAACACAGACGAAGTCAGAACTTTTTTAGAATTCATTTGCGATTAAGAAAATTTTTTTTTTAAAAACGACGCTGGTCTTGACAATTTATTTTAACAATTTTTGGAGGCGATTATCAAATTTTGGGCTTTTTTTAATCAAATTTGGAGCTTTTTTTATTAAAGAAGAGCTTTTTTCGAAACACAGACGAAGTCAGAACTTTTTTAAAATTCATTTACGATTCAGAAATTTTTTTTTTAAACGACACTGGTCTTGAGAATTTATTTTAACAATTTTTGGAGGCGATTATCAAATTTGAGCTTTTTTAATCAATTTGGAGCTTTTTTTTAAAGAAGAGCTTTTTCCGAAACACGGATGAACTCAGAACTTTTTTAGAATTCATTTACGATATAGAAAAAATTTGTTTCTTGAAAAACAAAGATGGTCTTGACAATTTTTTTTTTTAATTTTTAGAAGCCATTATTAAATTTGGGCTTTTTTTATTGAAGATTTTTTATTAAAGAAGAGCTTTTTTCCGAATAACAATTTTTGTTGATGGAACTCTCTTATATGGATTCAGTTAAAAATCGTGTTTTAAGTTTTTAACTGACAATCAGTGACTGACTTTTTGTTTTCGAATCAGTTAAAAATAACTGATTTTCAGTGAAAAAATAACTAATTTTCAGTAAAAAAAAAATAACTGAAAAAATAGTTAAACTTGACCGATTGAATTAGTCAAAAAAAAAATTTATTGAAACTTCAGTTATTTTTAACTGACAATCAGTTATTTTTAACTAATTGTCAGTATAGAAATATTACTATTTGAAGTAGTGACTGACTTTTTGCTTCTATATCAGTTATTTTTAACTGATTCAAATTTAGAGAAAACCAAACAGTTTTGTCAGTGTAGAATAGTCTCAACTGGTAGTCCTAATTGGATGCTAGATTCAGTAAATGAGGGATTTAACTACTAAAATTTGAAAGGATGGCTGCAATTCGAATCATTAGAAGCAACCATCAATTAAGAATTAACCAAACCATCAAACGAAATCAATTATAGTTTCGTTTGATAGTTTGAATCATTAGTAGCAATCATCAATTAAGAATTAACCAAACCATCAAACGAAACCATTTATGGTTTCGTTTGATGGTTCGGTTAATTCTTAATTGATGGTTGCTACTAATGATTCTTATTGCAATCAATGGTAGTTTAAATTACCAGTAACCATAAAATTTTTCAGTTAATGATTGTTGTACCACTTGTTCTATTTCCTCTTCTTTAATTTCCTCAAAAGTCATTTTTTCAGAACATCATAAGTCATATATTCATGCATACAGTAACTCCACAAAATCTAAAATTAAAATTCCATTTCCAATTGTTAAGCAAACTATTCAGTATTTCTTCCAACTCAAATAAGAAAATGGGTAACAGAAAAAAATACGGAAGACTCTGTGTGTTTGGTGACAAGAAAAAAGTACCCGTTTGAATAGATGTTAGGTATTTAGTGATGAACACATGTGCATACAATGTTTTCAAGAAAAGCTGACTTGGGTATAACTCGCATGCCAATGGTTATTTGCGGTACATGGTTTAGACTCGCATACGTCGATACTTGCTTATACATATATATATGAATGCATGTCTCCGCCTACGTCTGTCTTTCTCCATGACCCTAGAAACACTTTGCGTAACGGTGCATCCTGGAACTTTGCCTATTATGTCACTGTATATATATATATTCGAAATCGAGTATAGGGTACCGCAATAAAGGCGCTTCGGAATCGGTCACTCCTGGATGCGTGAGAACGCCACTTGCTTTTCGAACTATACACCTATATACACCTATTTCATTTCCTGGTTTCAATTACCGTCTAATTGGATTTTCCACGCGCGTGTATAAAACACTTCATCACTTTGCTGCGCTTGCTCACAATCATATTAAACCTCCATTTTTTTTCTAAAGTACAATGACTCTTGGAAAAAATACATTTAATTAATATTACCCAAAAAAACTCTTCTTTTATACTAAAATAGTTTTTCTCTAATTTCATAAATCTCTACACTTATGAGTGACGGAAACATATATATATAGAAAAAATAATACTCTATCATTATTTCAAAGTATACATGATAATTATAGTATATTATGTGATTAGTAAACGCAGTCAGTTTACATTTTTTCTTTCCAGGATTTCTTTGACATATAGAGACTAACGTGTTTCATTAAAACTTCCATTCTGTTTTTAGCGTGCATCCGAGTAGTTAGGGATCAGACAAAAAAAGAAGAAGTTAGAGCCCCAGTCTTTCAAGCCAAAGTCTAATTAATGGTCAGCGAAAACGATATACCTTACGGCTGCACTACTTTAAAATTAAAATACATATAAATCCCACCATCACTGCCCGAATTCTTCATATTTGCATGTGGAGGATAATTATCTGTCGATGTTGCCTAACTTATAATTGCACCAACAGATCTATAAAAGAAAAGTTTTAGACTGAATTCACTTTCTGAAATTTGTATGCCAATGGTAATTAAAATGCTGCGATAAGTGTGAATAGTACTGAAAACGAATTTTCATCTTTTTTGAATTTTAGAAGCTTTTTCAGTGATCCATAATGTTTTTGAACGTTCAAAGGAAAGAAATATCTGTTATTAAAAATATTTTCTTAACAGTTCTTTAAGATATCAAATTTAGGTAAAAAAAAGAATGAAAAGTGTTGTCACGCAACAATTAAGCGAACATCCGTTAAAACTATTAATATTTAAATCCACAATCGGAAATAATTATCAGCAATAAAAAAATTTCCCTTTCTCAATAAATAATTCATAATCTTTATAAAGACACAATGTAAAGAAATCAGATTTCATTTCACATTGTGTGTGGCTTAACAGATCATAAAAGCTATATGCTTTGACGTTAAAGAGATAATAATACATCTCTCCTGACATACCACAAGTTGTTTTCGATTGATATAGTGTGGAAGCCAAACGGATACGGTCTAGTGCGCGAAAACTGTCCAAGTGAAAATTTATTATTCCTGGAAAGCATTCATCGCTCTCGCGCAAGTCGATAAAACTTGAAAACCACCCCAAGTTAAATTTTACAAGATTGCATTTCAATTTCTAAAACTATTTGAATTTACCATATTCGTTCTGAAGAAACAATTTGTTTACACAATTGTCTATACTTTTCTAAATTTCAGCAGAAAATTTTCGAAAATTTTCTTTTTGTTCAGTATTAAGAAAAATGTTTTCACTTTTTGCTCTAAATAAAAAGAATCGGATTTTTTTTATTTATTTTAAAAGACCTTGATTTTTGACTCATCTATAATAATAATTACCTAATTTCTATCTAACAGTTAGATAGCAATTAATTATTATCATTACAGACTTTGCACTCGATAATTAATTTCAAAAAAGTAGCTTTCAAACTAAAAAAAGTAGTAAAAAAGTAGCTACCGAAATATTAAACATGACGACCAAAAACACTCGTTTAAGACACTTTACAAAATTGACAAAAATTCCATTCTATATTTTATTTTCATAACTTTTTCCTAATTTTTATCAAAAATATTTACTTCAAAAAATTTTAAATAATTGAATTCTGTTTAGAAATTTTATGAAAATAGATATTGAAAATCATTGAATTACAAAAAGTTTTTAAAAGTAATTAAATTTTACAAAAAATTCTATTAAAAATTTTGACAATAATAATTAAATGTCTGTGTGGTAATGTATTAAATTTTTTTGAAAATAATTGAATTCCTAAAAAGCATTTTATTATTTATGAGGATAATTGAATTCTTGCGAACGATTTTATCAGAATTTTTTAAAATAATTGAATTCCCAAAAAGAAATTTATTACTTTTAAAAATAATTGAATTTTTGTGATGAATATTGTTATTTATAAAAATAATTGAATTTTGCAAAGAATTTTATTAAAGTGCCTCAAAATAATTGAATTTTCAGGAATAATTTTGTTATTTATCTTTAATAATTAAATTCTTTTGAAGAATTATTTATGTAAATAATTGAATTCTGGGGAAAAATTTTAGTACAATCTAAAAAAATAATTGAATTATTTCAAAAAAATTGAATTAAAATTGTATTTAAAATAATTGATTTTTTCGAACAATTTTATTAAAATATTTGAAAATAATTGAATTCCTGTGAAAAATTCTAATATTTTCGTAAAT
This sequence comes from Leptopilina heterotoma, assembly GCF_015476425.1. Lineage (NCBI taxonomy): Eukaryota > Metazoa > Arthropoda > Insecta > Hymenoptera > Figitidae > Leptopilina > Leptopilina heterotoma. Next base: position 48,375 of record NW_025111021.1, read on the forward strand.
AATTGAATACTTCCAAAGAATTTTAAAAAAACATTTTTTTAAATAATTCATTTTTTCGAAGAATTGAAATTAAATTTTTAAGAATAATTAAATTTTTTAAATAATTCGTTTTTTCTAGGAATTGAAATTAAATTTTTAAGAATAATTACATTTTTTAAATAATTGATTTTTTCGAGGAATTGAAATTAAATTTTTAAGAATAATTACATTTTTTTAAGCAATTCTTGTAAAATTGTATTAAAAATCATTGAAATCCTGCGGTGAACTTTATTATTTATGAAAATAATTGAACAGTTGCAAAGAATTTTATTAAAAAATTTCAAAAATGATTGAATTCCTGAGAAGAATTTTATTATTTATGAAAATAATTGAATTCCTGAGAAGAATTATTATTATTTATGAAAATAATTGAATTCCTGAGAAAAATTATATTATTTAGGAAAATAATTGAATTATTGTAAAAAATTTTATTAAATTTGTTTAAAAAGAATTGAATTTCTGTGAAAAATTTTGTTATTTTTGAAAATAATTAAAAATTTCCATTAATTCATTTAAAATAGTATTAAAAATAATTGTAATTTTTTGTGGAGTTTCATTATTTATGAAAATAATTGAATTCTTGTTTAGAATTTTCTCAAAATTTTTTTTTAAAATTGAATAGAGTTCATGAATCACAGTAATAAAAAATTGTTTCATTTCAGTTATAAAATTAAAATTATAAATTACAACAATAAATAAATTGAAAACAATTTTTATTACTGGATAAAATTAGAGAAAATAAAGTAGGGGAAACAAGATTATTTTATTTACATACATAGATCTATTTTTTTTATTTATTCATTCAATTTTATGGTTTTATACTTTTTTTCAAATTTTTTATATTCTATAAATTTTTTTCACTATCTGAAACAAATGTTCAATGCATATCAGTTGATATATTGAGTTCATTTACCATTTTAGCGAAAATTTATCTCTACATATTTCTATATGACACGTGAACTTTATTTATTTTAATCCCCCATTTTCGAGTAAATATTTTGCACACACACTAGAAGTTAATTTGTTTATAATTTATTGCACTCATTAATGTTTTATGTGCATCTCTTTTTACAAATGTACATATTTATATTTTTACTGCAAATTACTTAAGGCACCATACAGTCCATATTGTAAACTTAAAAAAAAAAAAAAAAAACTACATATTGAGATTCACATGAGTACATTAAGTAGGTACACGCGAGAATGTGTGTAATTTACTTGGGAGTAAAATAAGTCAAATAAGAATTAATTTTCTCGAGCAAAGAAGATCATCAATAATTATGTATCCTTGAATGGAATGCAAACTCCTATTTGTATTTTACAATTCTCTCGTTGTCTCTAAATAAGTATATTCATTAAAAAAAAACATTTTTTTTCCCTCTCAGTATATTATATTTATTTACACACTTTTGTATTCTCAGATTCACGTGTTAAAAAAAAAGATAATAATATGTAAAATTTCAATTTTAATTTTTCTTCGATTATGCAATACAAAAAAAATTTCTGGAAGAATTGGAAAAAAATTGGAACGAATGAAAAATGCCGAGAGGAAGAAATTACACAACCGACGTTATTATTACGCGAGAGTTGGTATATATAGAGAGAGTACGATGAAAAAAATCTCCAGCAAGATTAACATTCCCCGCCCTCTTTTTTCACCTCGTGCAGAAGTATCGCGCAGTGGACGTGCCTCGGGGGTAACCCTTCCACAAATTACCGACCATCCTCGCAAAACTTTATGGGTAGAGTATGAATTTCTTTCCCACACAACTTCATCCTTTTCGAATATTTTTTACCCGAGGGCAAAACTTTGCACATCTATAAACGTGAATTACTCATTTCAGTTGAAATTCTCGCCCAAAAAAAAATGTGTATTGTAAATTGTGTCAATATAAACAAGGTGTTATTTGTTTTAATTTAAATCGGAAATCAATTCTTTACTCGTCTTTTGTACTGATACGTCTGTAATTTAACAATTAAGCAAAACCTTAATTGTTAAATATTTTTGTATTTTTTTTAATTGTTAAATTTGTACTGGTACCTATAATTTAACAATTAAGTTTACGCTTAATTGTTAAATTTTAGGTATCAGTACAAATTTAGAATTTTTTTTTATTTCAATTTGTAAAATTAGTTTGATTTTTTTAAAATTTCCATTTATAAAATTGATTAGAACTTTTTTTAATTTGTAAAATTAGTTTAATTTTTTTTTAATTTCCATTTATAAAATTGATTAGAACTTTTTTCAATTTATAAAATTAATTAGTAAAATGTGTCATTACTATAATATAAACTTACGCTTAATTGTTAAATTTTAGGCATCAGTACAAACCTGGTATTTATTTTTTTTTTATCAATTTGTTAAATTAGTTTGATTTTTTTTTAATTTCCAATTATAAAATTGATTAGAACTTTTTTCAATTTGTAAAATTAGTTTCATTTTTTTTAATTTTCATTTATAAAGTTGATTAGAATTTTTTTCGATTTATAAAATTAATTAGTAATTAGATTGCCATAGATGAGGCAAATTTCACAGAATCTTATCAAATGTATGTATAGGTTTCGAGAAATATTAATTTAGATTTTTTAAAGATATTTGAATTTTAAAAAACATTTTACTAATGAATTATCCAATTTAATTGAAATATTGTGAAATCAAATTGAATATTATATTTTCAAAATTATTTAAGTTTTAAATACTTTTATTTAAAATTCTAAAGAAAATTAGGCATCGAGGAATTTTAATTCAGTTATTTAAAAATACCTGAATTTAAAAAAAATATTTACTAATGAATTAATTAGAATTTTGTGAAATCGAATGGAAAATTATTTAAATAATTATTTATGTTTTAAATATTTTAATTAAAATATTGAAAAAAATTAGGTTTCAGGATATTTTAATTGAATTATTTAAAAATGCATGAATTTAAAAAAATTTACTAATAAATTATCAAATTAACTGAAATTTTGTGAAATCGAATTAAAAATTATTTAAAATAATTACTTATGTTTTAAATATTTCTATTAAAAATATTAATAAATATTAATAAATTATATTAATATTAAATTATAATTAATATTACATTAATAATAATAAATTAATAAATATTAATATTATAATTATCAAATTAATTGAAATTTTGTGAATCAAATTAAGAATAAATACATTATTTTAATATATTCATTAAAACTAAAAAAAAACAATTTTTTAAAAAGTTTTTTAATTTAGTAATTAGTAAATAATTGAAAATTATAAAGAGTCGAAATTGAATAAATTCTTAATGTTATTAGTGTAAAAAACTACATTAAAGATTCCAAATTACATCTAAAATAATTTTATTTTAAATTAAACAAACTTTATGTTCAATTAATTAAATTTATCAATTACTAATTAATTTAATTTAAGTCAAAAAAATTACATTAATGTCTAAAGAGATACCACAACAATTTTCAATAATTAGTTACAATAATTTCTGAAATAATTGAGGTTTTCTAAAATTCTATGAAAAATAATTGAATTGTTCTGAAATAATTGAAGTTTTCTAAAATTCTATTAGAAATAATTGAATTTTTCTGAAATAATTGAGGTTTTCTAAAATTCTATGAAAAATAATTGAATTTTTCTGAAATAATTGAGGTTTTCTAAAATTTTATGAAAAATAATTGAATTTTTCTGAAATAATTGAGGTTTTCTAAAATGCTATGAAAAATAATTGAATTGTTCTGAAATAATTGAAGTTTTCTAAAATTCTATTAAAAATAATTGAATTTTTCTGAAATAATTGAGGTTTTCTAAAATTCTATGAAAAATAATTGAATTGTTCTGAAATAATTGAAGTTTTCTAAAAATTCTATTAAAAATAATTGAAATTCTCTGAAATAATTGAAATTTCCTGAACCTTCTATTAAAAATAATTGAAATTTCTTAAATTTCTATTACAAACAATTGAAATTTTTTGAAATAATTGAAATTTCTTAAAATTCTATTAAAAATAATTGAAATTCTTTGAAATAATTGAAATTTCCTGAACTTCTATTAAAAATAATTGAAATTTCTTAAAATTCTATTACATACAATTGAAATTTTCTGAAATTATTGAAATTTCTCAAAACTCTATTAAAAATAATTGAATTCCTGATGAATTTTATTGAAAATCTTAAAAATTCTTCATTCACTTTGAATTAATGTTATTTTTAATTCATAAAATTAATTATTAAAAAAAATTCCCATTACAAATTAATTTTGCCTCTTGTTTATTAAATTTGGAATTTCCACTATAATATTGATAATGTGATAAAAAAAAAATTTTGCGATAAAAAAACAAATTTTTGTTTAATTTATCGTTCAACATTCTTTCTTGAGTGTGAACCAATTTGTTTCACTAGATTTTTCTCTAATTAATTTTATTTTTTGCCCTGTTTTTTTTTCTAATTCAAAAATGACTGATTTTCGAGAAGTAGAATAAATCTTTCATAGTCGAATAATTTATAGATGAACGCGATTAAAATATACATAGTAGAACGGTGAAAGAAAATTATTAAATGAGGTGGAACACCCCATTTATAAAATCTTCTTATGATAAGTGTACACATTTATTGACTCCCAACGTTGTAAACCGGTGTTTTCTCCTCTGTTCACTCTATAAGTTATCAACAGACTCAAAGTAATGTAACATGCGCGATAAAATTAAAAAAAAAAAAAGAAAAAGAAATTAAAAACGGAAAAAATTAATTTTTTTCAAATTATTTTAGACTGGTTAATCAAGATTATCATTTCTTGAAAGTGATTCCTAAAAAAATATTTGATGAAAACTTGTTAAAAAAATGAAGCAGATAAAAATATGTCCAGTACAAGTTAAGTAAAAGAAAAACAACTGGAAAAATTTAAATTTCTTTTTTGGATTTTCTTTTTAGTAAATTGAAAAAGAAAATTTTAATTTCTTTTTTTCGATTTTATTTTTTGTAATCTGAAAGAGAAAATTTTAAATTCTCTTTTTTGGTTTTTCTTTTTAGTAATCAAAGAAAGAAAATTTTAATTTCGCTTTTTGTATTTTCTTTTAACTAATCTAAAAAAATAATTTTAATTTCTCTTTTTGGATTTTTTTTGGATTGGAATTTTTTTCAGTGAAAGAAAAAATAATTGAACTAAAAAATGTTTATGGAACAAACGAAAGGAGTGAAAGAATCACTTATTAGAGTTTTTTTCTTTCGGGAAAAATAATTAATGTTTTATTAATAGTTCCTCTCGACTGATGATCGTGAAGCGGGCCTGCATTCTAATACATCGAGCGAGTGATTTGTGTAATAGAAAATATGATATGAATTATGCATTGGATCTCGTCACATATATACGAGACATATGTCTGGGAGAGATGGTTTCATAGTGATAATTAATTACCAGGAATCAGTCGCTCGAAGACAAATAAAATGGATCGTTAAAGAAGCTATTCATTAATAGCTTCTAGGCAAATTATTATATCCTCTGAAACTTCATTCTGCCAGTCGGAAAATTTCCTTTCCACAAAAAAAATTCATAAAAAACAAAAATATTTGTTTATTATTTTTTTTTGTCAATACGAAATTTTATCTACAAGAATTTTTTTTAATTCACTTTTTTCTGCAACATTTTACTTAAAACTATAAATTAAATTTTTCCTAACTATAAAACATGAAGAAATCGATAACTCCGAGTCTTCGACTCGGAATGATCGATTTCTTTATATTTTATAATAATTAAAGATGACCGAGTGATAAAATCATTATTTTATTTTATAAAAATATTGTTACTGTAACATTTTCAAGATTATTTTCGTCATTTCAATTCAATTATTATTATTTACAATTTTTAACTAAAATTCTTCTTTAAATCAATTATGTTTTTTTTTATTTATATAATTTATTTACATTATTATTTTTTTCCCCCAATTTTCGAAAAAAGTTCATTTTGAGAATTTTCAAATTCATTTGGTTTTATTCAATTTTATATAAAATTTCGATTATATTTAGAAACTTTTTGAAAATAATTTAATTTCACCGAAAAATTTTGACAATTTTCAAAAAAATTCAATTTTTGTGGTGAATATATTTATTTATGAAAATAATTGAATTTTACAAAGAATTTTATTAAAATTTCTAAACATAATTGAATTTCTGGGACGAATTTTGTTATTAATCAAAATAATTGAATGCTTTCGAAGAATTGCGTTAAAACTTTTGAAATAATTAAATTTAATTCAAAAAAATTCAACTAATTTTTACAGAAATGAAATTAAAATTAAAAAAAAATAATTCTGTAGAATTGTTAGTTAAAAGTATGAAAAATCAGATTTTCAAAAAATATTAATCAATATTTATTAGAAAATTCTACGAGAATTCAATTATTTAAATACAAAAATTAAATGAATTATTGAATAATTGAATTAATTAATAATTTGTTTATCAAAAAATTTTTAAATAATTACATTTTTTCGACGATTTTTAACTTTGAAAATAATTTAAAATAATTGAATTGATAAGAAAAATTTTTTTTAAAATTTATAAAAATAATTGAATTCTTGCAACGAATTTTATTAAAATTTTTAAAAATAATTGAATTTTGACAATGAACTTTATTACTTTTTTTTAAATAATTAAATTCTAGCGAAGAATTTTACAAAAATCATTTTAAGTAATTGATTATTATCGAAAAATTTTATGAAAATTGCATTTAAAAATAATTTAATTCCTGTAAAAATTTTATTATTTATGAAAAGAATTGAATTCCTAAAAAGAATTTTTTTTAAAATTATTGCGAAAAAATTCACAAAAAAAATTTGTAATTTATTGAATTTTTGCAAAGAATTTTATCAAAAAATATGATAATAATTGAATTTCTTCGAAGAATTTTATTATTTATGAAATATAATTGAATTTTTGTGGAAGAATTTTATGAAAATTTTTGATAATCCTAATTAAATTCTTTTGAAGAATTTCTTTGAACTTTTTTTTTTAAATAATTGAATTTCTTTAATAATTTTAATTGAAAATTTTCAAAGTAATTGAATTTTATATGAACAATTTATTTCAAGTTATTTATGAAAAATAATTAAATTCTTACTATGAATTTTAATACTCATAAAAATAATTGAATTATTTCGAAGGATATTTTAAAATTGTAGAAAATAATTGGATGCTTTCGGAAAATGTTATTAAAAATTTTTTTAAGGAATTAAAATAAATTGAATTCTTTAAAATGAAATTTTATTAAAATTGTATTAAAAATAATTGAATTTTTGTAAAGAATTTTACTATTTATAAAAATAATTGAATACCTTTAAAGAATTTTGTTATTTCTTTAAAAAATTGCACTTTTTCATGAATTTTATTAAAATTCCTGAAAATAATTGAATCTTATCGATGAATTTTGCTACTCATTTATAAATATAGATAATTGAAATGTTGACAATTTTTTTTAGATTTTTTGAAACTAATTGAATTTCTGCGAAGAATTTTATTATTTTCAAAAATAATTGAATTTTTCTGATGAATATTGTTATTTATAAAAATAATTGAATTTCGTAATGAAGTTTATTAAAATTCCTAAAAATAATTTAATTTCGGGTAAGAATTTTGTTATTTATAAAGATAATTTAAATTTTGACGAGAATTTAAAAAAATTTTTGAACATAATTGAATTGCTGCAAAGAATTTTATTATTTTAAAAAATAATTGAATTTTTGCAATCATTTGCAACTTCTCAAAAATTCTCCAAATTATATCGTACAATTTACGAACTTTTCGCCCTTTTTCTATCAAATTACGAACTTTACGGACCTTTTTTTTAAAAAAAAGACTGATTTTTACGGACTTGAAACAAATTTACGGACTTAGTTCGAGCCATGTATTTATTAATTTTTCATTCTTTTGTTACTTACTAATATTTTTTTTAAATTAAATTTTTGTTGCTAAACTTGAAATGTGAACGAAACATTTTTTTCGGTTTAAGAAAATTATATTCGGTTTCAATGTGGTTCAAATTGTCAAACAAATTTTCTTAAGGGTAGCAGAATAATTTTGTTGGAACAATTATGTTCTAATAAATTTTAGCATTATCAGCAAATTTGTAATATTTTTGGTGACAATTTGTTAAAATGCTGATAAAAATTTATTCTAAACTAAAGAAATTAAAAAAAGGTTGCTGCACTTACATTTAAAAAATTAAAAATTTTTATGAGTTGTGATAAAACTTGTACACATACATATACATTTCTGCGCAAAGAAACAGCCAATACAGTCAATCCTTGTTAATTGAAATATAAACAATCGCTCACAGCAATATTATAGACAAATTAATTCGAATCACGATGCTTCATAAATCCAGACAGAAATGTACAAGTCATCTAAAAGAAACAGGTTTTATTCCTTAAACAGAGTCATTGTATCTTGTATATAGTCAAGTAACTGTAACGACCTTGTCGACATTTCACAATTAACAAAACAAAAAATGACTTCAAGTGTCGAGTTTCCGAATCACGTTAACTGTATATATTCTTTAAGGGGTATTGCAGAGTGGGAAAAGAAGAGAGAGAAAGAGGAAAAAAAACCCATTTAATTGTATTTCAAGCACAAACTATGTACTTTTATTGCGTCGAGTAATAAAATTTTCAACGTTCAAATGGTGCGAGGAATGAAACAATTCGAGATTGAATGACTCTGCGGCAATTTTGGATTCGTAATCGCCCTCGCGTGCATTTCACCATATTACGAGATTGGCTATAAACCTATGTTTATGGTTGGTAATCCCGCGACTAAAATAAGAAAACCGTTCGATATATAGTCTGAAAAAAGCTCGCACGAAAGTAAATTTCCTGTTTCTTTTCTTTTTTTACCGAAAATACATCATTTAATATTTATCTTTCTCGCGTGTCGTATTTATTTTTTTGCATCATTAATTTTTTTTTGACTCAAAATACAAATATATCCAAAATTATACGTTTGAGAGAATTAATTAATTTCGTACCTATATTATTCAATTTTTGTGTATTTAAAATATTAAATACAATTTTGTAACATGTAGTATATAATTATTTTCAAAATTTTGTCAAACTGAAAATATGCAAATATTTTTTTTTTCTTGCACCAAGTGTTAATGACAATGAATAGAAATTTTTTCTTCCACCCTAATAATTGTAAAGAGATGTTAGCTTTACAATTTCCTTTCACTTGTTTCTTCACACACAGTGGAGATTTTATAAGAACCATTAAGCATGAAAATCGCAGGTTGAGTGGAATGAAGAATAGCAACCATCTAATGACCTTGAAACGTGCTCTAAAAGACGGCCTTGAAAACATGAAATACATTTTACATCTTCAATACTCCTTTTTTTAGCTACTTTAAAAAATTAGTTTGAATACAGCCGCACTAATCTCAATTTTCCAGGCAATTTACCATTTTTTCTTTTGCAAATGAGTATTTTTCCTTCTTTTACAAAGTAATAGGAATAATAATAATAAATTTTATAATAATAATAATAATAATAAGTCTTCGCACTTGATAATTAATTTTAAAAAAGTAGATTTCAAATTAGAAAAAGTAGTAAAAATGTCCCTATCGAAAAATTAAACTTGACAAACAAAAAGCTTGTTTTTAGACACTTCACAAAACGGACAAAATTCCATTCTATATTCTATTTTTCTGACATTTTCCTAATTTTCATCAAAAATATTTACTTCTTTCTTATCCTACTGCTAATAAATTGAATACCTGCAACGAAATTTATTATTTATGAAAGAATTTAAATATTTATAAAAATAATTAAATTCTTGCGAAGAATTTTATAAAAAATTTTAAATAATTGATTTCTTTCGACTAATTTTATGAAAATTCTAATTTAAATAATTAAATTCCTCAGAAATTTATATTATTCATGGCAAAAATTTAATTCTTACGAAGATTTTTACAAAAAAAATTTTTAAATAATTGAATTCTGTTTGGAAATTGTATGAAAATAGCAGATATTGAATATTATTGAATTGCGAAAACTTTTTTTAAATAATTAAATTTAACAATGAATTCCATTAAAATTTTTAAGAATAATTCAATGTCTGTGTGTCATTTCATTAAATTTTTTTGAAAATAATTGAATTCTTAAAAAGCATTTTATTATTTATGAAAATAATTGAATTCTTGCCAACGATTTTATTAGAATTTTTTTTAAATCATTGAATTTCCAAGAAAAAATTTTATAACTTTTAAAAATAATTGAATTCTTGTGATGAATATTGTTATTCTTGAAAATAATTGAAATTCTGCCAAGAATTTTATTAAAATTTTTGAAAATAACTGAAATTTTTGACAAGAATTTTATTCAAGTTTTTGAAAATAACTGAATTTTGAAAAACAATTTTGTTATTTATAAAAATAATTGAAATCTTGACGAATAATTGAATTTCTGTAAAGAATTGTATTACCTAATTTTGAGAATAATTGAATTTATGCGAAGAATTTTATTACTTTTAAAAATAATTGAATTCTTGTGATGAATATTGTTATTTATAAAAATAATTGAAATGTTATCAAGAATTTTATTAAAATTTTTGAAAATAATTGAATTCTTGCGAACGATTTTGTTAGAACATTTTTAAATAATTTAATTTTCCAGAAAAAAACTATTACTTTTAAAAAAAAATTGAATTCCTGTGATGCAAATTGTTATTTTGGAAAACAATTGAAATTTTTCCAAGAATTTAATTAAAATTTTTGAAAATAATTGAAATTTTGACAAGAATTTTATTAAATTTTTTGAAAATAATTGAATTTTGAAGAACAATTTTGCTATTTATAAAAATAATTGAAATCTTGACGAAAATTTTTGAAAAAATTTTGATAATAATTGAATTTCTGTAAGGCATTTTATTACCTACTTTTGAAAATAATTGAATTTCTGCAAAGGATTTTATTACTTTTGAAAATAATTGAATTCTTTTGATGAATATTATATTATTCTTGAAAAAAATTGTAATTTTATCAAGAATTTTATTAAAATTTTTGAAAATAATTGAATTTTGGACAAGAATTTTATTATTTATAAACATAATTGATTTCTTCCAAAGAATTTAAAAAAAATATTTTTGCAAATAATTGATTTTTTCGAGGAATTGAAATTAAATTTTTAAGAATAATTAAATTTTTTTGGCAATTCCTGTAAAATTGTATTAAAAATAATTGAAATTCTGCGATGGATTTTTTTATTTATTAAAATAGTTTAATAGTTGCAAAGAATATTATTAAAATTTTCAAAAATAATTAAATTCCTGAGAAGAATTTTATTATTCATGAAAATAATTGAATTATTGCGAAAAATTTTATTAAAGTGTTTAAAAATAATTGAAATTCTTTGATGAGTTTTATTATTTATGAAAATAATTGAATTCTTGATTAGAATTTCATCAATTGAATCGTTTTAAAGAATTTGATTATAATTTTTGAGAATAGTTTTTTTATTTCTACTATTAGCGAATTTAAAGTAGTGAAAAATCTAAAAAAAAACAGAAATAGTAGCTTTTAGTACCTGAATAATAATAATAATAATAATAAATAGTAAACAATTATTATTATTTAATTTTTTGTGAAATGGTAGCGAAATATTTCGAGTATTTTAGGACAATAAAAGGTATAATATCGTCGGGTACATGACACTAAACTTTTTTCCTCGGCGGAGCTATCTAAAACACGTGCTTGAATAAAACGGGGGTCTTATAAGACCCGGTAATGGAGGCTGAAGAAAAGAGAAAAAGGAAATAAAAGTGAAGAACAAGATTCAAAAGATCCCTTGAGACAAATAACAGGCCTGAAAAAAATAGCGGATGTTTCGGTTACGGATGGCTGCAGAGGTTTGAGTTCAAATTCTGAACCTTTCATCATACTTTTTCTTTTTTTCTTTTCGATATTTTTCGCATTTTGATTTTTTTCCCTCTTTACTTATATCAAAGAACCAATAAATAATGCGAGTTGACATTGAAAAATTTAATATATTGTTCATCTTTAAAAAATGGACCGCAAAGAAAATAAAACAGAAAAAAATATTAAAAAAATATTTTTCGGTTTACTGTATAGGAAATAAAAAATATGCAATTTAAGGATATTTATTCATTTTTGCAAAATTAAGGAACTAGTATTTCTATTTAAAAGGTTTTGAAAATGCAAATTATTTCAAGTGCAAAAAAATTTCATTTGATTAGATAAAAATCGTTTAGGATGTGGAATATATATTTGATATTTTATTACTTCTCATGTTTTACTATTTTATTAGCTGATAAAAAGCATTTACATATTTTCTGCATCTAATAAAATTGTTACAGAATACAGTAAAATTGTATTTTAAAAACAGTTATTTCAAACATTATTTTCAATTTAATAGGGGAAACGAAGCATAAAGATTTGTTAAATATGAGTGTGACAAATCTCAGTAAAAATATTGAAATTTTTCTAATTTTTCACTTATACATTTTATGGGAGAAAAATACTTTTAAATCAATATTATCCTTGATAATTATAATGGCACTCTATTTACGTATAAATAATTGCAATAATAATAAATACACATAATTTATTTGATTCAATATTTTATTACTTGTTTATCAAATATTTACTTGATGCAAATAATTTTTATTTAAATTGAATAAATTGTATTTGAATCAAAGATTAATTGATTAATCAATCAAATTGATTTTATCAAATACTAAAGTGTTTAAAGGAAATAATATTTAATTGACTTTAAAATTATTATTTGATTCAAGCAAATATTTATTTGACAATAATTAATCAATTAATCATAAATTAAGATTTATTCGAATCGAATAAATTTTTTTCTCAGTGTAATGTTTATAAAAAAAAATTTCATTATCAAAGATTTTTAAATTACCGCAGAAAATACTTAATTTTCTAAAATAATGCTGAGGTTAATGAATAAAGTTGATGTGCGATAAATGAAATAGCAGTAAAAATATTAACGGTAGTTTTCGTATTCACAAAATTGAAATAAAAATTTTTTTGTTAAGTCAGTTGTGACCAAGGCACATAAGTCGCGAGGCGAGATTATAATTGCAATATTCTGCTTATTGCAATTTATTTTTGCCCTAAGTGCAATAAATAGAAGAATTAATTTGCATTTCGAAAACCGCCAACTTAGTTGGATAAATATCGCAACGGCGAACAAGGGTGAGTCTTTGATCTGGATGATCGAACAAGGCAATTAAAGTCAGGCAAATACCAGTTCTCCATTATTAATTTTTTTTTCGCGGAGGGGAAACAAGAAAATATTATTATGAAAAGGGAAGTCGTTCCCTACATCAGTGGTATCTACTAACCGAGAAATCCGGGAATTTCATTTGACCGGGAAAAACCGGGAATAAGCCAGGAATTTTATGCCAAACCGGGAATTTTTTCACAAAATTAAAAAAAGTTTTATTATTTTAATTTGTTTCTAAAAAATCGCTTTTTATTTCAATTTTTATAGATATTTATACTGTTCTTTAAATTTAAATAAGTTAAAAATAATTCGATAGTAAAACATCAGTCGTTGATTCAAATACAGTATGTAAATAAATTTTTAAAAAAATTATCGAATTAATAGAAATTTTGTAAAATTTAACTGAAAATAATTAAATATGATAAAGAATTTCATTAAAAACTTTTTAACAAATCGAATTTTCAAAGTATTTTAATTTAATAATTGATAAATAATTGAATTTCATAAAGAGTCACATTCTAATGTATTCATGTTTCTTAGTGCGAAGATTAATAATTAAAATTTTTATTAGTTAATTTGAAAAAAGAAACCTACACTTAAAATTTTTTAATAAAATTGAATTTTCGCAAAGTTTTGTTGAAAATTCTGAAAAATAAGATTATTGAAATTTTTCAATTCTACTGTTTTAAGATAAATGAATTTTTATAAACAAATAATTAAAAAATTTTGAAATAATTGAAATTTCTTTACATTCTATTAAAAATAATTAAATTCTTTTAAAGAATTTCATTTAAATTTTTCGAAAATAATCAAGGAAAGTTAGTCACCGTAATTATAATTTTATTTTTAAAAATTTCTTCTCAATATATTCAATTATTTTCATAAATATAGTAAAACTCATTGCAGAATTTCAATTATTATTTAATACAATAATTTTAATCGAATTTCTCGAAAAATATAATATGTCTTAAAAATTTTATTAAAATTTGTAGGAAGAATTCAATTATTTTCACAAATAGTAAAATTTGTCACAAAAATTCAATAATTTAATAGGTACAATTTTAATAAAATTCTTCGCAGTAATTTAATTATCATAAATAATAAAATATTTTTGTCAGGAATTCAATTATTTTAGAAATTTTAATATAATTCTTTGCAAGAATTTAATTACTGTCAAAAATAATAAAATTCTTCTTAGGAATTGAATTATTTTCATAAATAATGCAAATTCTTCTGAAGAATTCAATTATTTTTAAAACAATTTTAATCGAATTCCTCGAAAAATGTGATTATTCTTAAAAATTTTATTAAAATATGTCGCAAGAATTCAATTATTTTCACAAATAATAAAATTTGTCACGAGAATTCAATTATTTAACACAATTTTAATGAAATTCTTCGCATTAATTCAATTATTTTTATAAATAATAAAATTCTTGTGAGGAATTGAATTATTCTTATAGAAATTTTAATATATTATTCTTCACAAGAATTTAATTATTGTCATAAATAATAAAATTCTTGTCAGAAATTCAATTATTTTTAGATATTTTAATCAAATTCTTCAAAAGAATTCAATTATTTGAAAATTAGTTAATAAAATTCTTTATGGTTATTAAATTTTAAGAAACATTCAATTATTCAATAAATTATTTATTTTCGTATTTAAATAATTAAATTCTAGTAGAATTTTCTATTCAAAATTGTTTTAAAACTGAATTTTAATAAAAAATTTTAAAACTAATTGAGTTATTTTGAAAAATTATATGAAAATTGTTTAAAAAATAATTAAATCTCGCAGAAAATTTTTTTTAATAGTTTACACAATTTTTTTAAATAATTGAATTTTAAAAGGTTTTGTAAAATTGATTTGTAAATAAATGGACTTAAAAATTCTCAAAGAACGTTAAAGAAGAACTTAAGTCAAAAATTCTAGAAAATAATAATTGAATTGAAATGATGAAATTATTTCGAATAATTACAAAACATGAAGAAATGGATCACTCCGAGTCGAAGACTCCAAGTAATCGATTTCTTCATGTTTTATAACAATTTTTTTATAAGTTGTTTATTTATTTAAGTAGTAAATTTAATTATTATTATTATATTTATTTATTATAGTTTATTTATTTTAAGTAGCTTAATTTCAAAAAGGTTCAATTATTTTTAAAATCTGTAAAAACATTCTTTTCAAAAATTCAATTATTTCCATCAATAGCAAAATTCTTGAGATTTACTTAATTCTTTTGAATATTACTTTTTAAAAAAAATTCTTTACAAGAATTGAATTTTTTAAATTCTCCTTAAAATTTCAATTATCTTTATAAATAATTAAATTGTTCTCCACAATTCAATTATTTTCAAAAATTTAATAAAATTCTACGCAAACATTTAATTATTTTCTTAAATATGTAATGACATTCTTTGGAAGGATTCAATTATTTTTATAAATAGTAAAATTTTTTGCAGAAATTCTATTAGAATCAATACATTTTAATAAAATTGAATTAATCAAATTTTTTTTTTTGAAATCCATTTGTAGATTTATTTATGTTCGAAATCAAATAAATTTAAATTTGATGAGAAAAAAAAAACTGGGGATAAATTAGAACAAAGCCGGGAAAAACCGGGAATTTTGTTGAACGAAAATAGTAGACATAAATTTTGGTTCCATGATCCTCAGAAATACTACTGTGATAGTAAATTCAGATTTCGAGAGTATGAGTCCAAATTTCCAAGATGAGTTTTTCTCTATGCTTAAAGTTATGGATGAAATGTGAGGCTCGTAAATAAATATGCAAATAGGGAATATTAACCATAGTAAGGGCAAGTAGATCGATAATAATTTGAAAGACTTAGCAGTAACACATACTGAAGTGTATAGGTTTTCGAAGAAGTAAAGGTCGTTGTTCTCGATTTGTACTCCCTCTTGCCTTTTCAATATGTTTGTTCTTCTCTTTTGCACGCCAAGGTCAAGAATACATATATGCGCATGTCAACACACACACACACACATACCCATACGTGGTGTGAAAACGGAAGTGTCGACAATGAAAACGGAATGCACGAGACGGTGATATTTTTCTCGCGCATCGCATGCAAGATTTTTTCGCCATGTGAATAAATCATTTCTTCCCAAGTGTGCGAAATGTATATAATGTGTAGGAAGTACAAGGTTTCAGAATTGGTCCAGTATTTATAATGTCGGGTTTAAAAAAGGTAGGAACCATAAAATTGTGAGGCGAACGGTGCTGGAATTTAAATCGTGGAATTTTTCCGACAATATTCGTACTGATTGTGCTAAATTTTTACCGATTGTACCGAATTGTTATACTGATTGTACCATTTCTCAGCATAGTTGGAAAATTATGCTATAATTTTTGGATGAGACTCAAAGTCAGATTTACGGCACTGACCTCGGCACTGACGAAATGGATGGAGTAACCAGATTTCTGGTTCTTGTAGGTAGTATTCATGTTAGGGTATGTTTAACCATTTCAATTCTGGTTAAGATAAATCAGAACTGTAGTTATCTTAGTGCCAATATATTGACAAAGAAGAGTTGGTGCAAAGTAAAAAAATGAAAATTTTGATAAATTAGTACTGCCAACTTCCCACTGGGACTACAATGAGCAGACAGTGAAAAGGTCGTAGAGCTCTCTAAAAAAGGTCAACATCTCTTTTGTAACTTGTTCCTTCGTCTACTTCTTCTTCTTCTTCTCTTTCTTCTTTTTCTTCTTTCTCTGAAGGTCGATAAGCTTCTATCTCGTCTCTAGATGTGTTGTGCGTTCGTGTTCATACACAAGCACGTAATATTCGCGCGTAGCGTGAAAACCGATGTAATGACGATAAAAACGGGATACGCGCGCTAAGCACAAGGACGAACTTCAATTTCTAGCATGACGAGTTCCTTCCGTAATTTGCTTGCGCCGAGCCGTAAGAATGTTACGAACTTCTTGTCCCAAGTGGCTAAACCAGAATAATAAAATTATATAAACTCACACATTTTATGGTGGTTGGGGCTATAATTTCGGTTTCTTTGATACAATATCATTAAAATACTGTTCTAACTTTGCAGAAGGAAAACACACCTCGTTTGAATTCATGTCGAAATCGCGAACTCTTGGATTCGTCCGAATTTTCTATTTTTATTTCCCTTTTTCCTTTTTATTAGGATTTATAATTTTTTATTAATTAATTAATTCATTCAATCATTCATTAATTCATTCATTTATTGATTTCTTCCTTCCTTTATTTATTTATTAATTTATTTACAAATTTATTTTTATTTATTTATTAATTTATTTATAAATTTTTTTTTTCATTTATTAATTTATCTTCCTTTATTAATTTACTAATCGCATTGAGACAGGTGCATCTAAATTTATGAATATCTACATTTGATAGGCGAGCTTCAAGCGCGCAGTTCTAATTAAAAGTTGCGAAATTACTCTCGCTAATAATAAATTTACCAATTAATACTATTTATAAAGCGTATATATGCTACTTGATATAATTATAATTTGTCCATAAAACGCAATCCTCAGCGCACATTTAAGATCA
This sequence comes from Leptopilina heterotoma, assembly GCF_015476425.1. NCBI lineage: Eukaryota > Metazoa > Arthropoda > Insecta > Hymenoptera > Figitidae > Leptopilina > Leptopilina heterotoma. The sequence continues at coordinate 66,206 of NW_025111021.1, forward strand.
ACGTTTGGTGCATGTATAAAATAAACTTTCTTCACATTTAAATTAACAGCGGACTTTATATACTCATTTAGTCACACCGGTGTAATTTAAATAATCAACTTTGCTGAATTACGTGCTCTAATTGTAATAATTTTATTGTTTCTAAACTAAACGCTAAACAGACCGAGCAAATTCTAACGGCGAGAGAAAATCTTTCAAGACTGAGATTCAAATTTTGAAATAATTGTCTCTGTCTATTTTTTTTTTTATTATTTCCGACTTTTTTAAGTTTGTCAGAATGTCTACTATTTTCGTTCAACAAAATTCCCGGCTTTTTTGAAAATAATGTTTTTTTAATAATAATAATAAAAAAGTATAGTCAAAGTCACAACCAATGATTTCTCGAAAGAAAAATTGAAACGGATTAACACTGAATATACTATCGAGGAAATATTTAATTTCAAAATGAAATAAATTCCCAAAGAGACTCGGGAGTGAAGCGTAACTATTGTTAACATTTTGACAAGATTTTTCACTAATGTGGTTGACATGAGAGCCACTGATGTCCGTTACTTGGAGCAGGAGAAGATACTTCCTTACCAGGACCGAGCCAATTACGGACCTGTGCTCAAGATGCTCGTTTCTGCGGGTACGGATATTAAACGAACCGTGTTTGAGCACGTGGTTAGTACTTCTGAATTTCAAAACACGCATATATACCTTTTGATTCAAATTGAATCAAGTTTACGTTTGCTATACTTTCATTCACCGTTACAGTTTTGAATATACAACTCATCAGACGAAATAATCGATACACTACTACTATGCTCGCTGTAATCAATAGTATATAAGAGTATCATTCACTTTCTTAATAAAATTCACCAGTTAATTATCAATCAGCACACAATGGGTGCCTATAGACGTGCATCGTAGTTCAAAGATTTATAGACACCACTATTTTATATATTTAAATTCATCGTATAGATAAAATGACTAATGAATTAGTGTGAATGACAATTTGCTTTTGTAAAACTTGCAACTAATCGTTGTAACTGCATCATTAGTATCGTACTATAATGAATTTAACAGGAAAAATAAATTAGCGTTAGAAAATTCATGAAGAGTTGACACAAAAATTTAATTTTGTATTTCCCTTCCTTTTCCCTGATTTCCAGACTTTTTCCTGACTGATTTTGACTTTTTCCCTGACCCTAAAGAATATTCTGATTCACTCTAAAAATTATTAGATACTAAAAAAATTGTTTTATTACATATTCACGAATTTCTAAAATCGGAAATTTCCAAAATAGCTTCTTTTTTAATTTAATATTTAATAATTATTATTTTTCTGTAGGAAATAAAATTCTTCACAACATTCAAAATCAAACCTTTTTGAAATTCAACAAAAGAGAATATTTATTATAAAACATGAAGAAATCGATCACTCCGAGTCAAAGACTCGGAGTAATCGATTTCTTCATGTTTCCATAAACATTCATGTCTTCATAAATAATTAAAGATGACCGAGTAATAAAATTATTTTATATTATAAAAATATTGATACTGTAACTTTTACAACATTATTTACATCATTTGAATTCAATTATCATTTTCTAGAATTTTTAACTAAAATTCTTCTTTTATAAATTATTGTTAATAATTTTTATAAAAATTCATTTTGAGAATTCTTAAATCCATTTATTTACGATTAAATTTTAAGTGAAATTTCAATTACTTGGAAATTCTTTAATTTGATATATATTAGAAAATAAAAACTTAAAATAATTTTTAAAAAAATTGAATTCAGCTTTTCAAAAAAAATTAATTGTACAAAATGTTAGTAAAAAATAAGAAAAATTCAAATTTTTAAAGATTTTAGTTTGAAACCTTTTCAAAATTCAATTATTTCTAAAAATTACTATATTATTTGTAACCTCTCCAAAATAGAATTTTTTTTAGTGTTTTTAACTAAAATTCTTTTCTAAATCAATTATTTTTAATAATGATCAGAGAATTCTTTTTTAAATCGTTATTAAAACTTTCTTTTAAAACCTTCTTGAAATTCAATTATTTAAAAACAATTTGAATACAATTTTTCAAAATAACTGAATTAGTTTTAAAAAATTCTATTAAAATTCACTTTTAAATCAATTTTGATTAGAAAATTCTACTAGAATACAATTATTTAAGTACAAAAATAAATAATTTATTAAATGATTGGATGTTTCTTAAAATTCAATTACCATAAAACATGTTATCAACAAATTTTTAAATAATTGAATTGTTTTAAAGAATTTTCATTATTTGTAAAAATAATTGAATTCTTGAGAAGATTTTTCATTATTTGTGAAAATAATTGAATTACTAAGAAGAATTTTATTATTTTTGACAATAATCAAATTCTTGAGAAGAATTATATTAAAATTTTTAAAAATAATTGTATTCCTGAGAAGAATTTTATTATTTATGAAAATAATTGAATTATTGCGAAGAATTTTATTAAAATTGTATTAAATAATTGAATTCTCGTGACAAATTTTACTATTTGTGAAAATAATTGAATTCTTTCCGCAAATTTTAATAAAATTTTTAAAATTAATCACATTTTTCGAGGAATTCCATTAAAATTGTTTTAAAAATAATTAAAATTCTGCGTTAAGTTTTATTATTCATAAAAATATAATTGAATCTCTGTAACAAATTTCATTATTTAATGAAAATAATTTAATTTATAAAAAGTTTGTAAATTTTTTGAAATAATTGAATTCTTTTGGAAAAATTTATTAAAATAAATATGTAAAATCTTGGAATTGAGAAAAATTTTTGAAAATAATTGAAATTACGCTAAGAATTTTATTGAAACTTTTGAAAATAATTGAATTTCGGAGGGGAATTTTATTATTTATAAAAATAATTCAAATTTGAACAAGAATTTGAAAAAATTTTTCAACAGAATTGAATTTTTGTGAAGAATTTTATTACTTTTGAAAATAATTGTATTTCTGCAATCATTTGTAACTTCTTCAAAATTTAAATTTCTTATTAAATTCATTCAAAATTGAAATTTTATAAAATTTCAATTTAAAACCTTTTGAAGTTCATTTATTTATGAAAATGGTAAACGCAACTCTTTTAAAATTCAATTTATTTTGAAATATTTAAGTAAAAACTATTCATTAAATAATTTATCAGTAATAATTTAATGATAGTTGTTCAAGAATTAAGGTATTTAAAATAAATTATTCTTGGAAATAGAAAAAATTTAAGGTTTTTTTAGAATTCGTGGTAATTTTATAGTTTATGAGGCAAATAAAAAAAGGCACAAAAAATTCAGAAATTTCTTATGAATTCTAAAAATTTAATTTTTTCCAGTACATTTAATAAAAATTCCTGACTTTTCCCTGACCAATTCTACTTTTTCTGAATTTTTCCAGAATTCCCTGAATTCCCTATCCTGTAACAACTCTGTCATGAGTTTTCAATGCCCAGAGAAAGATCCAGTATTGTATTCAGAAATAAAAGTAAATTTTCTTTTTGAGGCTGATTTTAAATTGATTTTTTTACTGTCAACAAGTCATATTGTTTACATTGCAATAACAAAATCAAGCTAACAATAAACTAATTATTAATTAATTAAACCTGACTGGGAGTGATCGATAAATTCTTATTCTTAATTAATAAACTAATTAATTTTCCCAGTATTCAATTTTATATTCCAATTACTGCCGTGCATGAAAACGTCTTTAAATTCTCAAATGAATTCTCAAATTATGACGAATTGTAATTTAATGAAACCTCAGTCGTTTACGTCATTCTCTCTCTTTGAATTGCAATTTATGAAAGTCAATTTTCAAAAGTTTGCAGAAGGTTAAGGATGGAAACCCTATATATTTTCTATATAGCGTTTTACGTGACGAGGAAAGTTCAGAAACCCCAGAAGATCGAGTTGGAAAGTTGATGAACATTCCTATAGGGAAAGGGTACTATATATAAAACGATAAGGATTCGTAGGAGTCAGGGAAACGACAAATCTATAATATGGCTTCTCTCAAGCTGCTTCTTCTTCAAAGACACACGCGCGGTCCCGCTCACTCTCTCAAGAAAACCAAAGCAAAATACGAATATACGCTCACTGAATAGTGATTTCCGTTCTCGTTTCTCTAACGTGGATATTTTATCGGAAACCTCAGTGTACATCGAACAATACGTCGCGAATGCTGAAAACGCTTTGTTTCAGTCACGTAGACCTGTCAACCCCTTTCCACTTGTGTTCACTTGTATGCCTGGACTACATTTTTACTCTCAAAAAGGGTGGAGAGGACAAACCTTTCGTACGTCGACCTTATGTGATGATCCGTAAATAAAGATTCCCTCATACAATTTATATATACAGAGAATTAAAAGTCGATGAAATAATATTTAGCCAAATATTGCCAACAAAAAATTACATTTTGTTTGCAACTGATTAATTAATGATTACTATTTACGTATACTAATAATAACAATGGCCATTCAAATAGACTTTAATTTTTCAAGAAAATCATCACTAAACAAGTTTACTCCCCAATGTCAACAAACTTATACCCTATCTCGTAATTTTTCTCACAATCGAAATTCTTTATTTCTCTATTCATGATGAAAATGCGCGAAACGTAAATGATTAATGAAAGTCTAAACCACACGGGACATAAAGTTAATAACAATGTTTATTAACTTGTCCATTCGAAAGGAGCGCTCACGCAATTAATTAATATCCTTATAGTATAAATTAATCATGACAGTATTGATTATAAAGGATCACACTTTAGGGGATAATTTTTTTGTTTTTCCTTTTTTTTAATGGATATGTCATCAATCATTATTACAATTTACAAGGCGTATAATCCAAAGGTCCAGATGTCTGTTATCAATGGTTAAAGGAACATGTACAGTGATCAGTGCAATATTACGCATGTATATGTATATGTCGCTCGTTAGTGATGATTAATGAGAACAAGACAGTTTTATAAAATTGTGCGCGAGAAATTCACACTTTTTGCCTAACTCTTTTTTTTCTTCAGCTTCTTTAGCATATAATCTGCGAGAATTTTTTTACTTAAGGTAAATTTAAATTTGTTTCAGAAATTAATGACTCTGGGATTTTTTCACTGTCTCTAGTAACGAAAAAACTGGTTTCTAAGCAGAATACAAAAAAAAAATATTTTTTAAAAATGTGCTTTTTAATTCGAGAATATTTGTAGAATAGGAAAAGTATGAAAAATTGTAGAAGCAAACATCGAAGCAGTTAATTAATTCTCTGACTTTTCTTTGATTTTCCTGACCTGTGACATCCCTGAAATTGGATTTAGTTGACGAATTTTGCCACAACCTGTTTTGTAAAAAAAAAAAAAAAAAACAAGAGCATTGAACATTGATTAGCGCGCGACTTTCTCCGATATTTTGCATTTAATTCTCACGACTTTAGTTACGGTTGATTGGTAAAACGATTTCCGTTATAATTTTCTCAGGCGACGCCCATATTGTGTTATCTATCGAAAAAGTCGAAAGTGGCCTATATGTGCATTCTGTCGAGCTCTTAAGCATACACACCAACGTCGTGAAGGTGGTCCGTCGTCCTCTCTCGACTTTGAGTTTGTTCACCTTGCCAGGTGAACACGATCTGACCAGGCAAACACTATATAAGTTGCCTGGCAGCGTGAACACTACAACCTCTCACATCCACATGAGGTCTCACTAACCATATCTCATCATACCATACTCAATAATACAAACAGAATCAGTTTTTCAATTTTCCTTCCCTCTATTCCTTAAGGATCTCTATTTCCTAAAGGGAAAATGTTTGTCAAACCAAATAACCTTTATTGGATTTCGAATTATTTATTACTTGTTCAGAATAGACATTATTCATTTTTGAGAAAATTAAAGTTTTATTGAAAGAAGAAAATTGAAGTTTTATTGATTCTAAATTACACACTGATTGAAATATTATTTTCAAATAACGCAAACAGCATGATGTGGATTATTTAATATCTGATAATTTGAATGCATCAAATGCAGTAGCTATTTGTGGTAATTATTTCCCAGTAAAAGTTAATACATTTATCAAGAATTGTCTGAGAAGTAGGTGCACAGCAGTGTCTACTTATTCAATTATTGAAAATACATCTTCATATACAAGAGAGTATGTAATTTTATTGACCGTTGCATTGTTATTTAACGTAACTGTTTTCAGGATGTTGTGTGTCTGCTGGTATTATATGAGAAATTGTGAAATAATTAAAATGTTGATTAGATCTTGTAGTTGATAATTATAGAAGGCACTGTTACACAGCTAGCTCCTCTTCTTCTTCTTCTTTATGAGAATAAACTCGGAAGTGGCGTGATTTCATGCCCACGCGATATGAATTCCTCGCTGTGGATATAAAGTAAAGTTGTATTAAACCTGCTATTTACCATCGGGCCCACAACTTGCTGCTTGTAATTGATTGAATGTGTATCTATGGCAAAAGTGAGTTGAAAAAGGTTTTACTTCGATTAAAGGTTGGCAGTATCATTTTATGTAATCGTTGATGTATCGATTGCTATTTATTAAGACCATTCCGATGACAACGTGATTGCAATAATTGATTCCTTCGCGAAATTGATGGCTATCAAACCTCTGCATTTGCAATCGTCACGAAAATCAAACCTGCGATGAATTCCAATATTTTTCTTAGGTGGTATTTACGGGGCTCGAACTAGGTCCGTAAATTTCTTTAAAGTCCGTAAAAGTCAGTTTTTTTAAAAATAGTAAAATGTTCTCTTATTTGACTCGGAATTTTTATATTTTTGTCAGTAATTGGTCCGTAAAGTCCGTATTTCTAAATACTTTCACTGGTTACTAATTTATTTTTCCATTTTTGTCCAAACACTAACCCACGTCTTTGATATTCAATCAACAACATTGGCATTTGATACATTTAATAAGTTAATATTCCAAATGTAGAAATATTTAGACTTTTAGAAATGATAAATTGACTATAGTTGGTAATTTAAGTTCCAAAGGGGAAATTGTTTAGGAAAAATAGAGATACTTGTTTTTTCATGAAGGGTTTAATAATTAGCTTCGTATGCGATTGCGGTGTTATAATTAAGGAGTTGATAGATTTGGTGCAAATGGAAGGGGGGAGATAGACATTAAGTTAAGAATATTAGTGTCGTTATCTGTGTTCATCGCACCATGCTTGGCTAAGTCACCTAAAGCGTAGGAGCTCAGTCGAATCAGACAGGGAGTAATAAATCTTAATGCAACTTATATTAATTTATAACCAACCGTATGGACCTTTTGTTTCCTAATTATATCCTTCCTTTTGTTTCAACCGAACTGACTTTTTCTCTAATTATCCCAGAATTCCTCTCACTCCATATAAATAAGATTCCCACAAAAATGATGTTAACACCAAATTACAATGCTTTCTGCAGGCAATAAATATTCTCTTAAAAAAAGTATTTTTAGAAAAATTCTTTATTATTACTATTACTATTACTTTATTATTACTTTATCATTACTAATTCATCTGGTAAAAAATAAACTGATGAGAATGTACTAATTGAATGAAATTTTTTTGAAATGGTTCAATTACCGAGAGTAACACTTGCAATTTCAATTGGGAATTAATTCATGTGTGCAATTGGAACACATGTAAGTTGGCATTCTTATCGGAGAGTTAACTCTGATTTACAATGGCGAGAGAGGGAGGAAGAGAGAGAGAAAGAGAGAGAAAGAGGTGATCGCTTGAAGGTGGTATTGCGTCACAGGCAACGGTATATTATAGCATACTTCTTATGTCATTTAAAATTATAATGAAGATCTTTATAGTCTTTGGCTCGTCATGGGTAGATCGTGTATACATGAGCATTGAACTTTTGACACACTTTGGAACTATTGGCCACGGTCAAGGTTCAAGTTCAAGATTTCTTGTCAGAAGGAAAGGACTCTTTACTTAGCTCATGTCGAAAGTACTTTATGCTTCGTTGAGCAGCAGTAGATTCACGAGACTTTATGTTCATGGCGTAATATGAAATCTTGGATACTTCCTCCACAAAATTTTCTCTTCCTCTTAAAATATTATCTTCTTTCCTTAAAGGGAAGCATTGCATGAAAAATATTGTTGAGAAATTAAACTAACAAATATACAAACAATTCTTTTTTCTACCCAGCTGAAATTTTACATTTCATCGAAACAGTGAAAGTATTTAAAAATACGGACTTTATGGACCAAAAATGGAAAATTACGGACCAATTACTGTAAAATTCTATAGAACTGTTTTATCTGGGTACTATCCATTATTGTTACGGATTTGCATAACAACAAAATATTTACTGTCGGGCAATAGAGAAATAAAAATAAGGCATGTCAGCCCTGACTGTAATCAACGTCTAGCAAAGTGTGCCAAAAGTTCATCCCTTCTCGAGTGAAGGTACTTGTAGTAAAGTTGGCGGAGCTTTACTAGACAAATGATGAGAATGGTACTGCTCGCGAACCGGTTCGACGAATATGCACAATATGTGCAGAGAGGAGGGGGAAGATGGGCGCAAATGCTTGGAAAATGGGCTACGAAGAAAGGCAATTCTCCTGTCGGTCATTAATGGTAGCAATTACAAAAACGAAAAAAAAAAAGAAAAAAAAGGAGAAGAGGATCAGTCATCGCGTGTGAGCAGGAGCAAACCGCACACACCGCAAGAAGGAGGAGTATTCGATACGTGAAACGGTTGGCATCAAAAACCGGCGACATGTAATTCGCCGTGCGCGCCAAGGCGTGCCACCTTCGACTTCATTATTATTATCGTTATCTCGAATGCAACTTGCACCGTGTTGCTCACACTGTGTTGTTTATACATAGACACATTTATACATACATATATATACGTGCACTGACCCGATCGACTCTAGTGATTAATGGACCGAGAAGCCGCCCTCATGGACAAGTTGCACCATCGATTTTCTTTCTCTCAAAGTCTCGCCATATACGGCACAACCTTCCCTTACGACTCATTAAATCCACAAGGAGAGAGATGCCAACTTGGCTAAGAATCACCAGAGGGACAAAAACGTCAATTGTTCACTCATGAAGCGAATGCTATTGCATCCAATAAGGAGGATGCACACATCGGGAAAAACTTGAACTCAAAAATTATCCTCATTTTCAAAAGTAGAAAAGGTATTATACCTTGTAGGTTGTAGGTAATGGATGAACCCGAAAAAGAAGAGGTACTGAAAATTTATCGACTTGAATACTCTATTTTACTTTGTACATTTGGAACACATCCAAGTTTCAATTCGGAATTTCGTACTAGGTCCGTAAATCCCGTAAAAGTCCGTAACTTTGCTTAAAGTCTGTAAAAGTCCGTTCTTTTGAAAAAGGGTCCGTAAAGTCCGTAATTTCATTGGAAAAGGATGAAAAATTCGTAAATTGTACGATATAATTTGGAGAATTTTAGAGAAATTACAAATGATTACAGAAATTCAATTATGTTCAAAAATTTTTTTAAATTCTCATCAAAATTTCAATTATCTTTAAATAAATATTAAAATTCATCTAAAGTTAAAGACAGCCCGCATACGATTTGGTAAAAAAAGAAATAATTTTTCTATCCGCATAGTTTGCGCCACCCACGTGCAAATTTACGAACGTTCACACTTGAAATTCTCAGCATTTGCATCATAAACGCACTTAACACAAAAGCCACAATTATATGACCCCGCAGGTATGGGGGTCTCTCGACTAGAAGGCTTCCCGTATCGTATAAATTCACGATATAATAAAACCACTTCTGCAGGGAAAAAGAATATTAAATCCTCTTCTTCTTTCTTTTTATTAATAAAATTTGATATTACAAAAATTGGAATAAACAAAGTCGCTAAAATGTTCGATTGACAATATTTATTTGTATCATGAAACCGGCGCCACATTCCTCAGTCTCATTTCCGTATGACAAGGTCTAATGCCCGAGGCACTCCCTTAATATTAATTCAGTGACTTTACAAGAGGGACTATCATCTCTTCCCTCCCCTTCTCCTTTTCTTTTGCGTAAATGTTGTTAGTTAGAGATTAGAAGCGCACGAATGGATGGTATAAAATGCGTGATAATAACACTCCTATGTTTGCATCATATCATGTATATGCATACTTTCATCGCTTTTACAAGGTGCATCTTGTGCGTATATACATGCGTAGTAACTTTTACTACCACTGGATATACTTTATATATATAAAGGCCTCCACAGCTGTGACCGAAGTTATTATTTTAATAGGTGCACCCATATAGAAGGAGGTATAATTTTCACTGTATAGTACGAATATGACCCCTATCGTCGGAAGGAATTTTCATCTTTATTACAGTCACCGAAACGAGTCTTAAGAAAATTGTTACGTAATGATACAAATTGAGATACACACCATTCATACAGGTGAGCATAGGCTATGAGGAAAAACATTAGAAGGTACTAATAATTTTAAGTACCTTCCCTATTAGATTATTCCGTCATTGATTAAATTTCCCCTTCCCTCCTTTTTCCTTCGATAAAAAAACAAACTTTTTTTGAAATTACTTTAAGAAATCAATTAATGATTTGAAGCTATCACTTGGTAAATTTTAATAATAGAGTTGAAATTATCGATCACCCCGAGTTAGGTTAAGGAAAAATATAACAATATTTATTAAATATGTAAGTAATTATGGAAATTACTTACGAAATTACTTTTTGAATCTATTCTTTCAGAATATTATTACAATCTAAAGATTCAAAAAAAGAAACACTGAAGAAGAATTAAAAAATTTATTTCACACCTGTAGTTTGTAAAAACCGTAATTACGATTCCCCCCTTTATTTTTCATTCATTTCTTACTCATTCATTCATATTCATTCATAAGGTACATAGATAATTTCTTTTTTACAACACGTGTGCATGAAATGGAATTTTTTACCAAGCATTAAAATTTATATTACTTTTTAAATCCACATTAAACGTAACATTTATTTTTACTTCATAAATATTCGTACTAATAATTTTTGTATTTCAAAATTTCCACAAAAATTAAATTTTGTTTCACCCTGACTTTTTCCTGATTTCTAGAAAAAATTGTCACATTTTCCCTGACCCTAAAAAATATTCTGATTCACTCTAATTAGATATTAAAGAAAAAAAATGATCAATTACATTTATTTACGAATTTCTAAAAACGAAAATTTTTCGAAAACGTCAATAACTTCTTTTTTAAATAAATATTTAATCATAATTTTTTTTATTAATTTTATTAACTTTTTCATTAAGATTTTCAAAAATTTAAAATTCAAACCATTTTGAAATTCAACTTATTTTTAGTGAATTTCTTCAAAATTATTTTCATAATTTTAATTCAATTATTGTCTAAAACTTTAACTAAAATTAATTTTTAAATCAATTTTTATTAAAAAATTCTACGAGAATTCAATTATTTAAATGCAAACATATAAATAATTTATTGAATAATTGAATGTTTTTTAAAATTGAAATCTTATACTTAATTTTATCAACAAATTTTTAAATAATTGAATTCATTCGACGAATTTTAATAATATTTTTAAGAATAATTACATTTTTCGAAGAACTTGATTAAAATTGTATTTACAATAATTGAAATTCTGCAACAAGTTTTATTATTTATGAAAATAATTGAATTATTGCGAAGAATATTAAAAAAAAAGTTGCAAGCAACTGATTTTTTTTAAATGAATGCAATTTCTATTTTTAATAATTGAATCCCTTTGAAATTTTCATTATTTTAGAAAATAATTGAATTTTCATGTAGAACTTTGTCAAAATTGTTTTAAAATAATTGAATTTTTTGTAAAATTTTATTAAAATAATAGATAAATAAAAATTATTGAAATAAGAAAATTTTTTGAAAATAATTGAAATCTTGCAATGAATTTTATTAAAATTTCAGAAAATAATTTGATTTTACTACTTTTAAAAATAATCTATAATTCTTTTGGTAAACATTATTGTTTTTGAAAATAATTTACCTTCTCCAAATGATTTTATTATTTATGAAAATAATTAATTTCCTGAAAAGAATTTAAAAATTTATGAAAATAATTGAATTACTGCAAAGAATTTAATGCAAAATTTTAAAACATTTGATTTTTTCGAAAAAATTTAAGCGAATTCTATTTGAAATAATTGAATTCATGTGAAATTTTTATCTTTTTGGAAAATAATTGAATGATCGTGTAGAATATTGTCAAAATTTTGGTTTAATAATTGAATTCTTTTGGAAAATTTTATAAAAATAGTATAATATTAAAAATCATTGAATTAAGAAACATTTTTGAAAATTTTGTCAAATTTTGACACGAATTTTATTAAAATTTTGAAAATAATTGAATTTTATTAATTTTGAAAATAAATAAATTCTTGTGATGATTACTATTATTTATGAAAATAATTGAATTTTGTAATGAATTTTATTAAAATTTCTGAAAATAATTGAAAATTTGTCGAAGAATTTATAAACATAATTGAAATGTTAATAATTTTTTTTTTTAGATGTTTTGAAAATAATTGAATTTTACAATGAATTTTATAAAAATTCTTGAATATAATTGAATTTCGACGAAGAATTTTATAAAAAATTCTTGAATATAATTGAATTTTGCTATTGATAAAGATAATTAAAATCTTGACGAGAATTTTTTTTTTTTTTTGAGTTTTTAAGAAAAATTGAATTTCTGAAAAGAATTTTAATTTTTAGTATTTATTAAGCTATTTGAATTCATTTAAAGAATTGCATTAAAATTTTTAAACTCGAAACTAATTTTAACAGAATTGAAATTAAGATTTTTAAAATAATACTTCATTAGATAATTTATAAGTAATAACTCTATGGCAGTTCCTCAATAGAATTAAGATATTTAAAATAACGTTTATGATATCCTTTGATCTGTTATATTAGTTTAATATTAATTTCTAAAGCGTCTGAGTTCAGGGATATCAGAGAATTTTCACAAATCTAAAAAAATGTATTCAAATAGTAGCAAATCGTAAAGAAAAGTAATATAGTAGGTTTTAGTAGATGAGTACGAAGCGTGAAAACTAATTTTACAGTATAAATATGTAATGAATTTAAATAAATAGTAAAATTAAATTAGATTCAGTGAAAATAAAATAAATCGGAATTAAATTACACTTGGTATTGAGAGAGTAGCAATAAGAAACGAAAATTTTCCTCGAACGATGGTACATATATAATATTCAGTGCATACAAAGTATAAGGGGGCTAATTTAACAGGTAAAATAAATTAGCGCTAGGGAATTCATGAGCTTCCAATGCCCAAAGAAAGAGTGCCTTATTGCGGGTGGACTGCATATACATATATAAACTAACGATCGTTCTTGGTTTAACGACGAACATTCCCGTTGAATTTACGCTCCATGTTAACGTGCGACTTGCAACTCTCCTTCTGGGAAATCCTCCGCGATTCCCAGCACGTACGTTGGTGAACACAGGTAAGGAGCCTACAGAAGCAACGACTGTCGGAATTTTTCCTTCTCCTAAAGCTCTCTCGTCCACAAACCTGTCGGTAACATTTCCTTTCATCACTAAATCTCACGCCTATAAATCACATTCTTTCTATGCACAGTACCATTTTTTAATTCTCCCCCATATATTTAAATTTATTTTAATATCCTTCTCTCATTCACAACACAATATCTATAATTTTCAATCATTTATTATGTCAGGGAGTTAACGGCTGTCTTACGCTTTTTCTCTACTGTCTCAACTCGCAAGTTGGTTAGAATACAATTAAACCTAATTGATATTTAATTTCTCCCTCCGCCATATTGGATCCGCCATTTTGAATTTTCAGGGTTGCCACGCTTTTGCTCATTTCAAATTCCCCGACTTTTCCAGGTTTTTAAAAATACATTAATATTTTACAAAATTTGTAATTCCAACCTTTTTGAAATTAAACAACTAATAAATAAAGAAATCGATCACTCCGAGTCTTCGACTCGGAATTATTATTTTATAATAATTAAAAATTATTTTCATTATTTCAATTCAATTATTTTTTTCCAGAATTTTTAACTAAAATCCTTCTTTAAATTAATTATTCATTCATTTTTAATAATTTTTGAAACATTTCTTTGAACATTTTCAAATCCTTTTGTTTACAATTCAATTTTACAAAATTTCATCGATTATTCAGGTATTCGGAAATTCTTCAATCAAATATATATTAGAAAATAAAAACTTCAAATAATTTCAAAAAAATTCAATTGAACTTTTAAAAAAAATTAAATCTACTTAATTTTAAGTTAAAAGTATGAAAAATTCAAACATTCAAAGATTATAATTTGAAACCTTTTCAAAACTCAATTATTATCTAAAGTATTAACTGAAATTCATATTTGAATCAATTATTATTAGAAAATTCTACAATAATTCAATTATTTAAATGTAAAAAAAATAATTTATTGAAGAATTGAATGTTTTTTAAAATTGAACTCTCATTTAAAGAATTTTATCAACAAATTTTAAAATAGGTAATTAAAATCCTTTTGAAGAATAAAATTTCAATAAAATTTTTAAGAATAATTTAATTTTTCGAGAAATTAGATTGAAATTGTTTTAAAAATAATTGAATCTCTGCAAAAAAATTTGATTGAATTGAGAAAAGTTTTTGAAAATAATTGAAATTTCTGCGAAGAATTTTATTACTTTTGCAAATAATTGAATTCTTGAGACGAATTTTTAATATTATTTCATTTTAAATACCTAATTATTTTTAATACAAAAATAAATAATTTATTAAATAATTGAATGTTTCTCAAAATTGAAGTCTCAAAATTGAATACCTAATTGAATATAGTAAAACTAATCGCAGAATTTCAATTATTTTTAATAAAATTTTAATCGAATTCCTCGATAAATGTAATTATTATTAAAAGTTTTATTAAAATTCATTAAACGAATTCAATTATTTAAAAATTTGTTGACAAAATTTTTTATATGAATTTAATTTTAAGAAACATTCAAATATTCAATAAATTATTTTTTTGTATTTAAATAATTGAATTCTAGTAGAATTTTATAAAAAGAAATTGACTTAAAAATGAATACCATTTAAAAACAAATGAATTTGGAAATTCTCAAAATTTTTTTTTTTAAAATGATTAAAAATAATGGATTTATAGTAAAATTTTAATTAACACTAAAAAAAATTTTACTTTAGGGAAGTTACAAATTATTGCAAAAATTCAATTTTTTCAAGAGTAATAAATTTCTTTGCAGAAATTTATTTATGTTCAAAAATAATAAAATTTTTTTTAGGAATTAAATTATTTTTAATACAATTTTAATCAAATTTCTCGGAAAACGTAATTACTCTTAAAAATTTTATTAAAAACCGTCGATAAAATTCAATTATTAAAAAATTTGTTTATAAAATTCTTAATGAGAATTGAATTTTAAGAAATATTCAATTGTTCAATAAATTATTTATTTTTGTATTTAAATAATTGAATTCTAGTAGAATTTTCTAATAAAATAAATGAATATTAAATCAATATAGCGTTAATTTTTAAAAAAAATTGAATTTTAAAATTAATTTTTTTTATATTATTTGATGTTTTTATTTCCAAATATATATTTAATTGAAGAATTTACGAATAATTGAAATTTGTAAAATTGAATATTGTAAATAAATGGATGTTGAAAATTGTTGAAGAACTTTTTCGAAAATTAATTGATTTAAAGAAAAATTTTAGTGAAAAATTCTTAAAAATAATAATTGAATTGAAATGATGAAAATAATAATATTAAATTAATATAAAAAAATATTCAATAAATTATTTTTTTGAATTTAAATAATTGAATTCTAGTAGAATTTTCTAATAAAAATTTATTTCAAAATGAATTTCAATAAAAAACAAATGAATTGGAAAATTCTCAAAAAACTGTTTCAAAAATTATTTAAAATAATGAATTTATAGAAAAATTTTAGTTAATACTAAAAAAAATTTACTTTTGGAAAAGTATTTTTGCAGAAATTCAATTGTTTTCAAGAACAATAAAATCCTTCGCAGAAATTTAATTATGTTCAAAAATAGTAAAATTTTCTTAGGAATTCAATTATTTTCATAAATAATAAAATTTAATGCAGAGTTATTCAATTATTTTTAATAGAATTTTAATCAAATTTCTCGGACAATGTTTAAAATTTTGATTAAAAATCGTCGAAAGAATTGAATTATTTAAAAATATGATGATAAAATTCTTTATGAGAATTGAATTTTAAGAAACATTGAATTGTTTAATAAATTATTTATTTTTATATTTAAATAATTGAATTCTAGTAGAATTTTCTAATAAAAATTGATTTTAATTTCATAAAAATGAATTTCAGTTAAAATTTTAGATAATAATTGAATATTAAAGTAATATAGCGTGAATTTTTAGAAATAATTGAATTTTAAAATTAATTTTTTAAAAAAAGGGTAATTGAATTTTTTTTTGATATTATTTGATGTTTTTATTTCCAAATATATATTTAATTGAAGAATTTACGAATAATTGAAATTTGTAAAATTGAATATTGTAAATAAATGGATGTTGAAAATTGTTGAAGAACTTTTTCGAAAATTAATTTTTCCTATTTCTGCCAATAATTTATTTTTTCCCATATTTTCCTTTTACATAAAAAATAATGGGACAAAATTGCAAATGGTTGTTTTGGTGAATTGACAATTTATGCATATTATGGGAGTAATATTATCATCAATATATGCAGATGTTAATTATTATATCAATGTGCATTAAAAACCGGATTAGCGAGTATTAAGAGGCTCAAGTATATTGATCTTGAGTAAGAAATCAGAGACGTGACTCAATTTTCTAGTTATTCAATACATATAATATAATCCTGCGATTTTTTCCAATACTTGACACTAGATGTATTTACATTCCATCCTGATCTGCGAGCTATAGATGAGCAATCTCTTTCCGCTTCTGCGTTCATCTTTCTTTGGCATAATCGTTTCTTCAATTCTTCTTCTACTATTTCTTCATCTTGAATCTCTCATGTGTATATTTCTCTTCCCCTTTTTTAATTCTTTGGGTCGCAAACAACACCAGTCAGGTCATCATTTTCCTTTCCGCATTCTTTTCAAACCTGCCAAACGTCCGCTTTCGATAAAAAAAAAATTATCATCATCATCATTGTCGTGTTATTTTTCGGGAGGGCAACAACCTCTTTGCGAAAAAAAATTCTTTATTCAAATTCAAAGTATTAGATTATTATTTTTATTCATTAATTAAAATAATATTTATAATTAATAATAATTACTCTTTATACTAATGATAAAGGAGTGAATACCAATTATGAATTATTCATAAATTGTAATCATAAACCTTTTCTATCCTTTAAAACATATTTTCCACAATTATAAATACATTTCTCAATTGACATGTTTACCATTATTGGTATTTTTACGAGAATAATTAAAAACTTTTTTTTTCACGATTAGCACTGAATCCATGGGATTGATATTATCGTTTTAATTGAACTTGTCGTATTACGGTACATTGAACGTTGTACAGTTTTAAATAAACATTTTTTACTGTTATTAATTTTACTCTGTTTAGGGTTAAGAAAATTGAATGTATATATGTATATATCGATTTGCAGAGTGGAAACATGCATTGAAAACCGGTAACCACAATAATTACCGTCGACAGAAATAATTGAGCAATAACTGATGATCTATATATCCGAGTTTCACCCGCGTTCCATCTTCACTGTAACTTGCATTACAACTTCTTTCTATATTTTATAAAACAAGTCGTTAGTATTTTACATATTTCATACTGTTTCACTTTTTTTCTTATCCGACAGAAATTTTTATCAAAGAGAAATTTCAATCGTGTATTTTTCTAAACGAATTGTCATTTACTTAATAATTGTTAATTATAATAAGCTAATTTGGTCATTACTCGAATTATTTAATCGTCAATTAAGTAAATTGGTAATTAGAATTGCTATTTAGTTCATTTATCACTTTATCGATAAGTTGTTACCATAATTTTAAACTATTATCCAGGCTTCGTACTTATCTATTAAAACCTACTATTTACTACTTTTTTTTAGATTTGTGACACTAAAAGCTATTTTTTTCTATGATTGAGAATTTAAATTACTTTAAATTTGCTAATAATTTGAATAAACAAATTATTCTGAAAATTTTTAATAAAATTCTTCGAAACGATTTAATTATTTTCAAAAATCTTAAGGGCATTTGAATCATTCTGACGTCACAATGTTAGAACGCATTCTTTTTACAAACTGTGACGTCATAATGGTTCAAATGCCCTTAAGAAAATTTTTCGTAAAAATTCAATTATTTTTCCAAATACTGAAATTCTTCGCTAAAATTCAATTATTTCCAATATCTACTATTTTAATAAAATTTCCCAAAAGAGTTCAATTTTTTAGAAAAATGATAATAAAATTCTACTCAAAAATTCAATTCAAAAAATGTTTATACAATTCTTGTCAAAAATACAATTATTTTCGTAAATAATACAATTTTCACAGGAATTCAATTATTTAAAAAATTGTGATTTGTTTATTAGAATTTTAAAATTATTTTCAATATAATTTTAATTAAATTTCTTGAATGAATTCAAATATTTAAAAAAAATTTAATAATACATTTTAAATGAAATTTCTTGAAAGAATTTAATTATTTCCAATTATTTTAATGAAATTCTTCGTAACAATTCAATTATTTTTCAAGAATTGTAATAAAATTCTTTCTAGATATTGAATTAATTTCAAAAATTCGTCGAAATTCAATTATTTTCAATACCTGCTATTTTAATAAAAATTCTCAAAAGAGTTCAATTTCTTAGAAGAATGCTAATAAAATTCCACCCAAAAATTCAATTTTTTAGAAGAATGTTAATAAAATTCTACCCAAAAATCCAATTTTTTTGATAAGTAATGAAATTATTCCGAAGAATTCAATTTAAAAAAATGTTATACAATTATTTTCATAAGTGATAAAATTTTCACAGGAATTCAACTATTTAAAACACAATTTACATAAACTTTTTCGATGAAAATCAATTTTAAACAAACTATTTATAAAATGCTTTGCAAGAATTCAATTATTTTTGAAAAATTTAATAAAATTCGTTGAAAAAATTCAATTATTTTCATATAAATAGATAATAAAACTCATCGCAGGATTTCAATCATTTTTAATACAAGTTTTAATGAATTTCTCAAAAACTGCAATTATACTTAAAAATTTTGTTAGAATTCTTCAAAAGAATTTAATTAAGAATTTAAGTTTACTACTTAAATGAATAAAATAAATAAATAAATTTAAAAAAATTTGGATGTAATTTGTTTATTAGAGTTTAAAAATTCAATTATTTTTCAAAGATTTTAATAAAATTCTTCCTAGATATTTAATTAATTTCAAAAATTCGTCAAAAATCAATTATTTTCAATATCTACTATTTCAATAAAATTTTCCAAAAAATTCAATGATTTAAAAATAATTTTCAATAAAATTCGTCTCAAGAATTCAATTATTTTCATAAGTTATAAAATTCTTCGGAATAAGTCAATTGTTTTCAATAAAATTGAATTAAACTTTCTTTATGGAATTTAATTATTTTTAAAAAGTTCAATAAAATTTGTTCATAGATTGATATTTTTAAAAATTGTGATAAACTCTTTAGAAGAATAGAATTATTTTCAGTACAATTTTAATGAAATTTCTCGTAGGTACAAAATTAAATTCTCTTTATAACAATTGAGTTCTTATTTTTACGAAATTTATTTTTTTCTATTATTTTTATTTATTATTTTCATTAATTAATTAATTAACTAATGTTAATATAATTTCAATCATTTTTAAAACAGTTTTTAATGAATTTTTCGAAAAATGCTCCACATTGAAATCATTTAAAATATTTTAATTTCTGTGGAAAAATAAATAGGTATTTAAATATTTATTGTAAAAAAAAATTTTTATTTTTTAATGTAATTTAATTTATAAATTATGAAAAAATTGAGACGTCAAGTCTAATTTTTCAATAGATACTTTTTTTTACTACTTTTAAAAAAATTAATTATCGAATATAAAGCGGAGATATTACAAGTTTGATTTAAACAAAATTTCTTCAAATCAAATAAATCGTTTTCTGAGCGTTGTCTGACTATAATTGACTTTTACTACTGATAGAAGAAATTGACAGTTGAAATTAAATTTAAATACTTTTTTTTCTATTAATAGTTTTATACAAAAATTTTGAAGATTAAACTGAATTTTACTGTCTTTTAATTTACAACAATTGTGTCTGACACTTAATTGACTTCTACTACTGGAGAAAAAATGATTTTGTTCAGACGACAAGAAAATCTTATTTTAAAAAATTCAAATTTACAATCTGTGACAATTTCAAATTAAATGCAAAAATATTTAATAGGATCATAAATAAATGCTGAATAAAATTTGTTCTGCCCAAAGAAATAAAAAAAACTCGAAGCGACAATTACGAGCAATTAGAAAATTAAAAACGAAACAGACATTTAAAATTAACTCTTAATTACATACACACGTTAGAATATTAATTTAGAAAACCCTCAGAGAGATTTCATATAAAAGTCAAAAAGTGACATGCGAAATTTATAAGCCGCGACCGCTCAACAGCACGTCGCACTTGAAGAGGATCGCGTCAGAAACAATTTACCAGGAAATAGATTAAGAGAATATATAAAAGGGCAATTGGTGTTTATACCAAGAATAGAAGTACCACGCGGTAAATGACAGAATAATTAAATACAATTCGGTTTATTCATAGTTATATAGAGAAGGATGCTCCTGTTAATGTTCGCCTATATATATAAACGTCTATCACGCGATGCCATATATAAATTAATATGCCAGTCCGGAGACCTTCTTCTTCTTTTTTTTCTTTTTCTTTTTCTTTTCTCATCTGAAAATTATTCCTTCCTATCGCATGGTGACTCTGCCGTCATTCTTGTTCGAGCTTTCAGTGTATGCAGACGAGAATACAAGTACAAAGAGACGTGGAAAGGAAAGAAAAATGAATAAAACAAGTGGCATATACCCTTCGGCACCTTATTTCTGTTTGGCACTTTTTCTTCCCTATAACCAACAACCATCAATCATACCTTGATCGACCAAGTATTTATTAAAAAATTGAAGAAAAAATCAAAAAAATATACCCAACAACCCGCGGGTAGAGAATGTCAATGAAAATTAAAGAAGCCCTTATGAACACAGGATATAATTTTGTTTTCGATTTAAGAGTGTCTTTTCGTATAATTTAATTCTACGAAATTTATTTATTATTTGATTTATGTGAAAATTTCTGTAAAGTGTTGAATTATGAAGATTGTCATGAATTTAACCGGTGTCTGTTGTATGTCTTAGTGTCCAGGCTTGTCAGTCTGCTATTGACCTTTAATTTTCTGTTAATTAACTTGTTCTATAATTATTCACTTTTTATTTTCGATAATAATCTCAGGTCTTTGAATTATTCATATCTTTCAGCAAATTTTTTCTTCTTTTTTAGAATTTATAGGTATTCTTTTCTAGACTTTTAAAAATACTTTTTTCTTTTCTATACTTTAAAAAATACTTTTTTCATTCGTACACTGAGACAAAATTTATTTGATTCAAATAACCGATTATTTCACAGTTTTTCTGCAGATGTCAAATTGAGACAAAAAACTTATCAAAAGTGTCAAAAATTATTTTTTTTTTTGTCTCAATTTGATATCTGCAGAAAAACTCTGTTGTCAATTATAAAATAAACATTTACTTGAATCGAATAAATAAAATAGTAATAAACCAATGTTCGAATTGTCATTCATACAATTTAACTAGAAAAAGACAAGTACGATTCAAAATTCACATTGAAAGAGAAAATAAAAACAAATTTTCAACTAATCCATCAAAAACCCTAGAAAATAATTAAAAAGACTCCTGCATTTTTTTTCCTCAACAATTTGAAATTTATCGCCCACGTTGAATCTCTAGGAAAAAAGCGATGAAATCGGGACCTCGCGCAAAAAAGAAAACCGAAAGTAATAAAGTAATAAACTAAGAAGTATATCTCGAGTAATAAATCATTTAAAGATCCCTTGTGCTGAAAGTGGAGTATACATACTTTGAAAATGCGTATAGTATTGAGAGACTGTGCACGAAAAAAAGATGCTAATTACAGTTTATTTTCTACCATGGATTATGAGATAATTTTACAGACTGGTAAATACATAGCATTATGTCACGGTATAAGTTTCATTTTTTTCAATCGTTTGCTTTGTAACTCTCGTAAAACTTATGCGGTTAAAGGAGAACAATTTTTTAGAGCATAATATTTTATTGCCCAATAAAAAATAATTTCTAAAATATTCTCATAATATACAAGGGGAAAAAAATGAAGATTTCAATGAATTTACGATAGGTAATTAGTAATTTTTTTTTTGTTTTTAATTTCTCAATATTTATTTTGTTGAGAGTTTATTTATTATATATTTACCATAGAGGTAAAGCATAAATCATCTCGAGAGATATTTTTTATTCTTTTCATGATTTATCATTGAAACTTGAATTCCACGTCATTCTAGAGAGACGTGTGGAAAAAATCAATAAATTAATCGTTTAGGAATAATAAAAGTTTGAAGATTAATTGTTTTTCTAAATCATGGTTGCAACAAAAATTTCATTTCGATGTTCTCTGACTTTTCTTTGATTTACAAATTGAATTTTAACTTTTTGTCTGATTCCTATAAATAAATTGAAGAAGAGTTCTTTTCTAAGAAACTAAAAACGATAATTTTTAAATGTAATTCTTTCAAAGTTAATTTTAATTTTACCCTTTGATACAGATTTTTACACTAATGAACATATGAATATATAGATTCGATTCTGTCTCTTTGGAAAATTCAATTATTTATCAATTATTAAATTAAAATTATTTTCAATTCAATTTCAGAAAATTTCAATTAATTTATAATTATAATTTTTTAAATAAAATTTTTCTAAAAGTTTAAATATTCTTTAGAAAAATCAATTACTTTAAAAAATTCTAATAAAATTCTCCAAAACATGAGATTTATTTCAAAAAAATTTGACAAAATGTACAATTTTATTGTTAGAAATTTTTCAATATAATTACTTTCGGAAATTTAATTATTTTGAAAAACGTAATTTTTATTAAATTTCTGAATTATTATTCAAAACTTCAATAAGCTTGTTAAATAAATATTTAATTTCAAATCTTCTGAACTTTCATTACTTTTAAAAATTGCAACTGTTATTTTTTTCTAAATTTAATTATTTTTTAGAGTTTTTAACAAAAATTACTCAAACGTTAAATAATTTTTTAAATTCAAATTTAAATAAACTCAAAATTTAAAAAAATAAATAAAAAATAAATTTCAATTTAATTAAATTTGAAATTACATTTGTAAAATTATTGAATAGGGTAGATGTACCACTTTTGGCCACTGCTCCAGTTTTGGTCATTTTTATAAAATTTTTATTTAATTATTTTTTATTAATGAATATTTCTCATTATAATATTACAGTACTACATGATTTTATGTATTTCCTTAAGTAAAAAACTTCATTAAACTTAAATATAAATAATTACAATGAATATTAACTAGTGGCCAAAACTGGCGTTAAAGTGGCCAAAACTGGTGCTTCTACCCTAATTGAGTAATTTTATTTGAAAATTCTAGGAAATAAAATTTCAAAATTGAATTATTTTCATAAATAATAAAATTTTTACAAAAACTCAATTATTTGAAATTCAATTTTCATAAAATATTTTGAATGAAATTAATTATTTAAAAAAGTTTTTATGAAATTCTCCGAAAGAAATTATTTTTAATAATTTAGTTAAAATTTATTCATAAGAATTCATCTATTTTGAAAACAATTGTAATTTAATTCTTCCCAAGAATTCAATTGTTTTATAAATAATGAAATTTTTCCCAAGAATTCAATTATTTTCATAAATAATTAAATTTTTCCTATAAGAATTCAATTATTTTCATTATTATTAAAATTCTTTGCAAGATTTCAATTATTTTTAATACAATTTTTAAAAATTTCTCAAAGAACCTTTTACAATTTAATCATTTTTAAAAATTGTTTCTATAACTTCTCCAAAAGTAAATTATTTTCTGTAATTTTCAATTAAAAATTTCTCTATTTAAATTTTTTAAAATAATTTTAAGATAGTTTTTTGAATATTCAATTGTTGAAATAGAAAAATTGAATTCTTTTTATTAAAATTTCAACTGTAACTCTTAATGTTTTCTCAAAATTTTTTATTGTGAAAAAGTAAATTCAAGACCAGTATAATGTTTCAAATATTTTCAAAGACCACCAAGAACTAGAATTTTTGCAAAACAATTTAAGACCCTTTAGAGAAGAAAAATCAATTTATGCCAATAGCAAAAGTGGTATTTTTTTTTGCAATTTGTGAAAGAAAATTTGAAATAATCGAATTTTATTAAAGTCATAAAAGTTGCATTTTTAAAAAATAATTGAAAAAAGTCATAATATCCGAGACATGGATATTTTTCCAGTTCACACTTTTGATAAGATTCCCTGATAATATATCGAAATCTCATAAAGAATTTTAATAAAGTTTTTAAGAATAATTACATTTCTCGAGGAATTCGATTAAAATTGTATGAAAAATAATTGAAATTTTGCAATGAGTTTTAGTATTCATGAAAATAATTGAATTTTGAAGAACAATTTTGATATTTAAAAAGATAATTGAAATCTTAATGCGAAATTTTTAGTTATTTCAATTAATGCTTTTACTATTTTAGAGAAACTTTTTTCCCGTGTAATTTAATTTTCCCTGACATTTCTGATTTGCCTGATCCTGTGGAAACCCTGTAAATGTTGAACTTTTACGAATGAAGCAAAAAGAAAAAAAAAATTTCTGAATGCAATGTATAGTATAACAGGAAAAAGGAAAGAAGTTTCAACGTTGATTTCCGGTGAGAATGTGGGCTGAGATAATTTTCGCTGATGTAAAATTGCTCCTATCATCTAATCTCCTTACTTCTCTTTTGTCACTTTCAGTTGAGACAAATTGTTAATCAGAGGCAGAATAAGAATAATAAATAAACAAAAAAGAATAAAACTAAATAAAATATAACAAGTAGATTTGAATTTAATGGTGTTTCTCGCGCACACGACACACATAAACCGTTTCGCGTTAATTAATTTTAATGAATCTTTATTCGCCGTGATGAAACTATCTGATGATTGTCCTTGTTTGTATTTCAGGTTGTGCCTTCTCGGAATGACTTTGATCAGCGGAATCGCTGTTGTTTCCGGTAACGAGGACTCATCCGTCTTCAAGACGGTTCGCAATAGTAATGCCGCCATATTAAATCGACTGGGTCTTGTACCGCTGGAAATTCCAGATGGTCATCACAAGAAGAGGCTAGCCGGCCCTGAGCCACCCGCTTTTGGCGCTCAGTCCCGCATCCACCAACCTTACAGTCGACGTCATGGACATCGTGACAGTCACGTTTACATCGTTAAACTACCGGCGAGTCCGCCTTATTACACCTTCACTAAACCACACAAGTCAGTGAAGGATGACAACAAAATTCAAAAGAACCTCGCCAGTTCCGTCGGTTTTCACAGCAATGGCAAGCCGGGCAAAATCTACCACTGGAATCTCCCCCTCATGATGAAAATCGCCGAGAAGAAACGCTACCAATCCCAAATGAAAATGGACCAATTCAAAAAGAAGATGCAACTGGAGAACGAGAAACAAAAGACCGACAGCGAAATAATCAAGATCAACAGCAACGACATCAATGCAATCCAGGCGATAAGCAATGTCAAAACCAACATCAACGACATTGACCGCAAACAGAATTTCAATAACGGTAAATACTTCCACTCAACCGACAATAGATTAATGTATGGCTCGAAACCATCGATTAGTCTACAGAAGCACAGTCGGAACAATGACAAGAGATTAAGTTATCCAATAAGTCTCGAGGTGGGCTCGAAGAAGATCAAGGAAGCGGAGGGCTACAAAACGAAGAACAGCACCAATAAGATGTTCAGGTTGGCGGACTCGGCAACGTACCGAGTGGGAGTCAACGCGAACGATCGCTTCTTGGCTTGGAACAATCTGTCCAATGAACTTCATGGTTCGAGGAACACGCCCGACGAACAGAAGCCGAAGAAGCACCGGAAGAAGGCGGCCATGTCCTACTACGCACCTCTCAGTCCCAAGTCTGGCTCGACCAGCATCCACAAGAACTTCCCTGGCAACGGGAAACCAAAGGCCTTTTATGTCATGGAAAAGAGTCGCAAGCCTATTTATTATCATCAACTCTTGCCTTAAAAATCCCCCCCCCCCCACACACCCTGCCAAATTTTTTAATCATCAAGTAATTAGAAATTAATTTACTGCAAACTTCTATCGAAAACCGAAAATAAATTTTCGCCATTTTCTTTGTTTTACTGAAGAACTTCACAATTTTTCTAACTCTCTAAATTTGAATTAGTAAAGATGTTTACTAGTTTGAATTAGTGACTGACTTTTTTCTTTTGAATTAATAAATCTTATACTAATAAATAGTAATCTCTACTAATTTATTATTAAATTAGTAAATTTTACTAATAAACAGTAATTTCTACTAATTTATTATTGAATTAGTAAGTTTCACTAATAAATAGTAATTTCTACTAAATTATTACTAAAGTTTACTAATTCAAAAACAAAAAGTCAGTCAATAATTCAAATAAGTAAACATTTTTACTAATTCAAATTTCGAGAGAAGGATATCAAATTGAGACAAAAAACGTATCAAAATTATTGCATGGCAACTATTTTGATACGTTTTTTGTCTCAATTTGATATCTGCAG
Source organism: Leptopilina heterotoma (assembly GCF_015476425.1). NCBI lineage: Eukaryota > Metazoa > Arthropoda > Insecta > Hymenoptera > Figitidae > Leptopilina > Leptopilina heterotoma. Next base: position 93,183 of record NW_025111021.1, read on the forward strand.
AAAAACTAATTTTTAGAAGAGTACAAAAATCTTATTTTGAGGCAGCAAAGAAATCTTAAATTAAGATGCAACATTTTTAAGACATCCAGTGCTGAATTTACGCAACAAATTATACATTGAAGCAAACTCAGGGTTGCCACAAAAATTTAATTTTGATTTTCTCTTGATTTACAGACAGAATTAAAAAATTCTACGAGATTTCAATTATTTAAATTTAAAAGTAAATAAATTATTGAATAATTAAATTTTATCCTCATATTTTTAAATAATTGAATTCTTTTGAAGAATTTTAATAAAATTCTTAAGAATAAGCAATTTATCGAGGAATTCCATTAGAATTCTATGAAAAATAATTGAAATTTTGCTATGAGTTTTATTATTTATGAAAATAATTGAATCCCTGCAAAAATTTTATTAAGATTTTTGAAAAATAATTGAAATTTTAACAAGAATTTAAAAAAATTTTTGAAAATAATTGAATTTTGAAGAACAATTTTATTACTTTTAATAATAATTCAATTTCTGTAAAAATTGTAGGGGAGAGTCTCCAGTTGTGAGACACCTCCAGTTGTGAGACAGTCAATTTTTTTTAACATGCAATATTAAAAAGCCGATTGGTTTATATAAAAACATTTCTTTTTATATGAGCCAACTTTTTCGTGTACGCCGAAGCGGATATATAAACTGTTTTTGTTAAATACCAACACTGTGTGTGATAATCGACTCAAAAGCGTTTTTTCAATAAATGCAAAGTACTTTTTTTCCAAGTTAATTAATTGGAAAAGGTAAATGTAATGCATTTTCTTTTAGTGTTTTCCTTATATTTTGTGATGCAATATTGCATTGTTCCAATCTACGGTTGAAAATAATTTAATTTTCCTTTTTCAAAATAGCGCCAATTTCTGGGTGTGAGACACAGCATATCACCAGTTGTGAGACGGTGTCAACACCCATCTGGGCAGCATAAAAAATACGACTTTGCAGGCATACGATTTAAATGTTGTTTTGATTTTTTTTCTAATATTTTTGGGCATGTCAAGTGGAAAAAAGTAAATTGATTCAGAAGAAATCAATTTTAATGCTCTTGTTGAAGCTATTAAATTGTGTTTATTTGATAGTCATATTTTGGCGAATAAATATTATTATTTAGTATATAATAATATATATTATTAATATATTTAATTATTTCTACTAAACATAACGTTTTATGTCAAACTTATTAAATTTTAGCAATTTTTAATGAGTGTCTCACAACTGGAGACATTTTTTTTTGTTGAAAAAAGCGATGTGCTCGGAAAATGTATCGTAAAATTTTTTGAGTTCATCGAAACACTATACTTTCTTTTAATAAAAGTTGCGTATTTCTGTTACCTTTCGAACGGTGTATTTTATTAACAATTTCGTTTACCCGTTTACAATTTACGGGTCAAAAATGAAACCCGTCTCACAACTGGAGACTCTCCCCTATTATTCTTAAAAATAATTGAATTATTATGATGAATATTGTTGTTTTTGAAAAAAATTGAAACTTTGCCAAGAATTTTATTAAAATTTTTGCAAGTAATTGAATTTCGGAGAAGAATTTTATTATTTACAACAATAATTGAAATTTTGACAAGAATTTTTAAATTTTTAAATTAATTTTAAATAAAATAAATAATTTTCGAAGATTATAATTTGAAACCTTTTAAAAATTCAATTATTTCAAACAAATTATTAGAAAATTTTACGAGAATGGAATTATTTAAATACAAAAATAAATTTATTGAATATTTTAATGTATCTTAAAATTGAATTCTTTGGAAGAATTTTTATAAAATTTTTAAGAATAATTAAATTTTTCGAGGAATTCGATTTGAATTTTATTAAAATAAAAATAATTGAAATTATGCGATAAGTTTTATTATTTATGATTGAAAATAATTGAATCTCTGTAAAAAATGTTATTATTTATTGAAATAATTGAATTATTGCGAAGAAAAAAAATTTGTTAATTGAATTCCTGTGAAATTTTTATTATTTTTGAAAATAATTGAATTTTTGACAAGAATTTTGTCAAAATTTTTGTTTAAATAATTGAATTCTTTGGGAAATTTTTATTAAAATAGTAGATATTAAAAATCATTGAATTAAGGAAATTTTTTGAAAATAATCGAAATTTTGCGAAGAATTTTATTACAATTTTTGCAAATAATTGAATTTTCGAGAAGAATTTTATTATTTACAATGATAATTGAAATTTTTGAACATAATTGAATTTCTGCGAAGAATTTTATTATACTTTTAAAAATAGTTAAATTTCTGTAATCATTTGTAACTTCTCCAAAATTCAATTTTCTTAGTGTTTTTAACTAAAATTCTTCTCTAAATTCATTATTTTTAATAATTAATTAAATGCATATGAAAAAATATAACTTAATTCGGAAGAATACTTTCCCTGACTATTCTCTGAATTCCTTGACCTGTGGCAACCCTGTGACTCAGTCTTAAATTCAACAAAGAAAATATCCATTTTCGTAAATTTGTTTTAAACTCAAAAAAATAAGATTTTCTCTCTAGGGTGGATATTTTTTCGGTTACAGTTTCAAGTAATTATTTCAATGTCCATCGGTATAAAAATCCTATTTCAAAAAAAGAAAACACTATAAATAACCAAAATTCACCGAATTCCAATTTTCGATTTAAAAACGTAATAATTTCGATTATTACAATCACAAAAAAATTATTTTAAGAAAGAATTTTTGTAACTTTCTTTCTTCTTCCCTCGTTTCGAGTAATAAATCTTTTTATCATCAGTGAATATTGCTAAAACTATAATAATATAACACAATCTGTATATATTTTTTCAAATGTGTTAAATTTTCCAAAAAAAAAAAAAATAATAATCACTGATATAAAAAATTGTAACATATATATTAACAATTGAGATCCTATGTGAAAACAATTTTAGATTTAATAAAAAAAAAATGAAAACTATCTTTTTCATCTCGTGAGAAAAAAAAATTATTTTCACAAATTAGTAAGAATAAATGATAAAGATTCGAAGCATAATAATCAAATAATAAATCGTCAGGGTCAGTGATGTTTTAAATTTTTATTCACTCCACGAATATTTGGTTGAGCCAAAGAGAAATTTTTTTAAATAAATATCAAATTTTGTAGAAAATTCTTTTTTTCTAATATTAAGAATTAATTAATTAAATGGATGAAAAAACTTTCTTCAATCATTCGATTTAAAATTGATTTCAAATCGCAAAGAAAAATACCTATATTTTAAAAAGGTCGATAATTTTAGAAAAAGGAATCTTCAGAAAGAAACGAAATTTTAAATATTAGGGAGAAAACTTTGTATGAAAATTTATTTTTCAGGAGTTGAATAATAAAGTGGAAATTCTTAAACTTTTCGCAAAAAAAATACGTACTTATTTGCGTATTTAATTATTTTAAAATACAAAAAGAGAGGAAGAGACTATATTTTTCGCAAATTTCCATTTGCGTCCTTTTTTACAAAATAAAAAAAAAAGCTTAAAATCAACTTTTCCTCAGGGTGATTTTTTCCAATAAAAGAAAAATGTTATTAGTTTTTCCACGACTCTGATTAAGCTTAATAATTAAGATCTAGAATTTTCTTTTAAAATGAAATTCAAAGTTGAATGGCTTGGCAATTTGTCAAACAATATTGTAAAACTTATCGAATATTTTAAGCATCGATTATTATTATTAGTTAATAGAAAAAAAACCTGTATAATTTTATTCTTAAGCGCTTAAAAACACGAATTTTTCTAGTTTTAATTTATTTTACATTTGTTGCATAATTTTTAATGCAAATAATTTAATTTTAATCGAAAATTATACAATAATTATATAATAATTATATAATAATAATTTAATTATAGTTGAAGATTTATATGTAGTGCACTTTAATATTTGTTTTACATCTTTTTCTCTTTTTTGTTTTTACATCTTAAAACATGAGAATATAAAATATTTAAAGTGAATGACGATTAGAAAATGATGCAACTGCCTTATACTTGAAAATAGTTACTTATATACTTTTATATAAAAAAAAACAAACAAACCAGTTGTCAACATATTCCTGTATGCCTGGTTGACCGTAAGATTACGCTTAGTTTATATACAAGAATGCGAGGTTTTTCTCACAAGTGGTACAAACGTTTAAACAGCGTTTACTTCACGTTCCTTGCCAAGCCAGCATGTTGTAGAATATATTTTATAAATATATACGTTTTTCTATATTTATCACTACAATAAAAATATGAATCGTCAGCTGTACAAAAATGATCCAACTATTTAAAAAAAAAAATTTCCATAAACGACTGAATATCAACTGATTTTATTCCTTCAAAATATTTTACACCCTAATGGCATTTATTTAATTAAATTCAATTATTTAATCAAATAAATTAATGAAATTTAAAATTTAGTTAATGGAAGAAAAAAATTTACTTTACGAATTAATTCTTCAGAGTAGCAAAAAATTATTTGAAATTTTTGAAAATTAAAATTAGATTAATATCTGAAATTATAAATGTTTAAATAAAAATAAAATCAAATGAAAAAAATGACGAAATAAAAAGTAAGAATAAAACTACAGCCGATGAATCATATAAATATTGACGCAGACGTAGACGTCTCGTGATTTTTGGAAGACTGGACAATATTTTCCCGCGAAATATGTATGTATGACAAGTTTTGTACTATTTGGACAATTTTTTACTATATAATATATATAAAATAAAATAAAAATAAAATAAAAAATAAGATCTATAATTGTGTGTAAGACACGTATATATTTGTGTATACGGGCATGTTAAGTAGCTTTTATTCTTATAGAATAATCCTAAGTATTATAAAATCTATATTGTAAAAGACACACTTTGTCGCCAGCAATATAATAAACTATTTATAATAATCAATTGTGTCTAGACGAGTAAATTATTATCTTCTATTTTTTTTGTTAAATTTCCACCAAAAAATATTTGAGAACCACTGCACAAGCATTTAGCAGATAAAATCTCAAGAGATCCGCATTTTTTGTTAATTGCAAGTGCAAGTCAAAAAATAATAATAATAATAAAGAATTATAAAATAAAAAGGATCTTATAAAAGTTTTTTTTTTTTGTTATTATAATATTGAACGAGAGTTTCATCTCCAACCATTGGTTATAGATCATATCAGGAAATCAGTTAGTATCCAGCATGTCAACTAATTTCAAACTTGGGAGGCACTAACGTGAAAAACTTCTTTTATTTCTAAAATTACCTCTGCAATCAGGATTCGCATCTGAATTTATTATCTAGAATAATAATTTAATTACTGTCTAATTGGTAATTATTTTCGAGATTTTCATAAAAAGGTTTGAAAAGTACTCTTTTTTTGACACTAGTTTCAAAAAAGGAATACATTGAAAAAAGTATTCTTCCCTTGGGGTGATAATAGAGAAGATAAAAATTTACCTACTTCTTGTTTATCATTATTTATTTTCGAAATTTTTTTACTCCCTTTACTGCAATTCTTATTTAATCTATGAATGAATATTCTAAAGTTCAATAGAAACCAGAAAAAAATGTTTTGAATACATTTATTTCAATTCAATTATTATTTTCTAGAATTTTTCAAATATTTTTTTCTAAATCAATTATTTTAAAAAATCTTTGAAAATGTTCTTTGAGAATTCAACTTTTCAAACAAAAAAAGAAACTTCACAAAAAATAATAATTTTGAAAACTTTTAAATTAAAATTAATTAAAATCGAAATTTTATAAAATTTTGATTTGAAATTCAATTATTAAAAAAAAATTGTAAACCTAACTTTTCTAAAATTCAAAAATTTTTGGGATTTTTAACCAAAATTCTTTCTTAAATTAATTATTTTCAACAATTTTTGAGAATTCAATTATTCAAAGAAAAAAAGAAAATTCAATCAAAATAATTTTGAAAACTATTTGTTTACAATTCAATTTTACGAAATTTAAAACGATTTCTAAACAAATTGAATAATAATTTTTCAAAAAATAATTTCTTAAAAATTTTAAATTAAAATGTTATAAAATTTTGATTTGAAACCTTTTGAAATTTAATTATTTATAAAAAATTGTAACCTTAACTCTTCTAAAATTCAAAAATTTTTTGGATTTTTAACCAAAATGCTTCCTCAAATCAATTATTTTTAATAATTTTTGAGAATTCAATTATTCAAAGAGAAAAAAGAAAATTCACTAAAAATAGTAAAAATAATTCTAAAAACCATTTGTATACAATTCAATTTTACGAAATTACAAACAATTTCTAAACAAATCGATTACAAATTTTTCAAAAACTAATTTCTTAAAAATTTTAAATTAAAATTTTATAAAAGTTTAATTTGAAACCTTTTGAAATTTAATTATTTATAAAAAATTTGTAAACCCAACTCTTCTAAAATTCTAAAATTTTTGGCATCTTTAACTAAAATTCTTTCCAAAATCAATTATTGTCAATAATTTTTTAGAAACTTCTTTGGATATTCAATTATATAAACAAAAAAAGAACGTTTAACTAAAATAATTTTAAAATTTACTTATTTACAATTCAATTTTATAAAATTTCAATTAATTTAAAAAAATTTTTCAATTAAATTTATATTCAAACAATAAACTATAATTTAAAAAAATTAAATAAAAAGTTTTAAATAAATTTAATTCATTAGAGTGAGATTGATTTAATTCATTTAAAATAAATTTAAACATTAATTTTTCATAAATTAACTTCTTGAAAATTTTTAATTAAAATTACATAAAATTTAAGTTTTTAAAACTTTTAATTTGAAACTTTAGAAATACAATTATTTATGAAAAGTGTAAACACAACTCTACTAAAATCCAATTATTTGTGGAATTTGTGAGTAAAATTGTTCGTTAAATAATTTTTAAGTAATAGTTATTTAATATTTTTTCAATAAGAAATATTTTTTTTAACATAAATTATTGTCAGAAGTAGAAAAAATTTAAGATTTTGTATTAAAATTCGTAGTGATTTCAAAGTTTGTCAAAGAAAAAAAATTTCTGGAAAAGATTTGATCGAAAATCTTAATTTCAGAATAAAAACTTTTACTCCTTTGGTACAATTTTTTATTTATTAAATTATAATATAATAATAAATGGAATTCTATTATTTAAAAAATGTAATCTATTTCGAAAAGGAAAATAAATATAAAAAGGTGAAGAAACATTTTTTGAAATATATATAAATTTACTAAAATTTACTTCCTAGATTCTTCTCTCATAAGAAATTAATTAAATAATTAATTTTCTATATTTATATTGAAAAACAAACTATTATTTTCTCGTTTAAATTGATGGGAAATTAATTAACTAATTAATGAAATTAATTAATTTTCTAAATTTATATTGAAAACCAAACTACTATTTTTCCCTTCAAATAGCACACATTGCTGGTATTTTTAGACAAGCAACGAAATGGAAATATGAATGTGGAAAAATAATACTGTTAGTCATTGAAAGCGACTTCATCGGGCAAGAAGCTGATATCATCGATTTGAATGAACCGATCAACTCGAGTACCTAGTAATTTGAATCGATAAGGACACGATATGCAATTCGCCTCAAGGTGCATAACTCACTAATAAAAAGAAAAAAGAACACAGACACGATTGTAATATTAAAAAAAAAAAATTATAATATTACAGCCATATAAGCGAATCGTCGCCTCTTATACATTGATATCAACGATTGGAATGATAATATAACCAAAGGTGTTAAAGTCATCTCAATAATTACATTTATAAACCACAATTGCTCGATATTTCACTTTTATAATACGCGCGGTCATAATCTGAAATCGATCTTCGATCTTGTTCAATCCCTTCAACCGCATTTTAAAATGAGATTTCAATTTTTTACACCAACTTCACTCATTTTTTTGTCCCATGCACCATCGAGAAATTGAATAAAAGATTTAATTTTTTTTGCTTCTGCGGTGAGTTACTTTTTACAAAAAAAAAAATGAGTAAATTTATTTTTATTCCTTTGTTGCAAAAAAAATTCTATAAATCTCATTGCTTGAATTATTTTATCGATCGATTAATCCTTATTAGAATATTCGCTGCTTCATTATGGAATTAATTCATTCTCTGCGAGAGGAGCTAAAACAGGTTCCTTATATGTGAACAAGACCTAGGATAATCATGAGAGACATTTTTAATCATAGCGTACAGGAAGTTGCCTATATCCTGTGTGCATCTAAGTCAATGTTTCAAACGAGATAAGAAGAATTACCTTAAAGTTCATTGAGAAAATTTCAATCAAAACTCATATTCAATCAAATTATTATTGATTATCATTTTCTTTACTATTTTTTTAAAATTAAATTCATTGTAATAAATTGAGAATTTTTCTATAATTCAATTATTTTCCAAATTTTTTGTTCGAATTCTTCAAAAATACAATGACTTATTTACTTATAATAATTATATTTAAAAACAATTTATAAATGTAAAAAATAAAATTCTATAAAATTTATATTAAAAACAACTTGACAAAATTTCCAATTAATTGGAAATTTAGTTTAATTTTTGTTAATTATAAACGGGAATTTAACTATTTTCAAAAAAATTTTAGTTTTTAATTTTTCAAAATCAAAAGACTAATTTTTTTTTATAATTTCTGAATTAAACTATTTAAAACTTGAATAATTTTTGTTAAACAAATATTTAAATTAATAATTTAATAATTATTAACCACAAATGTTTAAATAGTTTTACAATTAAAATTTTCAAAGATTTTAATTTAAGCCTTTTAAAGTTAATTTATTTCTAACAATTTATACCACTATGCTTCTAATATTTAATTATTATTATCCAAAATTTGAACTGAAATTCATTTTAAAATCAATTCTGGTAAGAAAGTTCTAAGGAAATTCAATTATTTCATTTCAAAAATCAATAATTGAATGCTTTTGAAGAATTCTAATAAAATTTTTGGGAATAATTATTTTCAAAAAATTTTAATACAATTTGAAATCCTACGAAGAATTTTATTATTATTGAAAATAATTGAATTCTTGCATCGAATTTTATAAAAAAAAATTTTAAATAATTGAATCCCTGTGAAAAATGTTGTTATTTGTAAAAATAATTGAATTGTTGTAAAGGATTTTTACTAAAATCTTTGGAAATAATTGAATTTTTGCAAAAAAATTTATTATTTATGAAAAAAATGACATTCAATTACATTCAATTACAAAAAAATTACATTAAAAAAAATTACATTGAAAAATTTTCTTCCAATTTTTTAAAATAATTGAATTGTTTCAAAGAATTTCATTAAAATTGTTTTAATCATTTTCAAGAGTTTTATCAAACTTTTTGAAAATAATTTTTTATTTCAGGCATTAAAAGATTTAAAGTAGTTTGGCGCCAAAACAGTTATTTAAATTGCCGCCTAGATAGCATAAAAATTCTCCCACAAACGAAATGAATAAATTATTTTTATTTAGTTTATTATAAATTTAGTTTATTAATTTATAACTCTATAGAAATAAGAGGAAATTGTAATTAACAGGAGAAAGATTTTTTTACAAAAGGTTTTATGAAAAAGACAATTAAATAAATGATTTAATTCATCTCAAAAAGCATCTAGTATTTACAAAATAGCGTAAGAAAATAGAAAAACTCTTAAAACTAAAAGAACAGATGAGGCTACCATTGTGTAGCTACTTTTTTTGTCTTATTACAAAAATTTATCAAAACACACAAACACTTTTTTAGAATTTGTTATTAAATTAATGTCACACCTCATTTTTTTTTATTTGAGCAATTAACATTCAATCTAAGTACATTTTCGTGGAAATATGTATATTACATATAAATTTAAATATAAAGAGAAGAAAAAAATAATAGAAAAAATCAGTCTTGAAATTATTAATTTGTTAATTTTCATTAAAATTATTCTTCTATAAAATATGTTAGAAAATTACTGTCTTAAAAAACGTTAGAATTATTCATTATTTAATAGTTATAAAAATAATGTACAGGTTTGTAAAATAGTTAATTATTTCATTAAATAAATAATTACTAAACACAATAATTTATTTTATTGAATAAATAAATAAATAATTATTAAACACAATAATTTATTTTATCAAGTAAAAAAATTGTTAAATTTAATAATTATTTATTTTTTTGAGTAAATAGGTATTAAACATATTATTGCATAGGTACAACTTTTTAAAAATTTAATAAAAAAGTAAAAAAAAAATTTCAAAATACCTACAATTAAAAAAATTGATACATATTTCCACGCTACTGTAGAAATTCTAACAATCTCAGTTTAAAACCTGAGTATCACACAAATCACAACTTATGTGTTTATAATCTATACGTATAATTAAATAGATAATAATTTATTATTCATTCAAACTATTATTTAAATTTTTTCACATTTTTCACACATTTCACTTTTATTCACAATATCTATTCTGATGTATTGTCACTTGAAAAATATTGCGCAAATATTTATAAATATTTTGTTTTATATATAAAAAAATATTTCACACATTTATTTCCCACACTTCTTTTTTTTATATAAACTCTAGTCGCATATAAATTCATTAGTAACCACACATAATTATAAACATTAATTTTTCCTTTTCATTGATAAAAAGAAATAAATTTTCTTCGTCCAGCATATGCACATACATATCTTAAAGTTGCTTTAATTAATATTGATTCGTTGTATATACTTTTATTGTAATGCAGATTGCATCACTTTCCTGTTCAGAAACTAATCTTTTTAATTGAAAACAAGCACTATTTTTAATTGAGTGCAGCATATAATAATAATTTCTCAACGATATAAATCAGTAATTTCGTGAGTTGTATAATATCGACAACGCTAATTACTTTTGACTTCTGGAATAAATGACTTTACTTATTTATTAATAAGCAGATAACCTATTCAAAGTTCAATAATATTCAATTTTTAATTTCGTCAACTCAAGTCAAAAGCACGCAAGCACACAACAACTTATTCAATTATTTTTTAAAAAATATTTTACATAAATATTTTATTATGAGGAACACGTTTTCTCTTTGTATATAAATATCTATCAAAAAATACAATATCTATATCAAAAATAATTTTTCCATGCATTACAACATTAAATAAAATCCTCATCATATTATTTTATGTGCGTCTTTAAAATTAATTGTATTTAGAGTAATTTAATAATTTTTAAATTTTCACTAATCTTGAAATTCACATGACTTCTGATATGATGTATAAAAATTATACATTGTTGTCACGAAATTTTGTAAGCTTACTATTCTTTTTATTATTGTTTTTAATCTTATTATTTTCATTATTATTTTTATTTTTATTTTTAATATTATTATTATTCTTATTTTTATTATTATTTTTATTCTTATTATTATTATCATTATTATTATCAAATTTTATGATTCACTGATATAATTTCAAATCAAGGAATGATTTAAAATTAATGAATTAATACAATTCTGATTAAACTTTAAATAGTTTAATTAAACTTAAATTAATCATAACAATTAAAGTTTAATTAATAATGTTGAGTTGGGATAAAATAATCTTTAGAAAATAAATACAGAAAGATATTGTTCAAAGAAAATTATAAAAATAATTGAAAAGAGACTTAAAAATCAAGACTAGAAATTTTAAAAATCAGAAACTCAATTTCTACAACACTTTATAAGACTATGTTCTATTAGTGGTAGAATAATTCTTCTTTCGTTTTTTCTGTTTCATTTAACTGAATCCAATTTTTATAATTTACAATCAAAACAAATTTTCAATTTAAAAAAATTTTTTTTTGATTGAACAGATTTTTTATTTTATTAACTTTCTGTTAAACTGAATTCATTGAGAAAAATTTTTCAAACAGGAATTCTGCTTCATGCATAAATGGAATTTTAATTATAAAAATGTCTAATTATTTTTTTAAAAAAAGTATTTTTAATTTTGGTTGTCCCAACAACCAAATGAACCATTATTTTTATAATTTTGGTTGTTAAACTAAACATTTGTTACCGAAAACAAACAGAATTCTTAGTGTAAAATAAATTCCATTAAACTCATCCATAGAAAAATTCTCCTCAACAAAAATTCAGTTTAACAAAATTTTGCCTAGACGCAAATTTCCTAAATATTGACTGTACCTAAAACATTCACTATTCGCCAATTTGGAACATAGATCTTAAAAATTTCGATTCCCTAAAAATTCGAAAGAATAAGAACTCGAGAAAACCAAAATCAGAAAGAACAAAAGTCCTGAAACCCAAAAGTCGACAATCAGATAAACAATCAGAAAAAACAAAAGCAACTAAAACACGCACTAAAACTGAATAATTCGACGACAAAAAAAACACTACAAATATTTTGGTTCTCTAATCAAAAGTGGCACTCGAATAGTAACCATTGTTCTGATAATCATTTAACCTAATAGGTTGAGGAATAGTCTGCGAGCCATCGGGCCTAAGAAGATAAATGCTACTCGGTCGTCCATTAAAAACATAAGGTCCCTTGTCTAAATTCGTTATTTGATTATCGTTCCTCGATGGGAGCTTTTCGTCTTGCCATTGATACACCGATGTTGGTTTGCCATTGCTAATAAAGTCTATCGGCACTTTTATGAAAGGGTTAACGTGCGGTTGATAAATCGTCGGTGGCCTTGGGGGCCTAAAGGGCCTTGCATTTGCCATGGGGGGATTGAGGGGTGGTAGCTGTGGCTGTTGCTGTGGCGGCGGCGAATATCTCGGCGGCTGTGAAACATACCCCAAACCTGGAACGAACATGTACGGAGTGGGCGGCAGTTTAATATAATAAATATTGCTGTCCTGATATTTTTTCTTCCCGCCAGGGGTTCGTTCCTCGGATACACTGTAATTGCAGTCTTCAAAATTTGAATCATAATGCGGATAATGATGACGAATTTGGGGCACATACGGATAGTGGAAGAAGAAGCCCTTATTTTTTCGATTTCTTTTTCCCAATTTATATCTGTGTTGATGATCCGTTCCTGGTGGGTCATTTTCCAAAATTGATGATGGTTTTAATGTTGATTTAACGTTTGTGGTTGTTTGACTAGGATTTATGGTTTTTGTTCTCGATTTATTGACATCATTGTCAGATGATGTTGCATCGGTTTTTTGGGAATTGTCAGCATTTGTGTTCCTCTCAATACTTTTAATATTGTTCGATGTGGTTTTTGTGTTTTCTCCACTTTTAACATTATTTTGACCGATTTTTATCTTCACATTTGGTGATTTTACACTTTCTGCACCTGAATTTTTGATATTGTTTCGTGCAGTCTTCACATTTGGTTTTATACTTTCTGCATTTCTAAAACTATGTTCTGCAGTTTTGACGTTTGTTCGTCCAGTTTTTACATTGTTTGATGAAGCTTTTCCATGTTCCGCAATTCTACCATTGTTCTCTGAATTTTTGACGTTCGTTTGTTCAGTTTTTACATTGTTTGATGAAGCTTTTCCATGTTCCGCACTTCTACCACTGTTCTCTGAATTTTTGACGTTCATTTGTCCAGTTTTTACATTGTTTGATGTAGCTGTCCCATGTTCCGCACTTCTAATATTGTTCTCTGCATTTTTGACGTTCGTTTGTCCAGTTTTTACATTGTTTGATGTACCTTTCACATTTTCCGCACTTCTAGCATTGTTTTCTGCATTTTTGATGTTCGTTTGTCCACTTTTTACATTATTTGATGTACCTTTCACATTTTCCGCACTCCCAATATTGTTCTCTACATTTTTGACGTTCGTTTGTCCAGTTTTTACATTGTTTTGTGAAGTTTTAACATTACTTTGTACAGATTTGACATTACTTTGTACAGTTTTGACATTACCTTGTACAGTTCTCACATTATTTTGTGCAGTTCTAAGATGATCTTGCGCTGTTTGTACATTATTCGTTTCAGCTTTTGCACCTTCTGCACTGACATTGTTTGTTGTTTTAACATTTACTCCACTTTTAACACCACTTTCCGTACTTTTCGTACCACCTTGCCCATTTTTAACGTTTCTTTGCGCACTTTTCACATTCCTCGGTGCACTTTTCACATTTCTTGTCGCACCTTTCACATTCCTTTGCCCACCCCTAGTAGAATTCTGTCCACCAGGAAAATTCGTCGGGGAACTTCTACCGATCTCGTTACCCAAATTATTTGTCTGCATCTGGAGAATATTTACATCATTCTCTGAGATTTGTAAAGTTTTTCTCTCCAATTTGTTTCTATCATCATTTGGCGATTTATCCCTGTCCTTCTCGATATTACTAAAGTCAGTGGCGGATTTATTGTTGTCACTATTGTGATGAACGGTTTTGATTGTGGTGAGCGGCCTTCGATCGACATTTTTAAATGTTGATAAGCCAATGTCCTTAAATGTCGATGGTGTGGTTGATGATAATCGATTTTCCGAAATGCCATCAGGCAATAAAAATTGACTAGTTTTTGTCTCTTTTGCGTCTTCATTTATCTTTGTCGGATGTCTCCTCGACGATCTCTTGGAATCCATTTTGATAGAATCGAATTCCATTTCTGGTGAAACTGTAAATGTATCTTTACTCCGACTGATTAATCGATCGTCCAAGATTTGTGATGCTGCGACTGTCACGGAAACCACAATTGGCACTAGTAACACCAATGATGTCATCATCGTGCCTGGAAAAAAGGCCTCATTAAAAATTGCAATTACTTCTGTTAATTAATATATATGAGTATAAATATTTATCTACATCGATTCGAAACTTTCGCCTATTAAACGATCCTATTAATTCATCTTGTAAATCAAATGACTAAGATAAAAAAAAATGTTAAAAATAGTTGATGTTTTTAGTATATAATATTTTTTTGAGAATAAATATATGGAGCATATAAGTTCGATTATAATTTTTTTGTTTCGTGTGACGCCAACGGTCAATTGGACATTAAATGCATCGTGTTTTTATTTTATGCTTCATGAACGACCATTGAGAACGATGTTGATCGTTTCTTTTTCAATGGTCGTCTAATAAATCGCACTCTTATAGGTACACGACAGAGTATAAGATTGCGTTCACGCCTTCGTTTTGTACGCGTTGCCCCCTGTAACCCTTTTTAGCATCAAGACGCCCTAGTGGCGAACAAAAGCACAACGATCGGTAATTGAAAGCAGGTTATAAACTCGACTAGTCACGCATTCTTGAAAGGGCCTTCCAGAAGACCTTCGGAGGTTGTGTTACGTCTACAACTAATTGTAGCGGAATGAATAAACCGCGACTTTTTTTCTTCTTCTCCTTCTGCTTCTCTTCTTCTTTAACTTAATAAAATAAGTCGCATTTTTGGGTCAACAGAGACCTTATAATAAAAATATATTCTCCCTTGTAGAGAAGAAATTATTTTACAACTTTAAAGCGAAAAGAAGAAAAGGAAAAGATGATGAAAAATTGTAAGGAAGTGGTAATCCACATGAACATGAAACTTTATTGTCTCGTTATAATAATTGATTTCGTTCTGGATTAATTCTGAATGAATCAGCAGGGTATACGATTATCGTCGATCGACAGCTGTTAACGGCTCCATGGCTCGTTTTTGCCAGCATCCCCGAGGAGAATCGCGTTATCTTTCTTGTTTCCGTCCGGGGTGTTCATCATCCTTTATTACAAATGTGTCTAACGCATAAGACCATCTTTCTCTTGCTTTTATCATATAAACTCGCTGTATATATGTATAGAACTCTGGCACCTCTCTCTCCGTATATTATATTCCCTATATAGAAACTAAAAACCTTTAGGTAACGCAGGGAGAAATCTCTTTTTCTTCAACGTCAGTAATCACTCAATAATACGCGTGGCACGAAGACGTTTATTGGCTGTGCGAAGCCAACAGCGAGCCATTACAACCTCATTACCGATCGACAGGACCAAAGACGAGGGCCCTTTTACAGATTTTTATTTCCGGTGCGAAACGCGATACCTATATATTCACTCTTGCGCGTGAGCACGAGCTTCATAAAATGAAAAGAAAAAGGGCGTCCTCCACCAAGGACGAGAGCTACTTTTTTTTATTGCTTTACATTACTCTGGCATTTATTGCCAGTTAATGATAGTCATCCCGTGAAGACTTGCAGTGAATAAAATGTTTTTTAGAAAAAAAAAGCAGGAAAAAAAATTGTAATGCATTTATAATTCATAGTCAATTATATTACTTTCGCTATTTTAGCTTGTTATATATTATATTATATTTTATATATGTGTAGAATATTATATGTATTTAAATCGAGACCACTGATTTCAATTTCAATCTTGATGAGTACTTCTGCTATAACATTTCACAAAAATTATTACAATTTTCTATAATTACGTTTTTTGCGTTCAAGTTCGTTTATAGTGTAAATAATTGCTTTTGGAAAAAAGTACGAAAACAGTTTTTCTGCAGATATCAAATTGAGACAAAAAACAAAAATTTGATTCGTTTTTTGTCTCAATTTGATATCTGCAGAAAAATAACTATGATAATAAATTAATTTTTTTCAGTTTGAGTAAAAAATCAATAGTAGTCATAGTAGTAGAACAAAAATAGAAGAGAGTATTATTTGTTATAAAAATGAATAGAACAAGTTTGATAATAGCAAATATAAAAGCATAAAAAAATTAAACTCTCTTGGCGAAAATCTTCTTATGAAAAGAGTTGATTAAAAAATTAAAATCCTACCATTACGATGTATCATTAAAATCCAGCTATCATAATATCAATCATAATCAATATCCATAAATAAAAAATTCCAAATTGAAAAAGTGATTTTGTTCTCCATCTATCTTACAATATAGAAAGTTCCCACTTATGTTTCAACCGGTTCTACTACATGTTTATCGCTGAAGGTAAAAAGTAACATTCACTCGAAACAATTTAAGAAATCTTCTTTATCAACAAAACGCAATTGTTTAACAACTTATAAGTTCTGATTTCGCTCGTACAATTTGTTTTAAACTAACATTTTTTAACCCTTTTAAATTTCTTTATATTCAAAATTCTGTTTCTGTTATGCATAGCAAAATACTACATTTAATTTTTGAAAAAGTTATCTATTTAATTATGATAAAACTTTGGAAAATTGAAAAAAGCTTTTTAGATTTTTTTCTGTAAACTCAGAGACGAGAATTATTTAATCATGATTGAATTTTATAGATTTTGAACTAATATTTTCAAGAGTTTTCCTCTTCCGTATTCTTTCTGTCAAGTTATTTGTTCCGGTTCTCCTTAACTTGAAACATTTACATTCTCGTAATATCTTTAAAATTTATCTCCTCTTGTTAAGCTAACAATATAAAAGTCAAACTTGAAACAAGGTTTACTTTAAAATATATAGGAAAATGTGTAAATACCCATCCTTTCCAGAGTTCAACGTTCTTATGTTTATTTTTTTTGTGAATGAAAAAGAGTTACGTAATTTACCCTTAATTATAAAAATAAAAAACAATACCCAATTTGGAAATACAAACTCTAGGTCAAAATAAGATCACTAATGTTTGCAATTCAAAATTAGAATATAAAATGGATTTTGAAGCAATTCCTGTATCAAATTGAAAATTTGATGATAGAGTATGAATCCTGTATAACAGTATTCAGTAATCCTGTAAGTGGATTGTTTTTCCTAAATGAAGCATCTTTCTAGAAAATAAAAAAAAAGAAAAGCTTTTTCCTTTCTTCTGCAATAAAACTCAAAGTTTCAAATCCAAAATTAGTGAAAAGTGGAGCACACTTGTATATTACCGTTTATAATAATATAAACATTCGAAATGAAGCACGTTTGAAACAGATATAACCGCATTTTCTTTTTCGGCCTACCCTGAACATGTTATGAAAAATTATATTCGTGTATTAAGGAATATACAACATCTATTTCTGTGGTTTATTCAACATGATTCCTTTTCCTTCATAGTCTCCACCACAGGCATTCACATCCATATTTACGGTTCTTAAATGAATACAAAAAGGGGGGAAAGAGAGCAAAAAAAACCCCCTTAGTAATAACTAAATTTCACCAAATGAAAAAGATAAACTAACGCTCTGCAATGGTAGAAAATTGTCTAAAATTCAAATCTCTTCTTCAAGTTAATTTTCTGTCTAATAAAATCCCAAAGCAATAAAATTCAGTGATCACTTAGCCTTTGTGAATTTTAATAATAATATATTTCTGTTAAAAAGAGTGTATAAAATAGCTCATACAGAAGAAGTAGGTTTAAGAGAGTTATTTATCATTTTCAGAAAACGAATTAGACTTTCGCAAATGCTTTAAACATACTACTTGTTCATCCATGTGGCCAAAATATACGAAAAAAATATGTATAAAAAAAGAAAGAAAAAATTAAATAAATTCGCTTTGTAGAGTTCAAGCAAGAGGCTGTGGGAAAAAGTTTATTGTTGAAACGATAGATGTTTACGCTTATATGGATGCGCATCGAGTGGAACACGTAATTTATCGTTAAACATGAGATAAATAAAAGTCCCTCTAATTTTAGATTTTTATTTTATAAATTCTAATTTACTTTTGGCCACTAAATTACCTTCGACTGACTAAACTACAAGTATTTACCCCCTAAACATCGTTTACTAGTCTAGTAAACAATAGAAAAAAATTCAAAAATCGGTATTTTTAAAATAATTATACCCATAATAATTGGAAATAAATTAGTATACAGATATGATAATTAGAAACAGTGTCTGTCTCACTCTTCACGCAATACGAATTTAGAGAGTAAAATTGTAAATTAGCACTTTTAAATGAGGACAAAGGAGAAGAGGAATCTAATTGTCTACAAGAATTATTGATAAAACAAAAATAGAAGTAATAACGATAAATTTACAGAAAATCAGGATTTCACTTTTCAAGTTCTATTTCACATAGCAGATTATAATTCAAGTCTTTAAGCACGTGACACTTAAATTGAGTATTATTGACATCTTGGATTTATTTCAACTCAAGTCGAAAAAAAATGCTGATTTACATTTTTCAATTCAATGACGACAGCGCTCACATCTTATACTGGAAATCAAGAACTAAGCAAATATATACCAACGCAAAATTACCTAAGCTTTCTGGAAACTTATTGGATAATCAATGTCATTATTTACCAACATTTTAATTTTTCTACACTTATACTTTGATCAGATTTATTTAAATTAAATAATCTTCTATTAAACCAGGAATTCCTTTATAGCCGCTCATCTTCTACGAAAAATATTTAATTCGAAGATAATCACGCTCATTAATAATAATTAACACGGTTAATTAATTTTTAATCAAAATAATCAAATAATTTAGAATTTAAAGATGATATAAGAATTGCAATCGAGAAAACAAGAAAAATTTGAAAAAACAGAAGTGAATCGCAATGCTAGGAATAGGGAAAAAAATCAAATACAATAAAAATTTGATATTTAGCAAAAGATTGAAAGATGAGAGAGTATTTAATCATTCCACGTTTTCTCTGAGGCGGAAACGAGGGCATTTTTTTTATTCAATCTTGTTAAAATGAGAAGCGATATGTCCGGTAAAAATAGTTTAAACGGATTTGAAAATCTCCCTTTCTCTTTCACGCATATATATTTCACACGATTCGCAAATTAACAAGAAGAGAAAATAAACACCTCTCAATGAAAGATTTCAAAAGAATAAATATATAATTTCCTATATAAATCTCAACATCAGACAATGTTAAAAATATTTTTTTTTCCTCCATATTATAAAAATTACACCCGTGTACTGTTACACACAAATAAGTATTCATCTCGCAATTTTATAAAATAGACCGTGAAATTTTCAATTTAGAAATACCTTTTAATTATAATTTAGAGAGAGAAGGAGAGAAAAAAATAAGAAACATTCTTCAGGACGACGACATATATGGAACAATATTTCAAATGACTTTCTACTTAATATTAATTATAATTATAATAACAGTTCATTAGCCGTATATATAAAAAGAAAGTGTTCTTTTCGTATATAAAAAGAAAATCGTCTTTTCGTACATAAAAAGAAGATGTTCTTTTCATGTATAAAAAAATGTTTTTTTTTGTACTTAAAGAAAATGTTCTTTTCGTATAAAAAGAAAAATTTTTTTTCGAATAAAAACAGAATGTTTTTCGTAGATAAAAAATCTGTTCTTTTACTACATAAAAAAATCTGTTCCTTTTTTAAGTAATTAATAATAAAAATCTATTTTTTCAATAATTTGTCTAGATATACAAAAAAACTCATCGAATAAATTGATACATCCTCAAATTAATAATTATATTGTGCACAAGACCGAATCAATTTCTGAACTGAGTCAAAGATTTAACGAGCAAATTAACCCAAATACTCTGGAATTATTCCACCTCTTGCATATATTAAATATTAAAAATTAAACTGATATATTTCATCAGTTCCTCTCGTAATCGGATTAATGAATGAAATGTTGCCGACGTAAGGGAAAAGAAATTATAAAGAGAGAAGAAAAAACCGGAAAAGAAAATAAAACAACAATTATGGTCCAACTTGACCGCGGGAATTTGACGTCAAATAAATGAAATAAACGAAATAAATGAAATAAATCAAATAAATCAAATAAATAAATTATAATTTATATAGATAATAATGATTAAAAATAAGGAAAGCAATATAATAATAATGTATAATAATAATAATAATAATAATAATATAATAATATAATAATAATCATTTAAATTAATATTTTTTGTCTAATATTATTGTAGTTTTTACTGTCATTAATTATTATAAATATTATTAATTAATATAATTATTATTACTACTAATTATGAATGCAAAAGGAATAATTAGAGACTATTCCGAAACCGCATTTAATAAAGCGCAAATATTCCAAATAGTAGTGATGTTATTGTGTGAATAAAGACTATTGGAAATAATGCATTATTCTTCTCACTGTGTCAATAAGCTAAAGGAACTTGCGGTTTTTCTCACACACTGTGAATTTCATTTACCGCCACATAACACTTGCATCATGAGAAATACACCCCAGTTGAATGTTAAATACTACAAAACATTCATTGACAACCGTTAGACATCATGGGACAAAAAAACAAAAAATACTCTAGACACATTTAATAAGAGGAACAATTTTCTCCAATTACCAGTATCGCTTACAGTGAAAAAAATTTATTTCATTCAAGAAAATAATTACTTGTCTATTAATTACCAAATGAACATTTATTCGGATCAAATAATTTGATTCAAATAAATAATTATTTGTCATTTATCAAATAATTTGATTCAAATAAATAATTATTTGTAATTTATCAAATAATTTGATTCAAATAAATAATTATTTGTCACTAATCAAATAATTTTTTAAGTAAAATAAACAAGGAAAAAATATTTCACCTGGAACAGCGATAATTTTCTCTAGAATAACGAAAGTTTTAATTAAAAGGACTAAAAATTTCACTAATATAATAATACTTGTAGTTGTTCCAGAAAAAATATTCTTTGCAGTAAGAATTGCACATGAATTTACTCACTTTTTCTAAGGATATCAATTTGCAACAAAAAACGTAGCAAAATGTTGCGAAGCAACGTTTTGATCCGCTTTTTGTCTCAATTTGATATTCTTAGAAAAACTATGTATTTAAAAAACTGAAATTATTTATTTAAATAAAATTTATTCGACTCAAGTATACAAAATATTTGACTTAAGTAAAAATTATTTGTTTCAAGCAAAAATTACTTGATTCAAATACAATTTATTCAATTTAGATAAAAATTATTTAATCGAAGTAAATATTTATTTGAGTCAAATAAATTTTTATTTCAGTCAAATAAATTTTCCCTAAGAGCACAAAAAATATAAATCAGTAAATATCCAATTATTAAATTGTCACATAATATCTTCGACTGAGAAACAATAATACAATTGAAAAGAATTTCCTTTGGGAGAAAAATCCGTTACACTACGTCCCATAAAGATGTTTCATTTGGACAAACTGATTAATAGCAACGGTATACTTTTGTACGTGAAAAAAAGAGCAACGAATTACTTGAACGCAACTTTTAAAATTGTTAATATATTCCCGTAACGTTCAAGTTCACGTTCTGCATTACAATTTTTTTTTCTCCACTTTTTCTACAAAACGTATCTATATAGTACAAAAGCTTCTCTATATTATAAAATATGTAGGAATTCCTGGAATATATTGCGAAATCAGTTACAGAAATTAAAAATCCAACACGCGTTTTACTTCACCGGGAATTTTAGTCGAGGAACAATTTTTCTTTTTTAAATCAAATATTACATCGTTTGTCAAAAGTATGCTAAAAATTCTTTTCTCCTAGATGAAAGGAAACGGAACAAAAAAATTTTGCTAATGACCTATTTTAGAAATGGAAGATTCTATTTTAAAAAATGTACCCACAAAAACTTGATTTTTTTCTTAAACCAAAAAAATTTGATTTGTCTAATTTTGAAATTAAAAAAACAAAATTTTGAAATATTTAATTTAATGTAATTAGAGGCACAAGAAAATATTTATACATTTATTTTAAAATGACCACTGTTTTCTTCAAAGTATCAAATTTATTATTTGGTTAATATTTTTAGAAATTACTAACTATTATAGAAAATAAAAACAAAACTAAACTTTTAGAATCTTTATAATTTATTTTTTAATACGTGACACAATATATTATTGCAATAAAATTTTAATTTAAAGAAGAAATAAATAAATTTCCTTCGTCTGAAAGTTTAGAACTTTTGGACGTAAATTGATGCAGAAAATTTAAATCTTATGATTTGATCCACATTTTTTTGTATCAATTCGTTTCAATTTGATACTTTCAAGTTAACAGTATCTTCAATTGTAAATTTATTCAAAACATTGATATTTTTTTGTACTAAATATTTAGTCATTATTATTTTTCTATACATGGATTCAAATCTTCAAAAATATTTATTTAAATTCTGAAATTTAATTATTTATACAAATTTCAATTGAAACTTATTCAAATTCAATTATTTTTAGAATTTTTTTTATAAAATTGTCCGCTAAATTATTTATAAATATTTTTCCAAAGTTTTTAAAGTTACAATTTCAAAAAATTTTTTTCCATTCAAATATTTTTTAAAATTACTATACGAAAAAGAAAAATAATTAAAATCAAACATTTATTTACATATAAAAATCAATTTTTTAATACATAATGAATTCAAATGCATATTTTCTAAAATTTAATTATTATTGTCTGAAATAGAAAAAAGAACTTCAAAATTTTGTTTCTAAATTCATTCTGTTATTGTTTATATAAAGTTTTTTCACATTTTTCCTCCAAATTGTCAAATACTTTTATAAAATTTGATATTTATTTTCTTCTCCTGTAGAAATTCTAAAAGTTTAATATTTTTCCAGTACTTTTGCAGAAAAAATATTTTAACTAAAATACAGTTAGAGAAAAATTTTATTCAAACCAGAGAAAATTTATTTGAGTTAAATAAAAGTATATTTGTCTCAGAGCCTATTAAATTATTTATTTGTTTAAATAAAACTTTTATTCAGCACAAATAAATGTTTTATTTGAACCAAATAAAATTTATTTGAACTAAATTAAATTTGTTTAAACCAAATAAAAATTTTTTGAAACAAATAAATAGTTTTGTTAGCCCTGAGTTAAATATGTATTTTTTCTGGTTGTAACAATAAGTTTCTCTAAAATAGCGAAAGTTTCTGATTGGAACAACTAATAATTTCGCTAATGCAGTGAAATTTGTAGCCATTCCACATAAACATTTTTTTTCATTTTTGATAAAATTTCCTGATTTTTCCTCAAATTTATTTACTTTTTAATTAAATTTTACTTTATTCTTCTATTTCTAGCTTTTCCCTAATTTGTGTCAATCCTAAAAAAAAATCATACCTAGAATTCAAATCAATAGATCAAAGGGAGTTCCTACGCAATAAGTGATGACGAGAAAAAAAATGTGCCAAAAGAAGTGAACCTCTAGAGAATCAAGTGTCTCAATATTTTCCCCCTTGTGTATTGTGGGAGAAAAAGTTGGCTGACTGCACTTGGGTCTTCTCCCAAGGGCGCAGAAGAAGAGGCGATGGTGATTTATAGTGACTTGAAAGCCAATCTAATGAGCTTCACTATATATACGTTTTCAGGTGTCGCTGCGGTTAATTGAGACGGTAGTCATTAAACCTGATCCAATTACCAGTATTAACTAACCGCCACACTATCTCTCTCTTTCTTTCTATATATACTTATAAACAATACTAAAAATATTCCAAACCGATTATAAACCGTGTATATTACTTCACGTGTATATAATAAAATTCATCATGCGCGTGCAAGAATTTATCTCAATACCAAAAGAATAAATATGTGACAGCTTCAAATGGAAATGCTGATTTTATAAGCTGAAAATTTATTATCATTTCTGTGATTCTAATGTAAATGGATTTTTCCATTTTATTTTCTCGATTTACCACCTGTTACTTTTTATTTTCTCTGATGGAATAGTAATAATTTTCAGTTTCAACTGAAAAGAAAGGAAACAAAAGAGTCCGTGCACTTTGAGATGAGAATTTAGCGTCGTAGCTTAGCGTCAAAATATACTTTTTTTAAACACAGAACCATAAAAATTAGGTCAATTTTTCAAAAGATTTAGGTTTAAAAAAACCCCCTAAAAATTGTACAAACAATCAGTGAACGAAAGCAGTGAAAGTAAAAACTCGAAAAATGTTCGACGAGAACTTCAAGATTTTGATGATTTTCGTAAAGTGTAGTACTTTCCTACTATACTATCATAAGACCCTGTATTGAATAAATATTAATTTAAATAACTAGCAACAATTCGCGCGCCTAACTTCTTATACTACATTTTTTAAATAAAATTAACAATATTAAAAATAATAGAATTTAAAAATTTTCTAATTTAAATTTTTGTTGAAAACACTAAAAAAATTCAATTTTGGAAAAATTACAAATAATTGCAGAAATTCAATTATTTAAAAAAACAAAATTAAAATTCAACTATGAAAAAAATTCACGTAAAAATCCCAATTATCTTTATAAATAACAAAATTCTTCTCCAAAGTTCAATTATTTTCATAAATGTCAAAAAATTTCATAAATAATAAAAATTTCACAAGAATTCAATTATTTTCAAAAAAAATTAAATTCTTATGATAAATTTCAACTATGTTTAAAATTTCAAAAAAATTCTCGTAAGAAACCCAATTATCTTTATAAATTACAAAATTCTTCTCCAAAGTTCAATTATTTTCATAAATATCAAAAAAAAATTCTTGTCCTAATTTTAATTATTAAATTAAAAATCATTGAATTGAGGAAAATTTTTTTAAATAATTGAAAAATTACCAACAATTTTATTAAAATTTGTGAAAATAATTCAATTCTTTCAAAGAATTCATTTAAATAATAAAAATTTCACAAGAATTCAATTATTTTCAAAAAAAAATTAAAATTCTTCTTATAAAATTCAACTATGTTTAAAATTTAAAAAAAAATTCTCTTAAAAATCCCAATTATCTTTATAAATAACAAAATTCTTCTCTAAAGTTCAATTATTTTCATAAATGTCAAAAAAAATTCTTGTCCTAATTTTAATTATTATCAAAATTTTTTCTAATTTCAATGATTTTCAATATCTACTATTTTAATAGAATTTCCCAAAAAGAATTCAATTATTTTAAAAATTTTTTAATAAAATTGTATGCAAACATTTTATTATTTTCATAAATAATAAAAATTTCACAAGAATTCAATTATTTTCAAAAAAAATTAAAATTCTTCCTATAAAATTCAACTATGTTCAAAATTTGAAAAAAATTCTCGTAAAAATCCCAATTATCTTTATAAATAACAAAATTATTTTCCAAAGTTCAATTATTTCCATAAATAATCAATTTTTTTTAAGGAATTCAATTATTATTTTCATAAAAAATAATTTCAAATTCTAAAAAATAATAATTGAATTAAAATGATGAAAATAATTTTGATGAAGTTACAGTAACAATATTCTTATAATATAAAATGATGATTTGGAAAATCCTGTTCCAAAAATAAGATCAAAAATAGGAAGTGTGCAAATATTTTTCTTCTTTTTTTAAAACAAAATATTAATTTTGTTAAAAAAAAATTGTGATTCATAAACAAAAATAATGCAAAATAAATCAATTTTCTATTTCTTAATCACAGTTGTTTAACAATTTTCTAATTTTCCTTAGAAGTAAAGAACAAAAATCTGCATAATTTCAATTTGACAAAATATAAAATTTAACAAAATTTTAATCTTTTAATGAAAAGGAGTGACAAAAAATTCTGATAATTTCTATTTTTCATTGCAATTTTGAATTAATTGAAAAATAAAAATAATTATAACATAATAATATAATATACAATCTATCTAAAGATAACAAAAAACAAAAGACAACTTCAGAGTGAAAGGGACAGAAAAAGTGAATGAATGAAAGAACATTCAAATTATTATAGTTAATAGTCATTAGATTAGTTTTATTAGTTAGATTAATTAATTAGACAATTAACATTGATTGGCTAAAAAGATAGTCTAGATTGTGTAATAAATCTGATGTCGAAATAAAATTACTAGTTCCCAAAAGAATATATATTTACAATACATGTATAGATTTCAGAAAACTAAATGGAGATATACGGGAAAGTGTTGAGTTCAATAATGATGAAAATTGAAAGAGCTAAGTGAGATGATGAAGAGATATAATATATATATTCACAAAGGTATAACTAATCTCGCAGGTCGAGGTCGTTGCATCTCTAAATCACGATCATCGCCAAGTCTCTCAATCACGTCCTGAGCTGCCGGTCAACGAGAAGGAAACTCTCTGATCTTAAGATGAGAGTTTAATAAACGCAGTGCAACATAATAACCACAACATTCAGTCAGGGAATTATTTTTCTAATTCTATTAATATTACGCGTACAGGAAACAAAACATCCACTGCAAAAAAAAAAAGAATTCTTCTCTGTCTATTGTCAAATAAAAATTAAATTATTATCACTGAAAAAACCTAGTCTCAAAATAAGACGTGAATTATTAAAATTGTACGAAGGAGGAAAATCGAAATATCCAATTAATACATAAAATAGTCTACGAAAAATGTTTTCGATGTAATGGGTGTAAACATTGATTGGCTATTAATGAAAAATACATGTAAAGATTGAATAATGATCGAATATATATAGCTATAAGTTTCCGGTTCCCTCTCTATAAATTGAGAGGATCTTCGCGTACACTCTCTCACTCTAAGTGCTCTAAAAGCCCGATTCGCTTGTATAATAATAAATGCGCACACATAGGTACGTTCATGAAGCGATTTCCGTAATACCATGTTGGTAATCATCCTTCATTACCGCAGTTTAGCATCTGTACTGGGCAAGACCTTTCGGATAACTTTCTCAATTAGTCTGATGCTTAGCTGTTCGCGTTTTCAACATACCACGTGGTTTATATATTCGCGCAAACGAAATATTCGTGGAAATTCACTCACTATTATCATCATCATCACAGTTTTTCTACAGACATCAAATTGAGACGAAAAACGTATCAAAATAGTTGCGAAGCATCGTTTTGATACGTTTTTTGTCTCAATTTGATATCTGCAGAAAATTGATATCAAATTGAGCACTCTTAACTTGCAACGTTAAATTGCAACAAATTGATATAAAAAATTTGGATCAAATCAAAAACTGATCCACATTTTTGGCATCAATTTGATCCACATTAGTCTCAATTTGATACTTTCAAGAAAGCTGTGAGACAAAAAACGTATCAAAATAGTTGCGAAACAATATGATAATAATATTGTTACTAACTATTTATAAATAACTATGCCAGTTACTAGAATTGTAATTTATTATTAACTAGAATTTATAATGAACTATGCCAATCACTATCATAATTACTAACCTTTTATAATTAAATATGCCTACAATATTATTACCATTTCTGTTATTATATTATAAACGCACGAATTGGTTATAGTCTCTTTCTAAATTCATGAAAAAAAAGTGAAATTGTTGGCTCACAGTTCTGCAGACGATAAATCACTTTTTATTGCTAATTCTTTTTATCACTTTTTTTTAAATTGAACATCAGTCATTCGGAAAAAAGAGAAAAAGAAACTGCGAGAAAATTGATGTGATGGTAAGTACCACAAATCACAAGTGATTCTATTTATATACTGACAATGAGAAGGAGGAATTAGAAATTACAATAAAAAACTCGCTTTGCAATTTTTTAAACAAAAAAAGGCATTTTTAATATTAAAAACTTTTGAAAAAGTTCTAAAAACACTAATTTTTAAATTTGAAATTTTCTAAAAGATTCGTAAACAGAAGCAGCAAAAATAAACCCCTAACAACCTGGGATGTAGGTCAACAATTTTCTTTCATTCTAATCTGAGAAAAAAATCCACCTTCCTTCAAGTCCTAGTAATAATTCTAAATTTTAAATTAAATATTTTAAATATTTAAATATTTACTTGAATCAAATAATATTTATTGCAGTTAATTAAACGGTATTTGAACCAATAATTTCAGTATTTGAAGCAAATACCATTTAGTTGACTCCAATAAATATTATTTGATTCAACTAAATGATAAAAAGGTAATAGTCAATTAATCGGTTATTTGAATGAAATAAATTTTTTTTTCAGTGTAAAAGAAGTGAAATTAGTGGCATTTTTATCTCTAAAAACCCCAAATAAGAGCTTTTGACACTATCAACTTCAGAGACTTCAAAGTTTCAAACCTTAAGGAGCAAAAAAGAAAACAAGTGCGAAAGCAGTTTTGAAGGAAAAGAAGATTAAAAGGAAATTAACATGATCCGATTGTTCATGTTAATTCGCATATGTTCATATACGTTATTTACTCGAATTGTCTCGCGCGTGGAAGTGCGACGAGGAGATAATCCTGTTACTTCCGCATTTTTTCATCAGAAATTCTTTTCGCGCTCAAATCAGTAGTTGCGCGAATGAATTTTTCTCACGGCAACGCAATCTTGCCGTATAATCGTAAAAAAATAGACTCGCTACTGAAGAATATGTATAACAGTATATATAAGTATAGTGAGTATAACACGTGACCAAGTGTATTCACGTACGTATAACTTTTCAGTTTAACAAAAGCTATCAAACAGAAGGAATTCCGGTTTCTAAATAAAGACTTACTAGGTTTTTGGGTTTCGAAAAATTCTCCACACACTTTAGCACTAGCGGTACATTTAAACTCGAAAAACGAAGTCTCTTCCTAATCAACAAGGAAAGTGAATAAAAATATTTTACTTCTCCTCAATCAAATTTATTCAGTTTTGATCTCTCTATTTATAAATTATATTGCATGTGGCTTCCTCCCTCGCTTTCTTTACTTTTATTTCTCCGCGCTGTTTTTGTCTCAAGTCCCCATAAAAGAATCTATTAAAGGAAATGCATACAGTGTGCAGAGAAACTAAAAGGACAAAAGTAAAATCTCGAGCGGAAAAAGGACTTTATTATAGTGAAATTATCGTGTTTCGTGTAGATGAAGCATTAAAGATTCCGAGGAATAGCGCGGAAGTGAATGTGGTACAAAAGGTAACAAGCAGTACTCGAGATATTCGTATACACAACTTGCAAGATGCGTCGAGTGCAGTGTCAGAATATAACTGCACGACATTGTGTCGACAAGGAAGTTCTGTCCTTGGGCTTAACTCTCTTTTAAAGTCATTACCGTTTGGTGGTGGTGTACACTCGCGGCGCAACTTTATATAGGACATCGAACAGTGTGCGACAACTTGACAGATAATGTCATAATAATTTTGCTCGGAATTAGACAAGAAGTCTATAATCTTTACTTTGTAGACTTTCCATGTCCATTCAAGAATGATTAATCATTTAATAGATCACGATGCTGCATTCCTTTTACCTGCTTCTCTACGTTTGCATATACATATAATGCGCGCTGAAGAGTTATGTATGTGTATCAGTGTCAAAAAAAAAAAAAAAAAAAAAAAAATTATCTCTGCACCAAAAAAGACCAACAAATATGCAAAACTTGTCACTATATAATTATAATCATCATCAATTATATACATTTATATATACAATCATCAAGTTTATATTCATCTACTTTATCTCCAACACGTTACTCTCTAAATATGAATTAATAGTTCTCTATAAATGAAATATGTCAGTGTATCCATATATTATTTTTATTACCCAGTTTAATCATTTTTAGCAACTATCCTACTCCACTCATTTTTTTCAATTTTTCAAAAATAAATCTTAATTTAATTCATTTTTTAGCAACAATACTAATTTAATTCTTTTGTTTTTTTACAATTTTCCAAATAAATTTTGATTTGCTCGAATAATAATATTTTTTAAACCAATTATTTACCCAGAGAAAAGTTTTTATTTGAATTTCAAATTTTCTTCGAAACAACTATAATTTCAGTTAAATAAAATCATGTTTGTTTAAAAGTTTACAAAACCCACTTATTTGTTTCAAATAAAAATCTTATTTTGTACAAATAAAGTGATTTTTGGAGCAAATAAAATAAATTTGAACTGCTTGAAATTTATTTTAACTGGATAAAATTTATTTGAATTAAATAAAATTTATTCGAACTAAATAAAACTTATTTGAACTAAATAAAATTTATCGGAATTAAAAAAAATTATTTAAAGTGAATATAAAAACCTTAAATAATTTATTTTAGCATAATCCTCTCCCATGTATCAGTGCACTCAGAAAACAGATATATAATTGACTTAGAGCCTAATTCCTTTAAATAAATTGCATTTGGTTCAAATAAAAATTTTACTTGTGCTAAATATCATTTTTATTTAAAGCAAATAAATAATTTAATAGGCTCCGTGACAAATATATTTTTAATTGACTCAAATAAATTATATTTGATATAAATAAAACATTTTTTTAGGTTTTTTCTTCTATCTATTCTTCTCTCTATTATTTGACAATTATGGTTATTTACTAATAGTAAAAAATTATTCTGATCCATTAAATTAGATTTTATTAATGAAGTAAATATAATTAATTACTTACATTAAAAAAAAATTTAGTTGACGTAAATAACCGATTACTTGTCTATTATCAAATAAATATTTACTTGAATCAAATAATTTTTATTTAAGTCAATTAAATGGCATTTGCTTGAAATACTGAAATTACTGCGGTTCAAATACAATTTAATTGATTTAAGCAAAAATTATTTGATTCCAGTAAATATTTATTTGATTCAAGTAAATATTTGTTTGATTCAAGTAAATATTTATCTGATTCAATTAAATATTTATTTGATAATAGACAAATAATCAGTTATTTGAATCAAATCAATTTTTTTTTCAGTGTACACCAATTAATAAATTTATTTAATAAAATTAATAAAATAAATATTAATAGAATAAATAAAATTCAACGTTTTTGACATCAAAACCTCAAAAAAATATGGTTTTATTGTCAACTACCGAAGAATAAAAATATTCTACATTCTAAAAAAATATTCTAGAAGTGGAATTCAGTTTTGTTTCGAAAGGACAAATTAAGAGAATATCAAAAGAGGATTTTACCTCTTAGTCTAAAATTTTTTTTTCTGGATGTATTTCGCTTTGATAAAAAATTTTTTTTTGAAAAAAACCAATGTTTTTTTTATCTAATCAACAGTTTATTAATTAATTAATTAAAAACTAAAAAAACAAAATTGCCTAACACTAAAATAATAATTCTCTAAAAATATAAATTATGCTAAATTTAATAAGAAACTTTTTATAAACACCCGATTAATTAAAATTAATATTCAAGCAAAGTGAACAACAAGAATTTGCACTAGATGAAAATTTTAATAAACTTCATAAAATTATCAATTAAAACTTGACTGTGTTTTTATGTTTTCTTCTAAAAATTAGCTTTCAACAAAAAATAGAAAAATTACACCTCTTATAATGTTCTATTAAATGAATAGTAAACACATTTTCAGTATATATAAAAAGTAATTATACTCAAAGAGAATATTTCACTATATGCAGTAAACTTCAATTTTTCTACGCACAATATTCTAAATCATCTAAATTACAAAATGCGTAATTTCATAGAAAAGTTTTAATTAAAAAAGAGTTCTAATCATGATTTAATGTCTAATCTGCAAAAAAAAATTTTCCCCGTCACAAATATAATTATAATTAATCGTTATTATTTCTATTTTTAACTGCAATTTACTTTTTATAGTCCATTATGATAGTCATTACGAGACATAAAGAAAAAAAAGAGAATCGTCTTTTTAGAAAATATAAGTTGCACAATGTTTACAAAATATTTTTCCTTTTTTTATTTCTAGCAAAAAAAAAATTTTAATATTCTATCGATTAACGCTAAATTAATTAAATTAGATAAATTATAATATCATACTTATTGGATAAATAATAAAATAAAACCTATCGTATGAATATAGTATATATGAATAACGAATATAATAATTAATGAAATGATAATAATTATTTAAGTAAATATAATAATTAATTAAATTAAAAATAGCAATTAAAGAAAAAAGTAATGAAATAAATAATAATATCAATTGTTTGTTTAATCTGCAATTTAATTTAAAACTGAAATTTTAATTAAAATCTAAGTTTAACAAATTTAGATAAGATTCGAAATAAAAAGATATTTTACTCATAAAAGGACAAAGAGGAATAAAATTCATTACAGTAAATATTTATGCATTCTAAGTTTGAATAAATAAAATGTTTACTAATTTAAATTACAGGGAAAATTTCAACTACACTTTAGCAATTTTCTTTTTATATTTTAGAACATTAACACTACAACTACAAATTACTATTTTTAATTTTAGAGTAAAATTTCTGTTAATTAGTGAAACGGACTAAATAAAATTTTCTAATAGAGAGCAACTTTTCGCTAATTCAAATTTAGAGAGTAACACGAATAACGAGAAAATAAAATTCAATTTCTCTAAACTCAAAAGTGAATTCTAATTTTCAACTTCGGAAAAACTTTTTTGCTAATCAGAAAAATGTTTAATTGTTAGCCTAATTTTTATTCGAATACATTTTAAACACTCGCAAAACGCCCTTTGTCGGTCCCTCGATTACCTGTTTCGAAACCAATTAAGTAAGTTGTTACACGCACGAGTAACGACTACCCCAAGAAAACTAAAGATAAAACCTTCGCGAGACTCGTGCTTCTATATATATAAACGTAAATTGCACGGTCATTGAGCTTCACCACTAACAATAAAATTACTAAAATGACGAAAATTAAGTATAAAACTTTTTTTTTTCCTGCCTACCTCTTTAAGCCTAAGTAGACTCGTAAGCAAAGATATTATTCCACAGAAATGATCTTCACTTTAGTTTTAAAAATTACAGATCTCGACGATAGTAAAGAACCTCCAGGCGCCTTCAAAGCTTTTTCACCTATAGCTGAATCCTTTCATTTTTCTTTGCTTTTTTTCTCTCTTTTTGTAGAATAATAATAATAATAATAATAATAATAATCCACCACTTAACACGGATAAATCCAAATGTCGTTCATTCGTTTTTAAGATCACAAAATTCGCGATCCTTAGATTAATTTTTTTTCAATCTCCTTGCAGCTTGTTATAAGTTATGAACTGCGATCATCCCTTTTGAATTACTTGAGGCGTTTGATTATTATTTTCGCTTCTTCTTCTTCTTTTTGTAGTATAAAAATATGAACACCACCCCACTAATCACGTTTTTTTCTTTTTTTAATATAAATTTTGTTCACCAACTTGGTAGATCGCGGTCTGCTATCAGAATGAAGGTTTTTCTTAAGGCCGTCTCTTACTTATGGTGCAGCCCCCACCAATATAGAAACGCGACAAGAGCACTTGCTCTTCACCTGAAGAACTCACGGTTCATTCTGAGTTTGTCTGGGCATGAAAATGAGCTTGAAACGGTACACTTTCGTTGGTCAGTTAGTATGGCAATTGATTCTCAAAGTCATTAATTTTCATCCTTTATATACGTGCTTTGCAAGGACGACATTTTCATTGGAAATTATTTCGCTGAGAATGAAAAACGTGGATAGAAAAGAAAAAAATAAAAAAACTAGAGTTTGAAGCAGGAAAAAGAAAATTTTCCCAAGACTCTAAAATGACTATTCTAGTTTGATAATTTAATTAATTAATAATCAATAAATTAATATTTTAATTAATACAACTTTTCCTATTGCGAACAATCACTAAACTATTTATCTCAAATTCAGGAACTTAAAAATTTAATAAAAAATCCAAGGGCATCATTTGTAGAAGATTAAGAAAATTTTGCAAAAATACTTCGAAACTTATTTAAAAAAGCAAAGACCTCAATGTCACTTAAAAAACTTTCCTCATCTACTTAAAATTGTTTGAATAATGAACCTTCAGAACGAAGCAGAAAACACTAAGTCACCCCTTTCGGCTATTCCAAAGATTACATAGTAGTTTTTCATTCCATATTAATTTAAAATAAATTTAATATAATTTAATTTAATTTAATATAAATTTAAATTTATTTAAGTATTTAATTGCATACAATTTCTAAAACTAGTCTAATTATTTGACATATTTGTACACGAAATCTAAAATTTAAATGTTTTTAATAACCGATTACTGGTCTATTATTAAATAAATATTGACTTGAATCAAATAATTTTTATTTACAACAAACAAATTATATTTGAATCAACAATTGCAATATTTGCTTAAATTTAATTGATTTAAAAAAAATTATTTATTTAAGTAAATATTTATTTAATAAAAGACAAGTTATCGGTTAGTTGAATCAAAAAAAATTTTTTTTTAGAGTACAGAGAAAATTGAATAATTCAAACTATCGAATATTGTTATTATTTCTTCAAATTTATTCTCATTTCAATTCAATTATTATTTTCTAGAATTTTTAACTTAAATTCTTCTTTACATTGTAATAGTTAAAAAAAATTCAAAGTTTGAAAGATTTTAATTTGAAATCTTTTTAAAATTAAATTATCTCCGAAAATTCACGCTATAATTTTTAAACAATTGAATTCTTTCGACGAATTTTAATAAAATTTTTAAGAATAATTACATTTATCGGGAAATTCAATTAAAATTGTATATTAAAAATAATTGAAATTCTGCATATTTATAAAAATAATTGAAATCCTAAAGAGAATTTTGCTATTTATGAAAATAATTGAATCCCTTTAAAAAATTTTACTATTTGTGAAAATAATTGAATTATTGCCAAGAAATTAATAAAAAATTTGTAAATAATAATTGAATTCCTATGAAATTTTTATTATTTATGAATATAATTAAATTTTCGCGTAGAATTTTTTTAAATTAGTAAATATTGGAAATCGAATTGAGGATAATTTTTGAAAATAATTTAAATTTTGCCAAGAATTTTATTATTTATAAAAATAATTAAAATTTAGAGAGTTTTTTTTTTAATTTTTGAACATAATTGAAATTCTGCAATAAGTTTTATTATTTATGAAAATAATCGAATTATTGCATAGAAATTTTTAAAAAAAACTTGTAATTAATTGAATTCCTGTGAAATTTTTATTATTTATGAAAATAATTAAATGTTTGCGTAGAATTTTATTAAATTTTTTTTAAATAATTGCAAATAAAATAAAGTGACTATATAATTATTTCCATACTCAAAATAATTCTACTAAAATATTGATAGTTGTTTTTAATTATACTATAATAATAATTATAATAATTATTTATTATTATAAACTATATGTATACAGAATATATTGATACAGTTTTTTTTAATCATAATAATAAAATAATTACAATAATTATTATTATAATTACTATATAATAAAACTATTAAAAATTAATTTATTCCTGAACCGTGAATCCCGATGTAAAAGATTGAATAATTTATTTCGCGAAAACGATGCAAATTCCAATTTATATATTTTACTTCTATAATTAATAAATATTTTCACATTCTCTCATTATATTTCATCCTATTTTCTTCAATATCGTTACTTCAATTCTTTCAATTTGCAAAATACAAAAGAATTTTCCCGCCGACGAATATATAAGACGAAGAAGAAGAAGAAGAAGAAGAAGAAGAAGAATATATTTTAAACAATGAGAAAATTAACACCTTGTATAGCTTAATAATAGCTGCTAATTATCATCACTAATTCAGTATATATTTGCTTCTACTTTTGAAAATGATTGTTTTCCGGCGATGTTTTCAAGGAAGTTATTACACGACATAAAACTCAATTTTCTCATTGGAAATATATATGTATATGAGTGTATATATATTTATACAAATATAGTTATATATACATATAGTGTGTGTATATATATACACAAGTCTCAAAATTGTTCTAAGTAGCATTGTTTGGTTAAAGTGGAGTTTGCAATTTTATTACATATTTACATTTTCATGATGATTATAACATAGTCTTAGGATTTGATTCAATCATTTCAGAGAGACACACGGCCATAGACCATGATGTGTAATCATTATTCAAATACGTCAAGCAAATAGTGATTAGCATAACTTTCATAGAATTATAGGAAAAAAATTGTTATTCTCCATTAAAAAAAATTGTTTCCAAGCTTTTTTTAATTTTATAAGAATATTTCTTTCAAACATTTTTTTATTTTGTTAAATATTTTTAATTTAAAAAAATATTTTTTAATACAAAAAAAATTACTTTTGTCCTTTATTTAAAAGTTTTTGACAATTCAATTATTCGGTTACGGTCAAATAAATATTACTCTCTAAATTTGAATTAGTATAAAAAATATTCACTAATTTTAATTAGTGACAGATTTTTTGCTTTTCAATTAGTAAATATTGCTAATAAATTAGTAGAAATTACTATTTATTAGTAAACTTTACTAATTAAAATGCAAAAAGTCAGTCATAATTCAAATTAGTAAAAAATTTTACTAATTCAAATTTAAAGAGTGAATGCACCTAATTAACAAAAATTGATAATTATTTGTGATAGTCATAGTCATCATTTTACACAAAATAAATTATTTCCTTTTTTTCCAGAGCAGCATTATTTTTATAAATAAAAAAAAAACATTCTCTAATTTTTTTCAAAATCATTTCAAACATTTGCTGGCAAAAACTGCATTGAGGATCAAACTTAAAGATTATTATTCATTAAAAAAAAAATCCCCAGGTAAAGAATTTACGTGACTTTAAAAAACTTTTTTTTCAAGTCAGAAAGAAAAAAAATAGTCAAAGGTGTCTTTGGAATATTGAAGAAAAAAAAATAGGAGAAAGAACGTAAAACACTTATCGTTCTTGAGTCACGACACTGCAGCAGTGCTATTGAGAGTACTGACCAGTTCTCTCCTGTCAATCGTTATAGATGATCTGCATGTGCTTGCAAGAAAGATATTTCCACTTATCAAGTTCTGCATATCAAAATTAAATCTAAATGCACTGATTATAATGACGTTCCTTGCACTCAATTCATTATCATTAGTAAAATTTTATAACCAGCTTGATGGATTTATCTATATAGTAAAATTCAAATCAACTTCTACTTATTGTTAATCTACTTTCACTAATTTCAAATTCCTTTATGCCATTTTTTCATTGTTACAATTATTTTCATCTCAACTTTTTCCATTATACGGTGAAATCAACACACATTCTCTATATTCATATCGCAATTTTATTCCATTTATTTATAATAATATTTATTTGAAAAAACCAAACCTATAATTTTTTTAACACAATTCTAATACATTACTATCATAATCATAATAGTGCTAAAAACAGTATTAATAGTAATCATAATAAGTAATAATAATATACTCTTCATATCAAATTCTATTTATAATTTCCTAAAAGAAAGAATATAATTTTATGAAAAGCATAAATGTGAAATTTTACGCATGACATCAAGATTAATGAAGTTAAAAAACTAAATCATAATCCAACACAGATCATGTAAGGGTATCACGCTCAATAGGCATAACATGCCTCACCGTTCTGATAAATGTATAAAATGTAACAAAATTACTTGACATGAAATCATTAAATATACAAAAAGGGAATGATACTCAAGTGAGAAATAATATTTTTTTTCTATCAATTCTATTTATCCTACACGCAATTTCATCTCTTGGAATTTCACAGCATATATAATTTTCAAAGAGTTTTTTTAAGTTAAAAAAAAGTATAATATATTCACGAGATGTATCTTATAATAAATATATAGGCAAAACTTATTTTAATTCTTTTATAGTTAAGATATCATCGCAATGATAAAGTTACAACGAAACATCAACTTCCCATTAAAATATATAATACAAAGAAATTGTTTTTCTGTGTGTTTTTTATTTTATATGTTTACACTTTTTTTTATATAATACAGGTGTTTATATTTATAATAAAAAGTGGAATTATACAATTATTTTTATTTTTATATTTAATTAGATATATTTTACGTGCGGGTGTGAATGTTTCCTGATTGTTCAGCATTTTTATTAGTGCTTGGAAAGAATTTTTAAGAAAGAATCTGACAAATAGGAACAAAAGTTTACTTCAACTCTATGTTTTTGTATTTTGTATTTTAGTATAATTTTACCTATTCACTTTTTTATCTATTCATAATTTTGTCACCTATTTAACCTACTTTGATAATTTTTTCCTTTTTTATCTTTTTCTGCATGATTCTATTAATTTCTAGACGCAATATTTTTCAGAAATAATTAAATTTACAGTGTTAAATATTAAATACATAAAAAGCTCAGGATTATGAAAAAAAGTTCAACTTAAAAAGAAACTTTTTTAATATTCATGAGCTTTAATTAGTTAAAATATCACAAAAGTATAGATTTTTACATTTCTTTGTTATTATAATTGATTCAATTTATCTGAATTCCAATTTATAAAAATATTTCATTGATTTAAAATTTACTTCGTTTCTTGATTAAAATTGTCACAAATCA
Source organism: Leptopilina heterotoma (assembly GCF_015476425.1). NCBI lineage: Eukaryota > Metazoa > Arthropoda > Insecta > Hymenoptera > Figitidae > Leptopilina > Leptopilina heterotoma. The sequence continues at coordinate 132,267 of NW_025111021.1, forward strand.
AAATTTAAATTCATTCTCTAAATTTAAATTAATAAAAATGTTTACTAATTTGAATTAGTAACTGACTTTTTGTTTTGGAATTAGTAAATTTGGCTAATAAATTAGTAGAAATTACTTTCTATTAGTAAAATTTACAAATTTACTAATTCAAAAGCAAAAAGTCATATACTATTCCAGTTAGTAAAAATTTTTACTAATTCAAATTTAGAAAATTCTAATTTTGATTAAAACTTTACATTTTTAACTATATTAAGAAAATGATTTAAATCTCTTATAAAATTATTTTTATGGTACTTTTTTGAAAGGAATTCAGTGATCAGAAAATATTTGGACCCTTTTTGAATTTTTATTTTTCTTAGAAATTGACAGATTTTAAAATCCACTCGCAATTTTGTAGAAAATATATTTCTGCATCCACAAAAAAATTGCCGAATGAAAAATTGATTTTTACTATTTTTAAAGTATTTTTGAAGAAAAACATTGTTTTTAGGTTGAAAATGCTAAAAAATTACTATGAAAATAATTTTATGACAAAATGACATTATATTTTCTTGATATAGTTAAAAATATATTAAAAAAATCCAACCTTCCTCTTAATGAAAATAACAAAAAATCTTTTTAAAAAACGGTTGAAACTTTAAGAACTTTGTTTAATAATTCAAATTTCGCAATAAATTTTATTTAAATTTTAGAAAATAATTGAATTTTATTACTTTTGAAAATAATTTAATTCTTGTAATGAACATTGTTATTTATGAAAACAATTGACTTCCTTCTCCGAATGATTTTATTATTTATGAAAAGAATTAATTCCCTGAAAAGAATTTTTAAATTCATGAAAATAATTGAATTACCGCGAAGAATTTAATGCCAAATTTTGAAACATTTGATTTTTTTTGGAAAAAATTTATGCAAATTCTATTTTAAATAATTGAATTCTTGGTGAAATTTTTATACTTTTAGAAAATAATTGAATATTCGTGCAGAATATTATAAAAATTTTTGTTTAATAATTGAATTCTTTTGGGAAATTTTATTAAAATCCTAGAATATTGAAAATCATTGGATTATGAAAAATTTTTGAAAATAATAATTGAAATATTGCCATGAATTTTATTAAAATTTTTGGAAAAAATTGAATTTTATTTCTTTTGAAAATAATTAAATTCAATTATTTATGAAAATAATTGAATTTCTGCAAAGAATTTTTAATTTTGAAAATAATTGAATTCTTGTGATGAATATTGTCATTTATAAAAATAATTGAATTTTACAATGAATTTTATGAAAAATTCCTGAATATAATTAAATTTTGGCGAAGAATCCCTGACTTTTCCTTGATTTTCCTGACCAATTCTATTTTCCCTGACTTTTTGCTGAATTCCCTGATTTCTCTAAACTGTGGCAACCCTGTTTATATATTCGCACGTATACGAAAAATTCGTGGAAATTCACCCACTATTATCATCATCATCATCAATAATTAAAATCACATTTTTTCTAAGGATATCAAATTGAGATAAAAAACGTATCAAAACGTTGCTTTGCAACTATTTTTACGTTTTGATACGTTTTTTGTCTCAATTTGATATCCTTAGAAAAACTTGAATATAAATATTCTACGATATAAAAAATAGTTAGGATATAAATTCTATACAGAAAAATTGATTAGTTAGAATAGTTGCGAGGCAACTATTTTGATATTTTTTTGTCTCAATTTGATATCCTTAGAAAAACTTGAATAGAAATATATTCTCCAATATAAAAAAAAGTTAGGATATAAATTCTATACAGAAAAATTGAACCCAATAAAAATCTCCAATAATCTAAAGTATAAATAACTTTCGATGATAATTTACGGAAATGGAAATTGAACGCACAACACTGGAATATTATAGGAAAGAGAAAGAAAGTTTCTGTCAATATTTTCCTCCAAGACAAATCCCCGCATAAATGCATATACAAATAACTAACTTTATCAATGTTTTATGAAGTTTAAGGAGAAGTTAATAAACTTTTGTAATAGATATCCAATAAACGTTATCTTTTTACACTTGTAGGTATAAAATCTCCTTAACCCAGTTAACAACACGCAGGCAACAAGGATGATCTAATGTTGAGATTGCGTGCTTACAAATGGGATCTAGAGGATCTGTAGCGTCAAGCTAAGTACGCATTTAACCGCAAACATAAGAGATACCTGTCTACTATTTAATGGAAAGTCACTCGACGCACTTTTCTCAACACACGTTTTACATGTGTTGCTTGTTATCAGTTTACGTTTGCATTATATTGCACTTTATTCGCGCGTAAGTCAAGCAGTCAGTAATTATCTATATAGGTTGGCACAACTGCCAATCCAAGATCGATCTCTAAAAACATGAAATTGAGAAAAAAAAATTAACAAAAGCGGGGATATAAGAAACATAAACAGACTTTCTCACTTTCAATTTATAACTTTCTTCGCGAGTTTGTTTCAATTTTAATGGAATTAATAGATCGTTTATACTTTTTTCCCCCCTTAATTGCCATGAAAATTTAAATAATTTACCTTTTTAGTGAATTTAAAGTTAAACAAAGTTAGAGACGAAATTTGTTTGAAAAAAAGTGGATAGTAAGAAAGTGTCAAGTATACGTAAGAAATCTTAGAAAAAAGTGTATTTCGTCTGCGATAGAGAATGAGTGTAATTAAATTATGAGTGTAATTACAAACTATTAAGTAATTACAAAATAAACCATTTTTATGATATCGAGAAATAAAATTTCTCGCTGATAAGTTAATATCAAATAGTAAATCAAAGAGACAGCGAGTGATTTGTCATGAAGTGTAATTAAGTCAACTGAATCTTAATGCATACCCTCGAGAATAAAATGAACCAAATCTGATTCAAAGCCAGAGAAATAACTATGTATATATTTAACTAATCAAAATTACAATCTATTATAATGATTTACAATTTATTATATTATAATAAATTATATTATTATAAATTATAATTTATTATTATTAATTTATAGAGAAATAATTATATTTTTATCTAATCTAAATTATAATTTATTACCTTATTACATATATTAAGAAATTCCAAAATCAAAACATCAAAAACAAAATAAAAAAGTATCAAAACATCTTTTATTTATATAAATTCCAAAATAGTTTTAAAAAATTTTCGGAACAAAATTCAGGTTTCGTACGCAATAAATAATTTTAAAAAAGTAGCTATCAAAAAATTAAATTTGACGGCTCAATTTTTTTTAACAATTTCTAAATTAAATTACACTAAAAAATAGAATAATTTTTTTAAAATAAATATTTAAATACCAATTTATTTTGTCTCCAGGAATTAAAATATTTTAAATGATTTCAATGTAAAGCCTTTTTGAAATTTAACTATTTCTAAAAATTACAACTGTGTTTCTTCAAAAATTTGAGAACAATTACAATAATTTTAATTTTTAATCCAATCAATGAAATTCAATCACTTTTTTGTTAAAATTTTTAAATAAAATTATTCAAAACTATAATCATTTTATTTAAAAACAAAAATTTAAATATTAGTTTTACAACAATTAAAATTTTGAAAGATTTCAATTTATAAATCTTTTGAAATTTAATTATTACTAAAAATAAGAAACGAAAATTCAATTATTTAAAAACAAAAATAAATAATTTATTTAATAATAAAAAATTTCTTCAAATTCAATTCTTTTAAAAAGTTTTTCACTAATTTTAAAAATAAGTGAATTTTATCAACAAATTTTGTTAAACTTCATAAAAATTATTAATCTCCATCAAGAAATTTTATTGAAATGGTAAAATAAAAGTAATTAAATTTTTCCGAAGGATGTTATAACTTATGAAAATAAATTGAATTATTGCGACGAATTGTATTAAATTTCTTTTTTAAATAATTAAAGTCTTTTGGTAAATTTTATTAATAAAATAGTATATATTGAAAATAATTTAATTTTGACAAATTTTTTAAATTAATTATATTTCTACAAAGAATTTTACTAAAATTTTTTGAAAAAAATTCAATATTAAAAAGAATTTTATTAAAATTTTTGAAAATAATTGGATTCTTTTGAGGATTTTTAATAAAATTTTTCAGAACAGTTCCTTTTTCCGAGGAATTTGTTTAAAATTGTATTAAAAATAATTGAATTCCTGGCAAGAATTTTATTATTTATAAAAATAATTGAATTCTTGCGTCGTATTTGATTGAAATTTTTTAAAAATCATTTAATTCTTTTGGGAAATTTTATTAAAATAGTTGATATTAAAAAATATTTGGATTTTGACAAATTTTTTAAATCAATTAAATTTCAACGAAGAATTTTAATAAATTTTTTTTTTAAATAATTGCATTGTTACGAAGAATTTCATTAAAATTTTTGAAAATAATTGAATTCTTTTGAAAATTTTTAATACAATTTTTCAGAATAATAGCATTATTCAAAAAATTTATTTAAAATTCTTAAAAAATAATAATTAAAATTCTGCATTGAGTTTTATCAGTTACGAAAATAATTGAATTTTTCCAACTAATTTTATTAAAATTTTTAAAAATAATGGAATTCTTAAGAAGAATTTCATTATTCATAAAAATAATTGAATTCTTACAAAGAATAATTGATTTTCTTCGAAAAATTTTAGGAAAATTGTGTATTAAATAATTGAATTCCTGTGATAATTTTATTATTTATGGAAATAATTGAATGTATGCAAAGAATTTTATAAAAGCTTTTTTAAATAATTGAATCATTTTGGGAAATTTTTTACTAAAATACCTAGCGAAATTGAAAACAATGAAATTTCGAAAAGTTTTTGAAAATAATTTAGTCCGTTGAAAGAATTTTATTAAAATTTTTTGATTTCTTTCTAAAAATTTTATTAAAATTTTTGAGAATAATTTTTGTATTACAACTATTAACGAATTTAAAGTAGTGCAAATTCTCAAACTTAGAAAAAAGTGTCTTTTAGTGTTAAATCTAAAAAAAATATCCAAATAGTGTCAAATTGTAAAAAAAGTTGTAAAAAGTAAGTTTTAGTAAATGAGTAAGAGGTCTAAAAATTCTATTTAATTTCTAAAAAATAAAACTAAAAAAAGCCTGTGAAACAAAAATCTTTTCTGCATTGTTTCTAAAAATTTCATTCACTGTCTCTAAATAACGTGTATATGACAATCTCAAAGATCCTACATATGATAGATGAGAGGAGATTTCACTAATAAATTACAGACTTATCTCAAAAGTAGTAGCTGATTAAATGAATATATGCAAAACGGAACGTCTCTACAATTTTATATTGAGTAAGGAGAAGTAAAACTGTGGATAGAAATAAAAAAAAAAAACTTGATTAATTGACATTTATCAACATCAGAGAATTATACACCATAACTAAAGTGTATTTAACTTTGTGGAAAATTAAATATTAAAACACTCTTCCTTTTGTTTAATAATTATCCTATTTTTTTTTGTTAAACATCTTGATTATAATTAGTATATTAATATAAACGAAACTTGTACTTTAATTTAACAATTACAATTATAAAAATCCTCTGTATGTGTATATGATTACGGACAACGGGAAAAAGTGTAATAACTGAACTGCTTTTGTTCGTGACATAATTACGACAATTAATTAAAAAGTCTGGTAAGGTAGGAGTGATGCGTGAGAAAAGTAAAAGAAGTTACAATTATAGAGTAAACCATTAGCATAAAAATACACCCACTTAACGGGACATTAAAGCGCCAACTTTTTGACGTTTTTAAAGTGAACGTTTAATTGCAATTAATTTACAATCAACATAATAATTATTAATAATTACCATCAACAATAGTGAATTGTTTTAAGGAATTTTTGCCTGTAATAGTAATTGATTATTTGAATCAACTCAATTTTTTTTTTATTTCGACCTTCTCTAAACAAATAATCAGGTTAATATTTAATATTTCAAAAATATATTAATTATGTTATACTATAATTATCAAATTGAAGAAGATTGAAGGAAATCAAAAACTGGAGAAAATTGAATTATCCAAAGAAAATTTTTTGATTGAGTAAAATTAACAAGAAGTAAAATTTACAAAGTGTTGAAAATAGTAGAAAACTTGTGAAATTGAAAAATAATTGTCCAACATCAATGAAAATGTCTCTTTTGTGACAGAAGAAAAAATATCGGCGGAATTCATTGGATAGGGTCACTAAAGAGGTTATTTTCATCTTGCTATGTAACTGAAAATTTTTTATGCAAATATTTGCGATATCTCTCTCTCTTCATTAGAGGCTTTAACTCGAGGCTTCTCAAATCAGATTAAAAGCGCTTTTTTGGCTCGTGTATGGAATCACGTACTGTTATGGGACCCATGCTCTAAAGTGATATAATCAAAGCCATTCAGAAGGCGCATCACGTCACGAGATTATCTTTTAATCTACGTCGACACCAGGAAAACAAAATGCAATGTAGTTTACACGAGTTTAACTGTAACCGGTTTGCATTTAAGTAATGTTAACGAGACTATAATTAATAATAAGAAAGTGTGTGTAACTGGATTTTTGGAGTTATCAAAATGGGAATAAAAGAAACAATACAACTTGATGAGACTATTATAATGATGTTGATGATGATAATTTAATTTATAATTAATTTATAATTAATTTAATCAAAATTTTGACTTTTTCCCTGAATCTAAAGAATATTCTGATTCAGTCTAAAACTTTTTTAAATAAATATTTAACAAATTATTATTTTCCATAGAAATTAGGATTTTTTAAAAATTGAAATTTTTTTAAAATTCTACAAATTATAAAAATATTATAAAACATGAAGATATATCCATCACTCCGAGTCTTCGACTCGGAGCAATCGCAATCTTTATGTTTTAATTAAAGATAATTAAAGATGACCGAGTTATAAAATAATTATTTTATATTATAAAAATATTGTTAATATTTTTACTTCTTCAAAATTATTTTCTTTATTTAAATTCAATAATTATTTTCTACAATTTTTAACTACAATTCTTCTTTAAATCAATTTTTTAAAAATAATTTTTGAAAAAGTTCTTTGACAATTTTCAAATTCATTTGTTTACAATAATTCAATTTTATAAAATTTCGATTATTCGGAAATTTTTCCAATAAAAAATAGAAAATAAAAATTTCAAATCATTTCAAGAGAAATTCAATTAAACTTTTTCAAAAAAATTAATTCTATACAGAATTGTTAGTTGATAGTATGAAAAATTCAGATTTTCAAAGATTTTAATTTGAAGCCTTTGAAAAATTCAATTATTTCTAAAAAATTCACGCTTTAATGCTTCTAATATTTCATTATTATCTAAAATTTTAACTAAAATTCATTTTTAAATCAATTTTTATTTAAAAATTCTATGAGAAATCAATTTAAATAGAAAAATTAATAATTTATGGAATAATTAAATGTCTCTTAACATTGAATTATTATAAAGAATATTTTAAAAATTTAATTTTTTCGACGAATTTTAATAAAATTTTTTAGTATAATTACATTTTTCTATAAATTCAATAAAAATTGTATAAAAAATAATTGAAATTCTGCGAAGAGTATTATTGTTTATGAAACAATTAAATTCTTTTGAAAAACTTTAATAAAATTTTTAAAAATAATTGAATTTTTGAGAAGAATTTTTTATATTATTTGTGAAATTAATTTAATTTCTAAAATGAATTTTATTATTTATGAAAATAATAAAATAAAAAATAAAAATACGAAGAATTTTATTAAAATTTCTAAAAATAATTGAATTCCTGCCAAGCATTTTATTATTTATGAAAATAATCGAATTCTTGCGAAAAATTTTATTAAAACTTTTAAAAATAACTGAATTTCTTAGAAGAATTCTCTATATTTGTGAAAATAATTAAATTCCTAAGAAGAATTGTATTATTTATGAAAATATTTGAATTCTTGCGAGGAATTTTATTATTTATGAAAATAATTGAATTCTTGCGAAGAATTTGTGAAAATAATTGAATTCTCATAAAGAATTTTATCAACAAATTTATAAATTATTAAAATATTTTTGAATTAATCTTCCAATTACTAAAATTTCTTTCATTCTAAATCAAGACAAATTCATTTGATTTTGAAAAAATAATCCATAGATAAATTAAAGCGTTGCAAGTTTTTTTAAATCTTTTTGGTGCTAAAATAATACCCCAAAATTTTCTGCGCTATTATAAAATAAATATTTACTTGCATCAAATAATTTAAGTCAATTAAATGGTATTCACTTTAAATACTGAAATTATTGTTACAAATACATTTTATTTGATTCCAATAAAAATGATTGGATTGAAATAACTATTTATTTGATTACAATAAAGATTATTGGATTGAAATAAATATTCATTTGGTGCAAATAAACATTTATTTAAATCGAATAAATGTTTTTTTTCTTTAATTTAACTTCAAAATTTCTATTCTTTTCGTATTTACTTTTGTTTTCTATTTAGTTGCATATCGAAATGCAAATATTTTACGTAATACATGAGAAAGCTTGCGATAACGATTAATTCGTGCATATAAAGAAAACAAAAGTTAAATTAAATTGTTGCGTGACTAAAAGAAGTTTTATAGAATCATGATTTGTAGAAAATATATGAAATCAATTATTCTCCAAATAAGGTATTAAATGGTACAGCCTGTTATTAATTTCTTTCGATTTCTATAGAAATCTATTAATTGTTATTATACATTTGCCTATAACAATAGTAGAAAATAGCAATAGTAAAAAATAACTATAAAAATCGTAGTTCTTAACACGTTCTGCACCATTTTCTTCTTTCAATTTTAAATCATTTTTAATCATTTTTAAACTTATTCTAAACATTTTTAAACATATTTAAGTTCAATTTTTTATGAAACTTTATTAAGGGTTCAAATAAAATATTTAAACATATTCAAAACATGGGGTACTTTAGTATCAACAAAACGATGGGTAGATAAATCGAAAGTAATTATTTTTTTCATTTTCTTTAGTAAACTATATACAGAATCTGTCATGGTTTCAAGATACATACTTATAAATAGTAGGTTAGTTGGCTTTTGTGTTTTTATAATACACCAAATTGGCAATCGATTCGCAATTTCGCGTATAAATATATACCGTTTTCAGAGTATCAATATGGGCATTGATCTGACATGAACACCGAAACGAATTAACTCATTCACGTGCTCATATATCGTGTGTATATATAATAATTACATGTTTATCTCAATATAAATGAGAATACGTGTATCGATTTCGTTTGTTCCGTGACGATATATGCCCTCCTGGGCTCTTTTTCATTCAAAAAAGATTTTTGCATTTTAATTGTTCTCTCTTTTCTGTTCAATTTTTTTCAACCATTGTCCTGATGAATTTCACATCAAGTATCAAAGAATGAAAGGGAAAAAAAAGAAGAAATTGTTTCATTTCTTTTCATAAAAAAAATTAGGTCGTCATTTGATTGCTGACGAGGCAAATTTTTCGCAAGTTGAAAGAAAATTGGACCTGCCACAAAATTTTTTAATTCTAATTTTCAAAATTTGGTTCTTAGACAAATTTTCAGACAAATGTTCAATTTTAATAGTGAACTTTATAATTTCTATAATTAATATAATAATGTAATTAATTATAATAAATATAATTTAGTTGATATAATTATAACTACTTAAATTCGCTTTTCGAAACTAAGGCAAGTTTTCTTATTTTAAAAGCAAACGTTTTAAAAAGCGAATTGCAGTAAATTTTTGTGCAAAAATTTTCCAATCTGTAGCACAACCCCCTGATTTCATGCTTTTTAACACGTGTGTAACCTCGCAAGTGCTATAGCCTGTTTCTTGGAATTGTTAAGCGAGACATTACTTTCTTTTGGTGTACGAGACAACGTCGACAGATTCACCATGAAATTGAATAAAATAAAAAATTTGCAAGAAAATTACATTAGAAGCGGCTTTCGCTTTTCATTCAACGATGGATTTATTAATAAAATTCATTGTTCTTCGAAAGACTATACATTTAATCCAAAGACAGCAAAAAAAGAAAACAAAAATTAAAAAATGTAATTACATTTAAAAAAAGCTTCGCTTAAAGCGAAATATATATCACTGTTCTAGGTGAAGATTTTTGTTTCTTCTAGAAGTTACCTTTTCGGTACTTGATTTCTTTCACTTAAAGAATTTTTCTTTTCTTTGAAAACAAAAGAATAGAAATAGTTCAGACAAAAAGGAATTCTGTTGCAAATGACGAACAATAAAATTGTTTGTTGCCTAAACAAACAATTTTGTTACTATAACAGTATTATTTAATATTTCTTATAAAAATTTTTAATTCACACATTGAAATGAATGAAAAGATTTTACAAACATCGTAAACAGATTTTCGAAAATAATAAAGATTTTGTGTAGTAGCTAAGCTTCGTTATAGTTCTCATTAGCACCCAAAGAACCAGTTTCTCAAAGAGGAATTCATTACTAAATTAAAAGTGAAAACAAAGACAAACTAAAAAATTTACTCTTCTTCTACCAAAAAATTTTTTTGGAGGATTTTACTCTCTAAATCTAAATAAGTTAAAACTGCTCCAAAAAAATAAGATCCATAAAGTTAAACGAACAATTTCACACACGCAATAAAAGAAACAAGTTGAAAAAAAATGTTCACAACATGAAATGCAGGAAATTTACAATTGCAAAGACATAGAAGATTTTAAAAAAAAATCTTTAACCATATCTGTCAGTCGGTCAATCTTGTCCCGCCAAAGCGCAGCATTACGCCACCTGTACAGTGCAACAAGTGGCCTCGCTCAAGGAAAGAAGTGCACGTGTACTTATAACAAGGAACGTTGATTTATTGATCGAATAAATATATATATTTTCAAAAGAAATCCTTATCTTTGTATCATCAAAAGAAGCGAATTAAATATTTGATTCTCTTTGATGTTCGCAACTATAAAAAATAATTGAAAATAAATTCTACTCTTTCTCAAATTTATTTCAACTGTAATTGAATTGTACTTCTTAAACACCTATTAAACGATATTGGCATATTGGATAAAACAAATTGGGACTTTGATTCAAATAGAACAAGAATAAGAATAAATAAATAAAGAAGAAAATTTAAGTAAATAAATAAATAATTGCAAAGTAAATTGAATGCAATTTAATGTTCTCTTTTTTTATGAACTTTAATTTGAATTAACTATTGGTAAAATGGTATGAATATCAATTGAATATTAGTGAGAGAAAATGTCTCAATTTTCTAATTGTGGTCAATGTTACATAGGCGAATAAAAAGTGATTCAACATATGTTCCAGGTGTACTCGATTACGATCAACGATTAGCGCAACCGTTTTCTAAAATTGGTAATTTTCCGAGACTTTGCAATTCAGACCGGAAGTAGATATATAATCGTCAATTACGTCTAACTGGTCCGCATTTAATGAACACTCTGCCACAAGAAAATTCAAAAATCAATGACGAGAATAATAATACTAAATAAGTAAAACAACACTTAATAATAAATAATAACACTACACTGAATAAAAATTTATTTGATTTGAGTAAACGATTACTTGTCTATTATCAAATAAATGTTTACTTGCAGCAAATAATTTTTATTTTAATCAATTAAATTTTTTCTATTTCAATTATTTATACAAAGAAAATGTTCGTTTCGAAGTCATTCACCTTTTCATTATTCATGGATATGAAAATTTCCAAAGTCTCAAGAAAATTCTAACCTTACGAAAATAATAATTAATACCACCTAAAAATTGAAACTTCATGTTTCACACCTGATAAACAGATATCAAGCTTCACAATTGGTCCAAAAAAATAAAAGAAAACTCTTTTTTCCCAAGAGCCCAATAAAGTGTTTTTAAGTGCCCGATAAGCCGAAAATTAGGAACATGATAATAATGGACGGTCGGGCCTAGAAAGTGAGGAGTTATAAAAATGAGTTGCGGAAGTTGTGTACACACCTAATAAAACTGAAGGACTTCTGTATAATGGATCGATCTCGAGAAGAAGAATAAAAACACAAGAGTAATTTCATCTCGCTTTCTAACAAAATTCACCCAACGAACGTGCGTGTAACGGATTATAATAATAAAAAGAAAAAAAAAAATACCTGCTTTCAAATTTAGGTGTGCGAATGAGGATAATAAAGTGGAAGTGTTGACGCATACTTCTATTAAAACAAAGGCAAAAATTTCCGAAAGGTGGTCAACTATAATTAAGAAAGTAAAAACAGAAAACGCGTCATCATATTTGAGGGACAAGACAAAAAAAAGTGCGTGAAGCCATTAAACAATGAAGAAGTGTAACGTGTGAAGGAAATTTGCAATTTTTTTAATTTAATCCTAATTCGCAAATATTCCCAGAATATTTTTTTACTCTTAAATTTAATTTTAATTTTTTAATAATTTCCTTCCTTACAATTTTATCCTATTAAACTATTAATCCTACTGAACTACTAAACTATTAATCCTACTGAACTATTAAACTATTGATCGTACTAAATAATTAATAAATAAAAATTTAAGTGAATAGAATTTTTATTTTCAAAATAATAAATAGAAATTTAAGTGAATAAAATTTTTATTTTTAAATAATAAATAAAAATTTAAGTGAACAGAATTTTTATTTTTAAACAATAAACAAAAATTTGGAAGTTCATTAAAATTTTATTTTTAAATTTCAGTTCACAAAAGATATGAGTGTGACAGTGAAATTTCTTTCGTCCAAAAAACTCAGTCTGGTTAAAGAATATTATTTTTTTCAGTGACTCGTAAATTTCTTCAATGACTGAAATAACAAACATAACATAAAAAAATTCTATTCAATCAGGTATTTGCTTTTACTGATGTGAAATGGCACGACGGAACGGAAATCACAATCCTTTAACGAAAGAAAGCAAAAAAAAAAAAAAAAATTATAAAGAGATGAGAAATCAATAGCGAAACGCAGATGTAAAAATATTCCTCTGTGTCAGTGTATATATTATTCTTGCATTTGTGTTATAAAGCGACAAGATATGCATTTAAAAATATGATTAACTGTCACTTCTCTTCAGCATTTAACCCATTTCTCATCTTTTTCAAACTTTTTAATCTCTCGCGATATGTTCTTTTTACGCAAAGTTAATGATCACATCAGAAAACTGCGATGAATTGAAAAAAATATCCCTAGATAAAAGAGTAAAAAATAAAAATGAAAAATACGAAAAAATAAAAACGAAAATAAAAGAAAATTTTCAAGAAGGATTTCTTTCGAGAAGTTTTCAACAAAAAAGAATAAAGTTCATCTAAAGTTGATGATTAATTAGAAATGATCTGCAATTGTCATTGTTTATGCTACTGTTATTTTTCCTCCACTGGATGAGACGAATGCAAAATCTTTTTAATAATTTGAAAAAGCAGTCCATTCCTAAACAATTTATGAAATACAAATTTTTTTGCGATTTTCGCAGAAAAGAAGTCAAAGGTCCCCCAATTAACTTTGAGAATATCCTCTTTGTAATGAGCATTATGAACTGTTGGAACGGAAGACATTTGTATCAAGAACAATGAAAATAAAGAAATCCGGAATGAAAGATAAAGAAACAAAAAATCTATACTGATGCACTAATCTTACACTATAAATCTTTAAAAAAAACAAAAAATAATTATAGGTCCTGTCCAAATTGCTCTCAAATCTAAGTAATAATTTTAAAAGTGTTATTCTTTTAGCACTATTATTATCACTACTTTTACCATTATGATTCTACACGGAAAAAATTATAAAGTAACTTTTACTATATTTACAAAGTAAAACCTGAACTGCTTCAAACTTCTGCTTATTTCTGTCAATTTTACTATATTTTCGAAATAAAAGTTGTTACGCTCGAAGTACTTGTTTGTAAAAATTAGTAAAATTTACTTCTAACGTAGCAAAATTTAATCCGAAAATAGTAAAAAGTGAGAAATGCGCAGAACTTCCTAACAATTTTTGATATTACTATGAAAGTATAGTAAAAGTTCCTGAATCCGTTTTTCCATCTATATTTAATGAATAAATATTTATTCATTTATTTATTTAAAAACTGAACATAAAAATAAAAGATAAAATTAAAAATCAATTAAAAATTGATAAACAGTAAAGAGCGTTTTGCTAATAATGTAGAGACACGAAAAATACACATAATACATTTTCCTACGTCCTCTTCTTATTCCACTCTTAATTAATCTTGAATAAATCTTATTAGACATTTATAGAAAAAAAAGGTAATTTTATGTAGAAAACGAAATTATAAGAAATGTGTAAAATGAGCGTAAATTCTGGGGCATTCTAGAAAGTTAAAATATATAAAAATTCATTAAGTTTCTATAGAAAAAACCAGAATTGCAAACATGTTTTAAAAATTGCATTTGGGGAAAAATTGAAGAAAAGAACATTTAAATTCCAATACAGTTCAGTCCTAACAGTGTCAAAAATGTACTACAATAAAAAATATTTAGTTCTAATTTTAGTCATTTAGTGAATAAAACTAAATAAAAAAGAAATTTTCAAGACACCAAGATAGAAAATGTTTTACAAAAAAAATCGGAATTCACTGTTACTGGGTTTAAGAGAGCGCATATACACACTGCAAAATTCTCAACTCAATTGAATGAACAAAGATACTATAAATTTTACATAAGGTCGTCCTATAGTTTTGGATCGACCGTGTGCGAGTATAATAATAAGATATGAAATGTGAATGAGAATATAAAACATCGATTCGCATTTATTAAAAAAAGAAAAATTCTCAAACCTCGCAAATATACATGAAAATAATAATGTTTACGCCTTACAATGAGAATCTTTAGTAGATAAATATTACAATGAATCTGTAACAACAGTGGTTTATATAATTTTTTTTATGAACTTAAGATTATTATATATACTCTTGTGAAACTTTATTCAAACAATTGAAAAAAGATTTTTAAGATTAACTCTAATAAATATTTTTTTTACTTCACAATTTATTATTATGTTGTGTGCTCTAACTCTCTAACTCTTTCAACTTATTATTCTTTACATCTGAATTAGTGAAAATTGAGAAAATATTTACTAATTTTTGATAAAATTTTACAGTTTTGTTTAGTAGTCCTAATATTATTTTTACTAAAGTTTTAGTAAAAGTTTTTAGCGATCGCTATATTCATGTTTTATAATAATTTATACTTCCATAAAATTTTTCAAACAAATAATTAAATATTATTTACAAAAATTTTAATAAAATCTTTCGCAAGAATTCAATTATTTTTATAAGTATAATTCAATTTTTCACATCAATTCAATTATTTTAAAAAATGTAATAAAATTCGTAGTAAGAATTCAATTATTATCATAAATAATAAAATTTATCTGAGAATTTCAATTATTTTTAATACAATTTTAAAGAAAATTCTTCGAAAAATGTTATCAATTTCAAAAATTTTAATAAAATTCTTCAAAAGAAATAAATGAATAATTATCAATTATTTTTAATAATTTTTGCAAAAGTTCCTAGAGAATTTTCAAATCCATTTCTATACAATTCAATTTTACGAAATTTTGATTATTCTCAAATTTTTCAATTAAATATTTAGAAAATAAAAACTTGAAATAATTTTAAAAAAAGATTCAATTAAACTTTTTCAAAATACAATTATTTTTAAAAATTCACGCTATAATGCTTTTAATATTCAATTATTATCTAAAATTCTAACTGAAATTCATTTTTAAAATAATTTTTATTAGAAAATTCTACGAGAATTCAATTATTTAAATACAAGAATGAAAATATTATTGAACAAATGAATGTTTATCCAAATTGAATTCTCACAAAGAATTTTTTAAATAATCGAATTTTTTCGATTATATAATAAAATTTTCAAGAATAATTACATTTTTCGAGGAATTCAGTTAAAATTGTATTAAAAATAATTGAAAATCTATGATTTTTCATTAAAATTACTTTTTCTAAAATTAATTAAATTCTAAAATTATCTCAAGTGTAATAGTTTTAAAAAGAATAAGAAAGCAATATTAAAGGAAATAAGTGAAACAATAATTTAAAAAATAGTCGAAAGAAGAAAGTTTCTTAAAATCAGGTGAATTTCCATTTCAATAATATTTACAAATTTTGAACTCAAATGTTAATTTTATTACATTTTATCTCAACTAAAATATGTAATGGAAATTTAAGCAATTCAAACAACGAATATGTGCACCCACATGCAATTAGAAAACTATTTCCAAGAAGAGAAGAAATTCAATGAAACTAAATAAATATCTACAAATATATATCAAACAGTTAACTTTTGATGAAAATTTTCGTTTCAATTGAAATGTCGTTTTCTCATATTATGTATTATAATACGCAGTGAACATACTGCGTGAATAAGCAGAGCGAAACTACTGTATACAATGATTATTATTATTAGTTTAACATCAGTTTAATCGCAGAAGCAATAAAATGCCGTTACACACCTTCATCTCGAGTCCCTATCTTCTAACGTCTTCAATTATCTATTGTTGCTCTCTTCATATAGCACGAATTAGCGCTTTAGTGAGCCTTTTAATTGGTCGATTCGCCAATTGACGGGTGTGCACACTCATTACACGGGGTAACAATTAACCCTGGTAAATCAACAGAAGCATGTTTTACCGCGTGTCTTTCACGCATTCAATTTTCTAAACACACTTCGACTATACAAAAATATAAGCATTTATTTTCAAATCGCGCCATCATCTAAGACTCGTTAAAAAAAAAAGAGAGGAAAAAAGCGAACAATGCGAAATAAACCTATTTCTAGTTAAATTAACTCTATAGTTAAAATGTAAGGAATTTTCATTTTTTTTAACGAGAAAATATTTGCATTTCCTTTTCGAGCGTATTTACTGCAGCTGGAAATTTTAATTAGCTGAAATTCAAATTTCGGACGAAATTAAAATTCCATATAGTAAAAAATCTATAAATCGAACAAGGGAAGAAATATGCAAACTAGGATGTAAATTGTTTCTTAATTTCACGCCTTAGGGCATGAAATTATATTTATGTAATTCTGTAATTTTAAGAAGTCATTTTTGTACCACAATCTTCAAAATAATCCACTTATATTCCTTTGAATTTAATTAAGTACTTTTATAATTGCACTTAACAACGTGTTATTGTAGATTCAACTTATTATTCTTTACTGTAATTCACCTCAATATTTTACTTTCTTGAAATAACAAATAATGATCAGTTTTACAATTTTAACTATACATAATGTTTCTATTTACATTCATTTTTTTTTTAATTTGCAACAGCATTCTTTTCTTAACAATACGAAAAAGATGACTGATTTTATTTTTTATTAATTAATCGTAATTACAACTACAGAGTTGCCAAAAAAATTTAATTTTAATTTTTTTTGTTTTTCCCTAATTCTTACTTTTCCTTGACTCTAAAGAATATTCTGACTCAGTTTAAAAATTATTACTCTGAAAAATGTTCTATTACTTCTTTTTTAAATAAATATGTAATCATTATTATTTTTCCATAGGAATTAAAATTCTTCGAAACATTCAAATTCAAACCATTTTGAAATTAAACAATTTAAAAAAAAAATTGTTATAAAACATGAAGAAATCGATCACTCCGAGTCTTCGACTCGGAGCAATCAATATCTTCATATTTTATAATAATTAAAGATGGCAAATTTATAAAATCATTATTTTATAAATTTATATTATAAGAATTTTGTTACTGCATATTCTTTAAAATTATTTACATCATTTTAATTCAATTATTTTTTTCTAAAATTCTTAAATTAAATTAAATTATTTTTAATAATTTTTGAAAAATTACTTTGGAAAATTTCAAATCCTTTTGTTTACAATTTAATTCTAATTTAATTCTTCAATCAAATATATATTAGAAAATAAAAACTTCAAATAATTTCAAAAAAGTTCCATTAAACTTGAAAAAAAATTTGCACAGTTTTTAGTTAAACTTATAAAAATTTCAAACTTTCAGAGATTATAATTTAAAACCTTTTCAAAATTGAATTATTTATAAAAATCCACGCTATAATACTTTCTTTTTAAATTTGAATCAGTAAAAATGTTTACTAATTGAAATTAGTGACTGACTTTTTGCTTTTGAATTAGTAAATTTTACTATTAAATTAGTAGAAACGACTATTTATTAGTAAAATATGCTAATTCAAAAGCAAAAAGTCAGTCACTAATTCAAATTTGAAACCGTTTTTACTAATTCATATTTAGAGTTTAATATTCAATTATTTTCTAAAATTTTTAACTGCAATTCATATTTGCATAAATTTTTATTAGAAAATTCTAAAAAGAATTAAATTATTCAAATAAAAAAATAAATAATTTATTGAATAATTGAATATTTCTTAAAATTATTGAACTCTTATCAAGAATTTTATCAATAAATTTTTAAATAATTAAAATTCTTTTGACGAATTTTAATAAAATTTTTAAAAATAATTTCATTTTTCGAGAAATTAGATTAAAAATAATTGAATCTCTGTAAAAAATTTGATTGAATTGAGAAAAGTTTTTGAAAATAATTGAAATTTTGCTAAGAATTTTATTAAAATTTTTGTAAATAATTGAATTTTGAACAAGAGTTTTATTATTTATAAAGATAATTGAAATTTTGACCAAAATTTTTTTAAACTTTTGACCATAATTGAATTTCTGCGAAGAATTTTATTACTTTTGAAAATAATTGAATTCTTGAGACGAATTTTATTATTTATAAAGATAATTGAAATTTTGACGAGAATTTTTTTAATGTTTTGACCATAATTGAAATTCTGACAAGAATTTTATTAAAATTTTTAAAAATAATTGAATTTCGGAGAAAAATTTTATTATTTGTAAAGATAATTAATTGAAATTTTGGTGAGGATTTTTTTAAACTTTTGACTATTAATTGAATTTCTGCGATGAATTTTATTATTTTTGAAAATAATGAAATTTTTGAGACGAATTTGAATAATATTTCTTTTTAAATAATCGAATACTTTTGTGAAATAGTAGACAATGTAGATATTAAAAATAATAGAACTTTGATAAATTATTGAAATTCATTAAATTTCTGCTTGGAAATTTATTAAAATTATTTTGAAAAAAATTTAATTGTTAAAAAGAATTTCATTAAAATTTTTGAAAAATGATTTAATTCTTTTAAGTAATTTAATGAAATATGTATTGACAATAATACTTAAATTTCTAATAAATAAATTATAGTAATAATTTTAAATAAATAAATTTCGGAAAATTTAATTTATCATACAATGCTAAGTCTTTAACTCTAACGAAAGTTACCAACAGTCGGTTTGTTGCCTCATGCATGAAGTAGAAGAACTTTGATTATCTTCAGGTAAAATGAAACTCGTAATTAAAGAAGAAAGTTCATTTTACAACGAAAAGATGTCACTGCTAATAGTTTAAAAAATCGTTTCGAGTTCAGTGCAAAAATTCAAAATTATTTAAAATATCTAAAAAAAAATAAAAACTTAAAGTAAATATATCTAGACTATAACGACAACTTTTATCCGCCACTATAATAATTTACGATTTCTAGATATTTCTTCATAATCCTCATTCGCAATTTTTGCAAGTTGCATTTTATATAATTACACCACCATAAAGAGGTACAACCACTAAAGGCGTTTCTTAGAAAAAGATATAAATCTTCCGCTGACATTGAGTGCGAATAAAAAATGAAATATGTGACGATACGGTGAAAACAAATTACAAAAGAGACAGGGAACAGATTTCTCTCTTTTAATGAACAAAGTGTTACCTTTTACTTTATAAATTCTATCTGATGTGCAATAAAAACAAAAATATTTTTTCTCCACTAAACATTTCTAACAACTCTAATTTTTTTTTTTTTTTTTACAATAAAACACGATTCGCCCCTGGAATCCGTATAGAGAGTTTGAATATATTTCATTTGAAACTTCATCGGGAAGCAACTGGCTTTAAAATCATTTATAATCATTCCCTGAAGTGTCTGACAGGTCCAGGACGATCCTGATTCCCGGAAGGGTCCATATAAGATGAAAGCGAGAACGGGAGTGTAAATCCCATGTTCAATGCATGACAAAGAGTCATGGCCAGCACAAGAATGGCCTCGCGAGTAATTCGCGGAAAAGACCACAGTAAATTTCGTTCAACCCTCATCTACAACATAACTCGTACATATATATCGAGTGAGAAAGAGAGGAGGACAGAACCAAAGTGAATTATGCACATAGATGAATTATGGCTGCCGAACCCGCATTCGCCAACCAGTCATACATCCAAATGAGCAAACTCTCCTTCTATTCGCTCCTTTTCTCTCTCCTTTTCATTCTATCACAAAGGGAAGATACCTTCTTCAATAGAGCAAAAAGTGAATCTTTCATGACATTTTTAATTTAAGTTATTCACCACTTAAAGTTTGTTCTAATTTTTTTGCTTGTATTTCGCAATGTTTATTTTGCTTCTAAAAATATTTGTAATTCCTAAATGAAAATTATCTCTAAAAATTTGCAGAATTTCTCAAATAAAAAAGAAGAGTTTAACAGAATCAAAATCAACAACACTGAAAAAATGTACTTTAATCAAAGAACTTACTTCAAACTACTTCATCATTATCAAATAAATATTCATTTGTATTACATATAAATGTTTATTATTAAATCACAAACTCAGGCAAAAATTTGTTTGAAACAACGAAATTTTAGTTGAATCAATCAAATAAATGCTTTGCTGTAAACTTATTCAAAAATTTGTTTGCTTTAATTAAAAATTTCTTTCAGGTGCCCAAATTCTTTCTTCAAATGCAAAATTTATTAAAGTTAAGCAAATGCCAACCATCAGATTCACTTTAAGGAGTACAATAAGTCGTTTTATTGGAATAAATATACAAAAACAAGTCGTTTATTTTATTCAGGGTTGTCACAAAAATTTCATTTTGTATCTCCATGACCTTTCACTGATTTCTAAAATTTACTAATTTAATATTAAATTATTCAAAACAACAATAATTTTCTTAAATAAATATTTAAATACTTCTTATTTATTTTTTCACAGGAATTAAAATTTTCTAAATTATTTCAATTTAAAACCTTTTGAAATAGAATTATTTCTAAAAATTACAACTGTATTATTTTCTACAATTTTAAACCAAAATTCTTCTTCAAAATTTTAACGATAAGTCTAAAAAAAAGTAGATTTTTCCAAAATTGTACTTTACTATTTTTAAAGATAATTGAATTTTTAAAAAAAATTTCGATAAAAAATTCTAAGAATTATAGTATTATAAAAATATTGTACTTAAATTTTTGAAAAATAATTTTATTTCTTTAAAACAAACTAATTAATTTTTAGAAGAATTTTAATTAAAAATCTTCAAGACGATTGTTTTCTTCAAAATTTTAGAAACAGTTCTGAAAAATTTGATATTTTAAAAAAGTTTTTAAGTAATATTTGTAGATACTTGAAATTAAAAAATACATGTGTTTAAAAATATTGAAAATAATTGAATTTTATGAAATTATAATGGAAAAAATTCTAAGAATTATTGCTATTAAAATATTTTGTAACAAAATTTTTGAAAAATAGTTGAATTTCTTTTAAAAAAAATAATTGTTCTAAGAATTTTAATTGAAAATTTTCAAGACAATTGTTTTCTCAAAATAATTTCTTGAAAAACTAATTAATTGTTTGAAAAATTTTAATTAAAAAATTTTAGCAAATTTTTTTTTCCAAAATTTTGACGATAAGTCTAAAAAATAGATTTTTCAAAAATTGAATTTCACTATTTTTGAAGATAATTAAATTTTAAAAATTTCCGATAAAAAATTCTAAGAATTCGAATGATAAAAATATTATTCTTCAATTTTTGAAAAATAATTGAATTTCTTAAAAAGAACTAATTAATTTTTAGAAGAATTTTAATTGAAAATTTTCAAGACGATTGTTTTCTCCGAAATTGTAGAAATAGTTCTGGAAAATTTGATTTTTAAAAAACTTTTAAAGTAATATTTGTAGATACTTGAAGTGAAAAAAAAGTGTTTAAAAAAATATTGAAAATAATTGAATTTTAAGAAATTATAATGAAAAAATTCTAAGTTTAAAATATATTTTAATATAATTTTTTTAATTTAATTTTCATAAATTTTCATTTAAATAATTTTTATTTAAAGATTTTTCATATAAAATTTAAAAAATTGAATTATTTAAAAAAAAATTAAAATTCTTCATTGATTTCTAAAAATGTCGTATTTTTTGAAAATAAAAAAAGTCGAAAAAATCATACCATCAGAGGTCTTGAATGTTTATTTTAATCAAATAAATAATTATTTAATTTGAACAAACTTTATTTAGAGAAACTCATAAATAAGATTTATATAATTTGATTCAAAATCCAAACATTATTTTTCCCTATGAGTGGGTTCTTTTTCAGCACACTTTTTTTAAAGATATAAAATTGAGACAAAAAACGTATCAAAATAGTTGCGAAGCAACGTTTTTTGTCTCAATTTGATATTCTTGGAAAAACTGAAAACGCAAATAAACTAATTTAACAAATAATTTTAGGATATAAAGCAATTTTGATTTATTTGTTATAAGTAAAAATGACTTATTCCAAGTAAATATTTATTTGATAATAATCAAGAAATGAATAATTTAATTCAAAATTTTTCCCTCTCATTGCAATGCTTACAACTCTTTATTAATCAATCGATGACGTCGATGACAAATGTACCGCGCTATTAAAAGAAACATCCTCAACAATAATGCAACATCAAATAACTAAAAACAGAAGAATTAAATATATAATCCCTTCCAGTAAATTTCTCCAATAAAAACTAAAATACACCGAATACTCAAATAAAAAAAAATAGATTTCAGGAAAGAGAAAATTTAGACATTATATTATAAATACAGGGAACAATTAATTTGTTATGACTCAGACAGTTTCCAATATATTATATACGACTGAAAATAATTTTTATTTCCTCCAGGACAATAAATACGAGGGTTGTTGCGTCCTTGACTTTTTAATGATTATTTTACGAGAACTGCGATTACAATGTCATTTGTGTTCGTATATATACATGTTTTTTTATTTTATTTTAACCCCACGGTACTGAGAATCACGTGATAATCTATCTCTTTGTCGGTTCCCAACGCAGCCCCCACGGCTTGAATATATGCTGCTTTCTCATTTGAATACAGTGAAGGAGAGAGATTTTGTGCGCGCGGGGCACAAAATAAAAGAAGAAAAATCCTAAGCGGGGCGAAGCAAGAGCTTATTCCTAGAATCGTTCCAATATCAGAGGCGAATTCATGCAAAACTCCAATCATCGTGGTATTACAATCGCCATTGAACCATAAATTAATTCAATGCCTCAGCAAATAACAGTCACAATTCACTTCATGGATTAATTATGCAAAATATTATATACATTTACAAGATGTCAATTTTCCTCTTTCAAAAAATGCGGTAAACAAAAAATATTCAGACTATATTAAAACAAACAGAATTCAATAATTTAATAAATAATTTAATTTCAATAATAATAAATCAAAACACATGAAAAAGTGCATGATTACAATTTTTTAAAAAAGGATGGTTTGCTTTCTAGTTTATGAAGGTTTAAAAATGAATAAGTTAGATATTTATAGGTAGTTAGGACTCTTATATGGAGAGTTGTTAGGAAACCTATCATTTTTCAACGTATATGCGTATATCACCCCTTATTTCCAAGTATATAAAGAGGGAGCTTTAAAAAAAGGCACGTGGCTGATACATACGGGAAAATGGATAAAAGTTGGCGTGACTATAATACTTGAATTATTAAAACAAAATACGAATGTCTATACGGATCTTTTACGTGGAAATCAAACGTGTCGGCTTCGTGGTAATGACATTAGGGTCATGCGTGTTGACTATGCTAACGACATACACGTAGATCTATACCTATAAGTTTATAAAAGATAAATTTGCACGACATTCTATAGAGTCCCATTTGTAATACTGTCACTATTACACCCACCCTCATTAAAACAAAATATCACACTTCAATTAACAAAACAAAAATTAATCCCAACTTTTCCAATATTACACACATACTGCCAATATTTGCAAAAATATCATATAAATTGATCAGAACCGCAGCAACCGATTATATTTCTATTAAGCAAAACTAGAGCACAAGAATGAGGATGTGGCCTGATTTTTACAATTAAACAAATAACAATAAGTAGAACTTTTGATTCGATAGTTGCCGCAAGATACGGAGCAGAGCATTATAGTAAAGATTTACAATTCTTTATCACTTGATAAACAGAACATCGTTTGCTCTCTTTGGCCTCCGCGCTTTGCAAAATAAAATCTCATTACGTGTTACGAATGGAACAATTTTTTCCCATTTTTTTTTCATTAATAAAGTGACGAAAACGATGTCATTGGGAAGAAACGATTAAACTTTATTCGATAAGATAAAAAACATTATCAAACAATTATATATTTTTTTTTCTTCAAAGAATTCGTAATAAAGAATAAACACGTGTTTAATGTCAAAATTATTTTCCTCCTTTAACGAATTTATTACGATTATTTTTGAAAAAAATTTGTTATTATCGTATATTTTATAGGATTTGACTTTATTGCTATATACTCAATTTGGTGTATTTTTTTAATATCATCAATTATCATCAATCATAAAATTTGACAATAAAAAGAATTCTTAACTGCTTTGTTATAAATTATAAAAGTTCGAATGGAATTTATTATTCAAAAGATTATCTGACAAGAAACCATACACTAAACAGACTCTTCACCTGTGAATTTAGTTCCTTGATAACGATTCTCGAACATCATGAGCGTCATTTGACATATATAGTTACAATAATCAAACATGTAACGAAAGAAAGTTCTTCCAGAAGATAAGATTACAAGTTCTTATAAATTTTATTTATTTAAATCCTTATTCTCTAAAATTAAAACTTAATAATTCCGAAATTAGAGATTATTAACTCTTTCAATGTCCCTATACTCTTTACAAGATTATATAATATACAAAATTGTATAAAAGTACAAAGAAAATAATTATATTTTAGCCAGTAAATCTTGTACAATGATTCAAAAGTGAAAGTCTGCACAAAAACCTAAAATACAATAATTGAACCGCAGGCATTATAGAATTTTTATCGGATAATACTTCAAATGAACAGAGATTGAAGTAACCTTAAAAATTTCATGTCAAGGAAGTTGAAAAGATTTAAAATGATTTACTGTACAATTAGCCTGTCGTATTAATTAACAATGAGTAACAATGCACTATAAGTTAACTAAATGATTCTTCTTTTTATATCGGTCAAGGAAAGAAAACCTTTTAAGCAACGAGGCATAAAAACTGGCAACATATTTTTAAACTTCTCTCTCTCTCTCTCTCTCACTATCTTTCACGCAACTCTAATGAAAAAACATTTTATTTCAAAATTCCACATAAAAAAGGAAATTTTTATAAGTACCAAAAACATATTCTCGAAATTCTTATTCTTATTCCTAATTGCTGCTCAACTAAATTTATTTTATTTATTCAATTTAAAGAATATATTCTTTAAAGAAAAATGCAAGAATATATTTTTTAAAAAAGAATATGTAACTCTCTATGGTGAAAGGGATCTATTTTCAAAAAAAAATTCAGGATATGTCTATGATCTATTTACCTTCATTAGTGGAGCTTTTTCTAATTCTATAAAACAGAAAATTTAGACTTCGTAGTCGATAATTAATTTTTTTTAAAAATAATAATATGTGGCTTTAAAACTGAAAAAAGTAATAAAAAAAGTAGCTATCGAAAAATTGAATTAGACGACAAAAAATAACTATTTTTAAAAATCACAACTGTAATTCTTCCAAAATTAAAACATTTTTTTCTCGAAATTTTTAAACAAAATTATTCAAACCTAATTATTTTATAACAAAATAAAAATTTAAATATTAGGTATTACAGTTACTATTATTGCATTTTCCGAAGAATTTATTTAAAATTGTATAAAAATAAATTGAAATTTAATTAAATTAAATAAATTCAATTGAATTCCTGTGGAAATGTTATTATTTATGAAACTAGTAGATAAAAATAATAAAAAATCAAATTTGTAAAAATGCACATTCAATTGATTAGAAGAAAACTTAAGTTTGTACGAAGAATTGAATTAAAACTGTATACTGAAAATAATTGAATTCTTCAAAAGTTTATCGCAATTTTTAAACATAATTCATTTCCATATCAAGGAATTTTATGTAATTGATAATAATGTAATAATAATTGAATTTTTGCGACAAATTTTATTAAATTTTTTTGAAAATATTTCAATTGTTTGGAACAATTTCATTAAAAAATTTTGAAAATAATTTAATTCTTTTGAAGAATTTTAATAAAATTTAAGAATAATAACATTTTTCTAGGAATTCATTTAAAATTGCATTAAAAATAATTGGAATCCTTCGATCAGTTTTATTAGTTATAAAAATAATTGGATTTTTTGTAACGAATTTTATTAAAATTTTTAAGAAGAATTTTATGAAAATTGTGTTTTAAATAATTGAATTTATGCAAAGAATTTTATAAGAACTTTTTTTAAATAATTGAATAATTTCGGGGAATTTTTTTATTAAAACAATAAATATTAAAAATAATTGAACTTCGAAAATTTTTTTAAAATAATTGAATCTTTTGATGGAATTTGATTAAAATTTTCTGAATTGTTTCTAAGGACTTTATTAAAATTTTTGAGAATAATTTTTTTATTCCAACTATATAGTGAATTTAAAGTAGTGCAAATTCTCAAACATAGAAAAAAGTAGCTTTTAGTGTCAAATCTAAAAAACGTATCCAAATAGTAGCAAATCGTAAAAAAGTAGTAAATACTAGGACGAGTACGAAGCCTGAAAATTGTTATTGAATATTTAGGATGTGATAAGGATTTAAACATAATTATTTTGCACTGAAACTAAATCCTCTTTTGGTATTGTCACTTAAAAATAATTAACAACGATAACCCATAATTTTTGGAAGATAGGTCCCTTTCACAGTGCAGGTTCACATGCATAATTTTTTCTTTCTTTTTCATAATAAATAAAATTTAGTGTTTAGAATATATCTTCAATTTGATTATACAAGAAAAAATGCTTTTCAAAGATTTATTGAACTTCTGGAGACGCAAATATGCTTGCAAATTATGTTTTATTGTAAAAGACATAATCTGATTCTGACAGACGGTAAACGTTCTATTTCTCCATTACGCAAAGAAGATTTAGCGTGAGATATTGGGAAGTTAATACTACCAGACAAGAATAAAATTATACAGTTTTGCCAAAACGTCACTGGACATTATGGCGCCAACAAACATATATGATATTTTCAAAGAAAATTTCTTTAAAGGATTATTAAAATACATATCCTTGAAATAAGAGAATATACCTCAAAGAGATATCCGTCGTGCCAAATAGCGTGCAAAAAAAATATACTTTCGTATGCCAAATTGTCTGGCAACGTCAAATTCTTAGATTTCACCTAACTATATCTATTATACATCTTTTAAATAACTCTACGTTCAATTAATTCATATACAATTTTCTTGGAGAAATAAATCAATCAATCAATCAATCGTAATTTCAAGGACTGAAAAAATACCGGAAAATCCATCTTCGACGACAAAATAATAATAATCGTCAACAAACACAAATAATCTAATCACAAAAAAACACGAAACCTTAACTTTTTTGCTAAACACTTGAAGAGACAAAACGCGGTAGAATTCTTTAATAATTAATCGATTGTTTGTTGGGAAAGATTTGTCAGTTTCACAAGTGTGTATGTGCGTTCCAGATTAAGTTTGACAAAGTAGAGTGTCACTTATAGTTGTCATCCGTGACTGAATTAACCTGTGCCTGCGTAAAGCCTTCCGAGAATTGTGTTCATGATCGGATTGAAATAGTCTGACTGTCAACAGTTCGTGGAAATTTGCAGTACTATGAGGCCAATGACTAGATTTGCTCCTCTCTTGTCGAATTATTATTGCGTATATATATATAAAATGCTATTACTATATGCTTCACAGTTGCAAGAACCTCACCAACGTCATAACTAATACGCAGATATTATTTGTCTCGATCAAAGACTAGACCGCTTATAATAACGTTGCTAAAAATTGTCAGCCAAATTCAAAATCGGATGTAGGTTTCTTACGCGGAAATGCTGAAATAGAGCATCAGCTTCCAAAAATCTAGGCCGGCTGTGTTAAACATGTCTCTCAAAAGAAAGAGAGAGAGGGAAAGAGTGAGAGAATTTAATGTAGCTGTCTCGGACGCATTTTTTCAGAGTTCAATTCTTTATAAAATGATACTGAAAAAATAGATTTCTAAGAACTAAGCTCAATAAAGCAATCATTAAATTTACTTCATTTACCTTTGACCTCACTAATTTAAAGAAAATTGATTCGAAACTGATTAGAATATAGAAAACGGAAAATGCAACAACTGTCACGACTTGCATCAGACAAAAATTTTAATTTTTGAAAATTCCTTTATGACCGCATCATAATGATTATTAGGGTCACCTGACTTACACGCCCCTATAGGACCTAATTTTCTGATTCTACACTTTCGTTACAATTTATCTAAAATTATTAGTGACCTAAAAACATAATTTGTTTTCATTTTTGAATTTTGCTTTTCCTAACCAATATTTTCAAAATTTCCTGATAATTCATCGAAAGAGAAATTAGTACTTTTTTATCTGTTATCATTACAAATGTTCTGCAGCAATCGTCATCGTAGATCAAGAAAGGTTAACAATAATTTTCGTATCCTATTTCATTGAATCAAAAAACAAATTATTTTATACAAATTTTCTCTTGCGTATCAATTTTTGCATGACGCATATAACTTCCTTAATATGGTATTGTTAACTCTTATCATAATCAATACTCAAAAACAAAAGATTCAAACTTCCTGTACACAATACAAGGAAGTTGTGAATTGATTTGCATTTCCTATAAGCAACTCGAACATATGTAAAATTACCCGTTTCCGATTATTTAAAACTTTAAAACAAAAAAATAATTAAAAACTTTTTACAAAGAAAAAACATCAAAGAAATAACATTAATAAAAAATGTGTAAAAAAAGAGATATTTAAAATATTCAATAAAGAAAAAATTCATTGTGACGAAAATGGATGTTCGGAGAATTAAAAATTTGAATACAATATGAAGACAATTGTCAATCAGCAATGTAATTAAAACACTCCATTATGCTTGACATTTGAATTTTTATTTTCAACTGGAATTTATCTGTCAACTTCTCATTTGGCAAATAGTGTCTGGCGCCCGCGCCTCATGACAGATTATAAGCTTAGGATGACAGGAAGAGCGATATCATTCCTTTATAATGAGTGACAAAAATGATATCACACTTTTAACATCCTTTCTCGTGATTAAAGAAAAATAAAGGGAAGTTGTGCTCGACAAGTGCGTGTAAACATTGAAAAATCAACACACGATGACAATCGCTTTAATGAGTTCCAGAAAGGAATCTGGTTGCAATGGTTTCAAGTGACTGCATTCGCAAAATCAAAATTCACTCATACCTTAATATTAATAATAAAAATAATTAATTAATAATATTAGTATTTAAATTCAACTTAATATTCTTTTTCCATTCTCCTATTCCTTTCCTTTCCTTCTTCTTTTTTTCCCTTTTTCTATTACATAAGAATAGCATTCATAATTAAGAATCAAAATTTTTTTTCGCGCTATTGAAAATTCTTCGAAAAAAGAAAATTGTCGAGAGTTTTTAAATTCCCCCATTAAAAAAGTAATTAAATGAGTAAATGAGGCAGCGAAAAAAAATTTCCCTCTTTAACTCCCTCTTTCTGATTAAAAAGTCTTCCGGAAATTCGTCACAAGTTTTATATATACTGCATCGAACGAGAAGATGCTGCTGCTTGTCCTACCTATAATTGAAATTTCTCCTTAAGCGGTGATCGGGATAAAAACTTAATTATTGCCGTTCGCAGAATTCTAAAGAATACATTACACGACAAATATAGAAGTGAGAGATGTTCTCGTTTTAAAAATAGATTACAAGAAATACTGCATCGTTCAATTTTTGATTGATCAATTTAAAAATTAAAATTCTTATTCCAACTATATGGAGAATGAGAGAATGGCTTTTTTCTTTTCTCTAATCGCACAAAAAAAAATAAAGAATTAGAAAAAAACTAAGAATTCTATATATCTAACAAAAAACGGATGTCGAATGAACTTCCGTTTGACCCCCAGAGAAAAATGAGTCAAGGGAATATAAGTAAAACACGTGAGTTTTCAACGAAACCAAATACTTTTATCCAATTTCCTCTTTCTAAGAACATTTGGTAAAATTGATTTCACATAGAGATATTTTTAGTAAAATTTCTAGGAAAAAAGGCAAACATTAAGAGGTTTAAATGGCTCCAAGTATTATATATGACTGTTCAAAGAAGGCTTTTTAATCGAAAAAAAATTATCAATATTTATGTTTTGAGGTAAAAAATATATAATTCAACAATTTTTTCTTACTTTCTAAATCTTAATTAGTTGTTTTCTTCTAATTAAAAAGTGTGGATTTATTTACCAATTAAATGAAATACTAACACCAATTAAAAATGTACTAATTTTTAGAAATTTTAAAAAACTGCTTTGATAGTAAAATTAATAATTTAATTGATAAACGAATCTATATTCTTTAATTAAAAAAAGTACTTCAGGGTTCCCACAAAAATTTGATTTTGCTTTTTCCTGATTTCCAGACAGAATTTAAACTTTTTTTCTAATATCTCGGACCAATTTTACTTTCCCTTATATTTCCTTGAATTCCATGATTTCCCTGACCTGTGGCAATTCCTTTCTAATTCACGCATTAGCATAGAGACACAATGATTTTATTTACAAACTTTTAGGGATTATTTTGAAACGTAGGACTATTCTTGAAATGTAAAGAATAAAAAACGCTGAATCATTAAATTCTCAAGGGAAAAAAATTAATGACAGCGAAGTATAATATAAAGAACGAAAGCGAAATTCTAAAAATCTCTTAATATTTTCAAGGGTTTTCTTAAAATTCCAGGTGTTGTAAATTCACCCTCGCGGCCACAACAAATCCTGGAAAATCTTAAAAACCTGAAATTGTAAATTCAAATTTCTTTAGAAATCCTAAACGCGCTTGTACCTGTACCAAATTCATCTTTCTCGGAAAAATATTTCAATAAAATATTAAAATAAATATTGAATAGGTTCATTTACATTTTCTACGCTGGAAAATAAATTTATTTAATTCAAACCGATTATTTCCCTATTACATCAAATAAGTGTTCATTTGAGTGGAATAATTTTTATTTAAATCAATTATAAATTGTACATTTGCTTCAAACACTGAAATTATTGATTCAAATACAATTTATCTGATTTAAATAAAAATTATTTGAGTTATTTAACTTCTCAGGTGAATGCAACAAGTCAAATTAGTAGCATTTTGATCTCTAAAAACTCCAAATAACACAGAGAAAAGCGAGTGTTGTTTTTGATGCGGGTAAATTTTGGTAGGGTAATTTTAGTGAGGATAAATTTTCTATAATAGAAAATTTACCTTATTTTCAGTGTTAAAATAACACTTCCGAGCTAAAGTTTGATGCAGACACTTTTAACACCGAATTCAGTGTTAAAATAACACTCACTTTTTTCTGTGAATAGTTCTCGACGCTAAACAACGACGCTATAGCTTCAACGACAAAAAACAAGTTACATTTTAAAAAAAGGATTATAATCCTTTTTCTAGAAAATTAAAACTGAAAATTTCAGCAATTATTTGTTTCTTACAATATTTAATAAAAAAAAATTCCTCTCGTATAAGACAAATAATAAAAATTTTTTTTAATCATTTGTTAAAAGTTGCAAAATAATGAGTGCGGACGCTATTGAAATAGATTTCTTAGTAAAATGACAACATCTTTATTATAGTTTGAACTGAAAGTAAAATGGAATTTCGCGGGCTAACTGGAAATAAAACAATATAAACTCGTCGAGAGTTTATATTTATTGTAACAATTGTCATAAACTTGTCACGGATATAATTATTATTGCGCGGTAAATAGTGCCACCAACAATTATTCGTATGCGCAATTTTAAATTGGTGAATTTAAATAATGCGCAGTGTATATAACTTCATAGAACGAATTACTTTTTTACTTTTGGTTGACGCAAGGCAAAGTAAGTGAGAGAGAGAGAGAGGGAGAGAGAAGCATTTCATTTCGCGGAAGTGACTTTCTGATGTACATGCAAAGTGAATCGAGCGTGACTTATTGAGATTGTACCGCGAACCGATCGGTTTCGTCGCCTAAAGGAGCCTTCCCGTGATTCTTGGGACTCAATGCATAACCACATTGTAAAAAAGATTTAGTACAAGTATGCATCCAAGTCAACTTCACGGACGTAAAATTGCAATTTTATGCGCTTGTGTCTGCAAATTCGAACGTTATTGAAATCTAATTTATTGTTCTTAAATTGTTACTTGCTACTTTTTCTTTTCACCTATAAAGCGTCACATTTTCAATTTTGTCCACTATTTACAATTTAACATTTTTTAATGAATACAAATTCTTATTTAACGTTTAATTTTCAGATTATTTAAGCCATAATATTAAATTTATAACTTAAAATTATACTTTTGTTAATTTTTTTCAAAAAATTTTATTACTTTCCTCCTCTGCTATTAATAATTTCAGTGGATGATAATCTGATATATTAAAATAAGACAACTTTTGTCATGTGTCTGAGGGATATAAAAGAGTTTTTTTTTTGGTATGCAGTTTCGATCAGATAATAGGGTTCGAGAGGGCGTTTAAACTTCGAACACTTTGTATATAGACTTTTTTTTTATTTCACAAACAAGATTTCACCGAAAAGGTTTAGGCCCAACATATGCTCCGAGAGACGTTTTCGTTGGAATCGAGCACTATCAAGTGTACCTATATATGTGGGTAGAAAATTGTTAACATCATGCTAACCCTCTTTCCACATCCCTTTATGGCAAGTCGTTTATGCCGATAACAAAGTGCCCTGCTTCGAGAAAAATACTATTTCAAAAAAAATTCAACGAACAAACATATATGACTAATGTACCCACTTCAATCATAATTCTTTATTTCATGAAAATAAATTCTCTAAAGTAGATGAAACATTGTTTAAAAAAATATCAAGCAAAAAGTAGGAAGAAAAATTCCAAGATTTTCAAATTCACATTTTTGCAATATTTCAAATCGCCAAAGACAATATGAATTCCTGACCTAAGACATCAGTTCTTTTTCTCTAGAAAATCATCATGAACAAACCACGTAGGCAAAGAAATGATTCATTCTTTATTTGGCGCACCGTCACACATCAGGAATCACTCTCCTTTATAGTGGTGGGCAAAAAAATATCTCAAAAACCTCTATATAACATCAAACACCACGTGTGCACTCTGTATAAATGCGCAATTATCAATTACCTCGAAATGCAGGAACAAAAGAAGCGATAATGTCGCCACGTCGAGACCATGAATCCGGTCTTTATTATTTAAGAAGAAAAAGACGATGAAGCAAAAATATCATCTCTGAGAATTGTCGCGATTGAAATTCAGATCGCGCCCGCGAGATTGCCGCGCGCAGTCGCTCGTCACGAATTCAAAATTTTCAAATCCAACCCCGCGCTTGTGACGTTTATAATGACGTGTCAACAATATAATATATATAAATGTATATATATACGTAAATAAAGTGCCTAAGAGACTTTTTGGATGTGCATATATAATTCCAGGTAAGTAAACACGCGATGCGGATGAATCTTAATACACGCTATTTATGGGACAATTTCTTGGAAATTCATATGGCATATGCGTTCAACTGCATAACTATATAAGGGTCAGACACCAAGTGAGAGAGAAACATCTGCGGATGCAATTTAGTCGAAAGCCTCTTTTCGGCTGTATAAGAAAATAAAAAATTAAAAAAAAAATTCTATACGACAGAAGAAAACAGAGAATGAGGATATGGGAGGAACACTACTTTCGACTCTCATGGGAATATAGAGAAAAAAAAACCGAAAAAGATAAACATATTCGGAAATGGAAGAAGGAAGAAGAGTCCCATCATTTCTTCCCGGAATAAAGCTAATCACTCACTTGTTTTATCGATTCACTGGCGTAATGGACTTTTTAAAAAAACATTTTCTTTATACTCAACTTCAAATATAACTTCCAGGAAAATATTGTTTTTCGAATTTACGAAATAACCGGAAGTATTCAATTACAGATTAATTTTTGGAACTCTTATTTCCCTTTAGAAACTACAAAGTATAAGTTTCCCCTTCAAAACACTATCGTCGAAAAATTACTCTCTTAAATAAATATTTAATTTAAAATTACTTTAACCTTTAATTATTTGAATTATAATATTTATAAAATTGTACGGTTCTAAAGTGAAGGTTTTTTTATCACTATAAATATAATACTGAGAAATATGAATAATTTAACATTTCATGGAATAAAATAATACATTGTATACAATCAAGTAAAGTAATTACCAAATTAAAATTTCAAACCTTTTGAAATTCAATAATTGATAAGAATTATTGCTAGTCTGTACTCCTTGCTATATCCTTCAAAGAATATCATGTGGAGAAATATTCTCTTAAACGGCAGTATTTAATTTAAAATTACACACTTTAACCTTTAATTATTTTAATTAATTACATACACTTTATAAAATTGTATACGACGATTCTAAAATTAAGGTTGCTTTTTATCACTATATAAATATAATACCGAGAAATATGAACAAATACATAATTTAACATTTCAAGGAATAAAATAATACAACATTGTATACAATAATCAAGAAAAGTTGTAATTTCCAAATAAGAAGAAAAGTATTTTAATGCATTCAATTGTTTGGGCTTGAGGCTGTAATATACATAAAGGTCCTCTCTTTTCAAATGTTGTGAAGCATTAAAAAATAAAGTAGTAATTATGGTAATAATAGCATAACATTAAAAAAAAAGTGAAGTTTGAGTACCAAGAATCCCACACAACACGAAGATAATGTTCGGTAATGTCAAGTCTTACATATATAAAATAATGCAGTACGCAGATATCATGACGGGGAAAATTGAAGTGGGCGGGATTCTTTAGAAGTACTAATGGTTTTCTTTTCCATAGGTACATTACTATAAGGCCATACGTATATCAGTCGATAAAGCGTATAATTCACTATATAGAAAGGAATGGATAAATAGGTTGGACATAACCGTAGCTGTAGACAATGTCTGGAGTTCAGGTACTTTCTGAGAATAATGGGTCGATGGCAGTTTATCGGACTTGATTCTGAGTTTTACCCTCTGAATATATATATGTATATGACAAACCATATCGTGCATATAAGACTTGCTAGAGATCCGCAAAAAAAATTATGCTCGTTATAACTTTTACGATGAAAATATCGGCGAATGATGCTTTTGACTATTTTATGAACTCAGAGTTCATCGTTCGCTGCACTATTTTATTAAAGAACGGTTGTAGACAAATATTACTCAGAATTTAATTATATACTTTATGTCAAACGAGAAATTTAATTCGAATTTTTATTATAGTCTCTATGATGAATGAAGAACTTTTAAACCTTGTCAACCGAGGGTTCAATTTTTAGCAATGCATGATTGCTAAAAATTGAACCCTCGGTTGACAAGGTTTAAAAATTCTTCATTCATCACTTTTTGAGACACGCGATTCTTTTTATGCAATTTACCCCTATTTGAACAAATTTTCGATGAATTTACACTATTTGAAGTCGATTACGAATCGTCGCTTTTGTTTTCATTGCGGTTTCTTTCGCGGTGAACAGACAGGATGCGCGGTCGATGAGATCTAAGAAAACTTAAGGACCTCCAACGGTTTCCCCGTAAACCATTATAGTATTTAGTCACCAGCAGGATCTAAGAAAAAATGAGAAGACATCATCAAAGCAATGTCGTCAATTTGTCCATTTTCTCCGGATTCTAGAAAAATTGCATTCAACTCTCGTGTATTACTCATCTTTAAACTACACGTCGTGTGTATATATACTCTCCAAGAAGAGATAACACGCACTATCGACTATATACAATTCAAACAAAAAACAAATAATATTGATAAACATAATCACAATAGAAGAACAAATAAAAAATTAAAGTAAAAATAAAAACAACCAAATGATGAAAATTTAAAGAAATTTAACTAAATTTTCAATCCTAAAAACATGGACATATCACACATGTACAGAAACGATAACGAGACTATAATGGCCTTTCCTCAATAAAGAGTGTGAAATAAAAACTAAAGCACGCATAACCTCATTTCTATAAAGTATTCTTGGAATTTCAAGATTGTGATTATCTTCTTGTTTTGTGTCGTCACACGAGAGATCAAAGCCAAGATCAATAACCAATGTGCGTGGCACAAATAGTGCGTGCATGAATGTCTCTCACACATGAAAACAATAATTACAATTAAAAACCAGATACAAAAAAAGACAACAACAAGAAAAAATTTATCATTATCGCTATGCAGATAAAAGAAATTCCATGGAAAAATTAAATGAGTGAATCGAACCGGAAGATGTATCGTGACTTCTGACTCTTCTAAAGTTACTTTACCATGCTAGGAAATAATTAATGAACCTACAGGTCGCGACGACGGCAGTTCCGTTAGGATCGTGACTGTCCTCGCTGGAAGTGCGAGTGATATCATCCGTCCTGATTTCTTATGTATATAAAAAGGCCAAGCATGCGAAAGACATGACACTTTAAACACTTTAAATTCCAACTGATAATAATTTTCACAAAAAGGTCTACATTTTTTCTCAAGTGAGACTTGTATTTATTATTCCAAAGTGTGTAAATATTATGTCAGTAATTAACATTTATCCGAATTGCTTATAATCGAATTTTTACTATGGCAACATTATTTACTGAACGTTTGTTTTATTCGAATAAATGATTACTTGTTTATTATCAAATAAATACCTTTTCTATGAGGAAGCATTAACAGGGCTCGAACCAGTGAAAGTATTTAAAAATACGGACTTTACGGACCAAAAATGAAAAATTACGGACTAATTCCAGGCATAAAAAAAATATAAATATTTATTTGAATAGACAAGCAATCAGTTATTTGACTCAATTAAATCTTTTCAGTATTTTGAATCGATTAATTAAAAATCCTATTGAATAGAAATTCAGTTAAATGACAAATTAAATAAATAAAAACACGAGTAAATGATAATTGAATGTAAATAAAAAATTTAGTTGTTTGTTTGGATAAATAAAAGTTGTAATTCGCACTTTTTCCGAGGATTCGAAACTTTAAATGAAATCCGTATAATATAAGGTAATTCGTGTCTAAATTCAACTCGTTTTTTTTCTTCTTTGAAATTTCGTAATTAATTGACGGGAGAAACGCAACTAATTGCTTACTTAGGAAAAAGGTGTTTACGACAGAAATGAAGTTTTAGAAAAAATAGTCGCACACATTGGTATATTCTATACCTACACTGAATACCATTAATGTCACTGAAAAGATCGAACTAAATGGTAAATAATTATATAGATATCGTTTGCCTTTCCCTCCTGGTTTTGAGAATGAGATAAATACATTCGGAGAGAAAATAATTTACTTCTATGAACTTCAAAGCTTTCCCCTAGTCTAATTATAATCAGCAATGTCATTATTGTATAGTTAAAAGAAATATAATCAGTAAATATTGAATTTATACAGAAACTGTATTTCTGAAATTTTTCTTGTATATCAATTCGTCTTATATAATAACGTTAAAAGTAAATAATATCAATAGAATTAATTACATTGAATTAATAATTGTTAATTATATTAAAAATGTAAAAATAAAAAATAAAAATTACATTTGCAGACTCAATCCACTGAATTATCGACTGTTCTTTTTCAGTAAATATCCCAGCAGGTTGAGCCTTCTCAGAATCATACAGTATAACCCATTTTGCGTCTTGCATATTAATATTAGATTTATGGATTAAGATGTATGAGCATTCATCCTTATTGACATTTTTATTTCTTTTATGCTTGTGTGTTTTGAAAAATACATGTTTGAAAAAGCGCAGGTAATATTTCATCATATCACCAATATTTCGGCCTTAAAAATATCCCAAAAATATTTATTTGATAGATTTTTACTACATCTAATGATCTAAACTACTAAAATTATTTTTTTTTACTAATTTATACAATAAATAATTGGAACTGTAAAAACCTGTAACTATATTTTATTTATTGTCACGTTTTTCTTAAACATTTATTTTCTCTCAATGTGTAATATAAGAAATAAAAATAAATAGAATATTGTTAAGCACTTCCATATAGATTTTCGAGTTTGACTTAAACCACTTTACCGCCTCTACATCATTCGACCTTATACGGTTCTATGAACTTTGATCCCAGGTATAAGATTAAAAACCTCGAGGAAATTGAATTTAAAAGGAGCATCGCAAGAGATTAAGGCAGCTGTTACGAGAGAAGAGCAGGAGAAAAAAAATGACTGAGCTTTTAGCAGATGTTCGTCGAGAATTGCTTTTTATATTCCTTTTATTACCTAATTTTTAATTACTATACACAACTCTTCGTCGAAAAAAGCATATCACAATTTACATTGCAATCCCGTGGTTTAACCGTGGTCCAAACAATTGAAGCAAAAAATAACTAAACAACCGTAATTCAAAAATTAATCGAAAAAAGTAACCAAAGCCGATAATCAGCAGAAGATGAAAAATTATTTTTTGTGCGAACTTTACCTTCTGTTTACTAACAATTATTAGTCAAAAAATAATTACTGATCCCAAACTATTGCTAGAACAATTCCAATTAATATCTGGGTCATCAAACTTAATTTAAATCACAATTCATAAAAAGTAACCACAGCCGATAATCAGCAGAAGATGAAAAATTATTTTTTGAGCGAACTTTACCTTCTGTTTACTAACAATTATTATAGAGGAGTGCGATGCCTGAACTAAAGAACAAATTACCAGTAGTTTCAAGACGAAAAAATACCAAACATTATCGTCTACAAGATTCTTATACTTTTTTATCACAAATCAGTAGTGTTAAATGGTAAACGATAAGCTAACTGTTTTAATCGTCAAACATCAAATCGTGGTTAAACAGATAAAACCAACACGATGTTTTCTCTATAAAGTGTTTATATAAAGAACTTCCCTATAGATTATAATTCAGATCTGTATATTTTGCATTTACCTCGAGAATATCAGAGCTCCGTTAGTGGCAAAAATGAAACTGAAAAGATACTTTAATAAAATTAACATAAAATTATCATAATTCTCAGTTGAAATAGGCTCTTCTTCGAAAAAAAGTAGCTACCTGTAAAAGGCGTAACGTCACGCCTTAATCCTCTTTGGGCGTTTTAAAACGACAGACTACCGAATTTCGAAACGTGTGTTGTTAATCAAAATTAAGTTAAACTAATAATCACATTTGTGTGTGAAACATACTGTCGTACGAATGCACATTAGCACTCGCGTGGTATAAATAAATCTTCCTTACTCAGATTCAACGTTTTGATTAAATTCCAGGAGCTATAGAAAATATATCAAAGCATTATATTTTACATGATGTTGTTTTTTTCTCTCTTTTTTCTCTCTTTGATATATATTTCTAGAAATAAATTCCAACTGAATTTATTTATGCGCGACATTTTTTTTTTTTGTTCTAATAATGAAAACATGAAAGAAATAATCTTGACAAAAAAAAGAAGAAATAGCTGACCAAAAATATTAAAATAGTAAATGATTCTACAGTCACATATATTATTCTTCAGCGGAAATTAATTAAATGACAATGGAGAAAGAAAAATTTTTGCACCGGAAAGCTATTGTGAATCAACAAAAGAAATTGAAACAATTGGGAGATGACTACATGCAGTATATGTGTAGAATAAAAGAGAGATATATGGAACGGTTTGTACATTTTTCAACGACGACTATATAAATAATAATTTTCCGCTTTAAATAATAAAATAATAATTCAGAAAAAATAATGACAGGTACGTTTCGCCTGATGGTGGCGGATGCGGGATTAATTTGAATAAAGTTCGCATATAGTCTCCGGTTTCCGACTTCTGAGAAATTTGTTATAAAGCCAAGGACAGATGCTGGGGTCTTATACACAAGGAATCTCTGATAAAGAAGCATAGTGCTGGTATTGAAAGAGCTCTCGACCCTCAAAAGAAATTCCCAATCGCGTGTCTGGCTCACTTACTTTGAAAAATGTCACCTTGAAAAGCTGCAAAACTCCTTACAATAATTTCAAAAGAATAAAGTTCTCAAATATCGACATCCATAAATTTAATCCATACAATATGTTTTTAATCATTTTTTAATTTTTTTTTCAAAAACTTAAAAATTAATTTTTGTCACTCTAGTCTTAATTATAAAGATTATAAATAAAACTTTGAGATTTAGGATCACTCCGAGTCATTTTGACTCGGAGTGATCCTAAACTTTAAAGTTTTACTTACAATTAAAAATTAATTCAACTAGATTGCAAAAGATAGGAATACTCCTAAAATGAATAAAAAATTCATTCAGCAAAAAAATGAATAAATGAAAAGCAATATCGTGTCAACCTGAATTAAGAACTTGGCTTTCGCGAAACTTTTCCTCATATTGAAGTCGTCACGCTAAACATTTGCGCATATCCTACAATCGTTATACCGTTTTCGTAGAAGAGACTGCCAAAATAGGCTTCTCAATGACGTCACTCGTATTGAATATAAAATTAGCACACAGTATATTTCATACTCTTCTTAAAGGGTAACACACCGTTTAATAGCCTAGCGTGTTTCAGTTTTTTTTTTACATATTATATCCGCTTTTCCGTCACGTAATCAATAAGTCTCAATAAAGAATGCATTCCAAGTTATTTTCTCTCAAAAAATTCTAAATTTCTATTTTTTTGTTTCATTGCTTCTTTATTTTACTTTTCTTTTTATTTAAATTCCTATCTTTTTATTTAGACAAAAAAAAAAATTTTAAATTGCAAAACTATTGCCAAAGAAAATTGATTGCAAAATTAATTATTAATTCCTTTTCTACGAAATGAATATTAACAAAAAGTTACATCCTTCAATGCATTTTAATGTCTAATGAAAATTCAAATGGTGTAAGAGCCTCATAATTCATATTAATCAAATCAACTACTTAATAACTGATAATTGCAAAAAATTTTTTGTAAAATAGAAAAAAGGAACTTTATAATTTATGCGCAAATATAATTAATTATTAAATTTTTTTCTCAAAAACAAAAAATTTTGAAATTAAATAAAAGAAATAAAATACTTTTTTATTTATGTTCTTATAAAGATGACTATGTGCATATAAATTCCATAAAAAAGAAATTGCATTGAAAAAAGCATTTTTTTTCTGCAATTGACGGCCTTACTTCGAACCTTTCCAGGAATCGAGAGGCGTGTATATGAGTCGTATTGTGACCATCCCATGGCTTTTTAAGTCAGAGGTCAATCAAGAGAAAAGGTTAATAGTATATTATTAAGGAATAAAGTGCATTTCAAAGACTACAAAGATTCAATTGTGATACTAAAAACTAAATTATTACTTTTCATTTTGTTACCAAAATCCAAAATAAATGAAAAATAAATTTAATATTTTCAATATAGTGTCAAATTATTTTTGTTTTAAAAATGTATTAAAGTGTGGAAAAATTTATTCATTGCTCAACAATAATTGCTCGCAATGCAAATATTGCTGAGCGTAATTTAAAAAGTAAATAACAATTATAAATCAAAGCAATAAAATAAAATTAGAAACAACATAGTGACGAAATATGAAAATTTGAAGAAAAATATATAGTTACGCATTCATACAAAAAAAAAATTCCGGCTGCCCTACCTACCCAGAAGTGTTAAAAACGAAAAAATTATCACAATCAGACAAAAATGCAATTCCTGCCTACCCCGTGTCTATGTACTTCAAAGCTAATTTTTAATTTCACAAACACTCCACGATTCTCTCACATTCCGCCCCGGTGCATTAAACCTACACTAGGGATAAAGGGGCACGTTAGGCTCCCATACGTCCCGGGACGCATCCGACACCTGGGCTCAAAAATATTCAAAAAATTGCTGAAAAGAAAAATTTCTATAATTTGTCTTTAAGTAAAAAAGTTTTCTAATTCATTGACTTTTAATTTCACTGTATAAAAAATCAAAAAGAATTGTATTTTCTCGAAACTTTAAAATTACTCAAATGCTACAAAAATAAATAATCCTAAAGTTTTAAATGTCCAAACTCCAAATGAACGAAATTTATTGATTTATTCTTCAAATAAAATTTTCTGTTACTATAATTTTGCGTCACTATCAAAAAAATTAATTTTCAAGTTTCCAAATGCAAAATTTGAGTTTTTAATTTTAATCGTAATCAGTAATCTATGAAAATATATTTAATAAAACTAATTTTGCGTCACAAAAAATTACGAAAATTTATTGATTTTAATTAATTTAATTATTAATTTTAATTTCACAATTAATTATGAAGTTTCCAAATGTAAAATTTGAGTTTTTTAATTTTAATTGTAATCAGTAATTTATAAAAATACTTTTAATAAAAAATATTTCGTTCATTTGCAAGTTTAAAACTTTTAGTACATAAAATTGTTCCATCAAATTGTTTATAAAATTTCAATTACTGTTTGAAAGAAAAAAATTTTAATTTGACTTTTAATGAAGAATTTATCAAGAACTTAGTTTTAAACTCTACTTTTAATTTCCTTGAATAAAACATTATATGTAAAAAATTATATTTTGTTAAAACTTTAAAATTAGTTAAATATCACATAGATTTCTTAATATTATAATAAATAAATAAATAATATTATTTATAATATAAATTTAAATTTAAATTAAATACAATTTTAATGAAATATAAAAGAAATAGAGAGTTACTAATAAAAGTTACTGTACAAAATTTCAAAATAGACAAATTATAGACAAGACAAGTACAAACATGTATAAAACAATAAAGAACATTGACAAAACCATTAGATTGGAGTAATGAAAAATACCAATAATACATTTTGTCAATGGTGTCACTATGTTGTTACCTTCCCTGTTTAAATTCTTTCGTAATACAATATGTCGGTTGAATTAATTATTTTTCAAAAGAACTCGAAATTGCAAAATTTTACTGCAAGTAGATTAAAAATGCGAAATTAATAAGGGGTCGTCCATATAATTATGTTACACCTGAAGGGCCTGGGGCATCGAGACACTTTGTATGACAACTTGTAGAAAATGTGCGAAAAAAACCTAACAGTGTATGACAGGCACGAAGGCGGATGAGAGGGGTTTGAAAATGTCAACAAAAAAAATAGTGCGACATAATTTATGAACAACCCCTTATATTATAAAAAACCGATAAAAAAATTTTGTTTAATTGTAATTTCAGGTGGAGTAGATCCATTAGGGGACTGCTTCAAACAGGGAAGGGGTGTTGAACAAAAAATGGACTTACGACTCACCGGTGAGTCCAACGTTGGTCGATAGATGCCATGAAGTCGTGCCTGTACTTCAATTTTCCGTATCGTGAAGAAGTACGATGACAAGAATCCTCTTCGAGAAAAGATGAATTTTTCTTCTCCTGGATCTTTCAATCTCCCGTATCGTGACAGAAGTACGATGACAGCTTTCCTCTTCTTGAAAATCTGAGCTTTTTCCTCTCCTGGACTAGCTTCGAAGAGAATTCCATTTCTTCCAATCTACCAAAAAATATTAATGAATAATGCATAAATTAAATAAATTTATTTTAAATTTTATGACTTCATAAAAAAGAAAATATTTTTCAAAAGTAAATTTATATAAAAAGACTCATGAGTAACATTTTTTATTTTTTTATGAATAAAAAAAGAACAAATGTTATATATGCGTTAATATACATAAAACCAAAATTAATTTAAAATAATGTTCGCCGTAGAGTGCGTTATAGATCGACAGGGCAAAAAAATAAGTTAATTTTCGTCAAATCAAGAAACTAAATTAAATGATTTGTGAATTTTTGTAAAACAAGAACACGTTTACTGTATGTACATATCTTGAAACCAGTAATAAAAATGCAGAAAACTAGATTTAGAAACATGTAATCCGATTATTATGTAATTCAACATCAAGGTCTAAATTCAGATGAAGTGATTTAACATTTAAGTCACAAGACATTCTATTATATATGCAGTTTCTTTCTTGGTAAAATAAGAATAATTACACTATATTATATAACAGAAGACAAAAGGAATTACAATGCAAAGATCAAAGTTAAGAGTTCATTTATTTCAAATCGTCTTATGTATTTTTAATTCAATGCTTCTGTCGATTTAAAACTCAAAATGACTGCAAAAATTTATTTTTTTCTTATTTTTATACTATTAAAAACTTATATTTAATAAGTTAAAAATTTTTTATATTGATTTCAAAATTGAATTTTTTGAAAATTTGTAAGAGTTTAATATTGAGAAATAAAATATGATAACGAGAGCCGAAAAAAAGACTAATTTCAAAATGTTCAATATATTGCCATTCAAGTGATTCATTTAGCAATTAGAGAAATTTTCAACTTTAATTATGATTCAAGGAGATAAAGCGACTCACCGTTTATGAATTATCACAGGGGAGCGTCCAAATCACCTCATCTGGATCAGCAGTTTTGTTAAGCCTCT
Source organism: Leptopilina heterotoma (assembly GCF_015476425.1). Taxonomy (NCBI): domain Eukaryota; kingdom Metazoa; phylum Arthropoda; class Insecta; order Hymenoptera; family Figitidae; genus Leptopilina; species Leptopilina heterotoma. The sequence goes on from NW_025111021.1 coordinate 177,213, forward strand.
ATCTTGTTTATCAGTTCTGAAAACAGAAATAAATAAAAATGTATTAAATAAGAATAAATGATAAATCATCAGTGTTAATGAATAAATATTTACCAAAGTAATACTTGATGGTCGAGATAATTCTTTTTTCTGCGACAAGTAATCCATTGGAGATAGTTGCGCTGGATTCCAAAACCAATTTGTTCCATTATGTCAAACTGTATATTCTCTGAAAAAAAAATTTTATTTTAAATAAAAAAGTTTACAGAAATTACAATTATTTAAATAATTTACAGAAATTTCAATTATTTAAATAATTTACAGAAATTTCAATTATTTAAATAATTTACAGAAATTACAATTATTTAAATAATTTACAGGAATTACAATTATTTAAATAATTTTCAAAAAACAAAAAATTATTTTCTTTTTACTATTTAAATGTGTTTAAAAAATTAGAAGGCAACACACAAAATTGTAATTCCCTATGATCGCAGTCAAAGCACCGCACGAGTTTACTACCTGGAGATCCCCTCGTTTGCTAGACGATCAATTGCATTTATTACAATTCTAACAATTATTTTAATATTTCGCCACTGATTAATAATTAAATTATTAATTCATGATTGCCTTGATATATAAAGAATATTTTTTCCGCAAATAAAAAATAAAAATTCAAAAAAGTTGTTACTAAATTTAGTTTTGTAAATAAATAAATAGCAATCATTCGCAACATATGTTTAACTGTATATATAAATATCATGATGATATAAATGAAAATATTTTTAGAGGCAAAAAAATTTTTTGAGAAAATACGAAATTTTTAAAATCTACACAAAATAAATATTTTTGTGAGAAATTGATTTGAATCTTGTATATTTACATCAATATTATATTGATAGTATTGTATTGCAATAATATTTACATCATATTTGTTAAAAATCTGTAAATATAATCAAGAATTGTATTTTTCTATGAAATTGAATAAAAATGCACAATGAAAAATGTAATAATTCTTAACCTCACTTTTCATTACTTGACACACATAGAACTATATGTATACACACTATTTCACTAGATAATTATTAAAAACTAGTTTACGGAAACTAAAATCGAAAAAAATAACCTAAATGTTGTGAATGTGATTAAAATTAAGAAATTATGAAGAGAATAATATATTTATTTGTTACAATTTACCGTAACAGCAAATCTTCACGTCCTACTTCCAAAGGTTTAGACTCCGTCATACGAAGTATGGCCAAGATCGAAATAGAGCAAAATATAAGGACCTCGAGTCCGCGACATCTTCAAAACGATAAAACTCGTCGACTTCTTTCTTTTTTTGGTAGTGGTTTTCGAAACCGAGAAAATCAAAAGCATGGAAACCTGAGAATTGTGACGAGAACTTGTCACTTAGCCGCCATTTTGTAAGCGATGAGACTGGATGAGACTGCGCACGCACCGAACGCACTATACCATTCTCTTGTTTCTTTACTATAGTATGTACATGGCATAAAAATATTGCCGTTGTACATAATTATTTTGTTCTTTTCGGAATAATGTTTGAAACGCAAGATAATATTTAAAAACGAAAAAATTGTACCGATTCAATGATACAGTAAAAGAAAAAGTTACAAGTAATATCGCTTTACGCACCCGGCTTTACGTATCTTACGCACGCACACGTATGTACTTTACTGAATAGTTGCGCCATTGTTAATAACTATTGCTATAAAAAACTTTTTCCCAATAATAAGTAAAATAATCTTACCATTTGCATATCCTTACCCTCTTGCGTTCAATAAGATGTTCTAGTGTAGCTCATAATCTTCTAATACAGCCAAGATCCTCTCCGCCGATCGATGAAATAGCACACATCTTGATTCCACTGCTGTTCAGAATCTTGAGAATAAATCAATAATGAACGCCAAAGTAGTTGCCGATATTCCTGTATGCTGATTAGTAGATGCTTTTAGCATCAGTAGACACGGTGCAATCATTCTTCGCTCCGTGAGAGCTAACAATTGGTTAAAAACAATTTTGCAGAATAACGCAGTTCTGCTCATAACAAATCCAACGAGAGAGTGGTGGAAGACGGTAAAAGCGCCCGTATTTATGCAGTGGCGAGATGCTTGCTGCGCGTTGAGTGGTGCGCGCTCTCGAGACGGAGTCCAACCAATCAGCGCGCGGCTCACTTGACCCCACTATTCTACCACTGTAACTGCACCGCACGAGGCGCCCTCCAATCAGAATCCACCATTGCCAGTCACTTGTCCGGGAACCACGTAAATACGGGCGCTTTCAGATGGCGCTCTCAGTATCTTCTGAAAAGTTTTGGAGACAGGACTTACGTCGATTAGAAAATTTTTTCTTCTTCAAACGTTCATCTTTTTCCACATGCAACCATAGGGTCTTAACATCCATATTCAATACACAAGATCTACAATTCGATATGGCAGGATAACTTTAATGTGGTTTTTCTATTACACTTCTGGTAAAGTATCTATTGAGCTATATTGATTATTATAATTATTATTATAAAATGTAATTGATTGTCGTAAAAGATAATGTCTGAAAAAAGATTAGGTAATTTCATACGTAAGAAGGATAAATTCGATCAAAATATGATCGGCTCTTCTAGTTTTCTGTAATTTTTTCATTTGTTTATGAAATCGATCAGATTTTCTCATTTATTGATTACATTTTGTACTATATTTTTTATTATTTTTTATGTCGAATGAATCGAAATGACTGCGTTCAATAACACTATTGAACAATAATAGTGCAACAAAGGAACGAATGATTCCAATTAATACGGAGCATTTAAGCACTATAGAACGATGTATTTTTAATCATTAATTTTTTTTTATACTTTAGAAATAGCTCGTTAACAACAAAGAGCATTGTAATCTGGCGCATGCGTAAAACAGACAACCGGTGCTACAAATAGGGAGCGTTCATAAATTATGTAACGTTTTTTTTTTAAATTGCGCCCCTCCCCCATGTAACTCGTTGTTGCATATATTAGCGCCATTTTTTCTGCTGTACGTTACACATAGCTAGACCCCTCCCCCCTTTATAATGTTACGTAATTTATGAACGCTCCCATACGGCTTTTCAGCTTTTCTAGTTTTCTGTAATTTTCTCATTTGTTTATGAAATCGGTCAGATTTTCTTGTTCATTGATTACATTTTTTACTTTATTTATTATTTTTTATATCGAATGAATCGAAGTGACTGTTCAATATAAAAATATTGAACAATAATAGTGCAACAAAGGAACGAATGATTCCTATTAATACAGAGCATATTATAAATGTTATTACAATAAAGCGTAACTTTGTCGCATTTAAGAACTATAGAACGATGAATTTTTAATAATTAATTTTTTTTATACTTTTGAAATAGCTCGTCAACAACAAAGAGCTTTGTAATCTGGCGCATGCGCAACGGACAACCGGCGCTTCAAACATGGTTTCCTATCTGTAATTCACTCATTTGTTCATGGAATCGGTAAGCTTTTCTAGTTTTGACGGTTTTTACATTTTGTGTTTTATTTATTATTTATGTCGAATCGATCAAAGTGACTATGTATAATAACAATGTAGTACATTAACAGTGCGAAAAAAAGAACAAAAGATTACTATTCTTTCAAATCATTTATCTGTTTAACAATGAGGCGTTAAACCCACAAATACATTTGTTGCTATCGTTGCTATTTTCAGGATCTATTTTTCTTATTTGCTGACATCGTAGACGTTTGCTTATTAAAATCTCCTGATATATCACAACGATCACAACTTGGATACCTTGGAAGTAAGTATTTTGAGGTTATGACATTATATTACTGTATTCATTCCATGTTTTCTGTTCTCCTCTACTTGTTTGCTAATTGTTTTTTTCATAGTTACAAATCTTTTATATCATACGTCATTCAATTTTTGTTTTTCTGAAAAAATTGCTAGTTTTTTAATTATATTGTTAAATTGAAAGTATTGTTTTTCCATAAATAATTAAATTCTCATTACTCTTGTAACAAAGTAATTAAAAGTAAGGTTAGAAATAGTTTTTTCCATTTTGTGAATACGATTTAATATCTGTAAATTATTATTTAATTTTCAGTTTTCTTTGTGGCCTTAATCACAAAATCATTCAATATATTGGCATCTGGAAATCAAAAGAAGTCGAGATCTCACTTTTAGCATTTTTCCAAATATTTTTGACTTGGAAATGCAAATCGAAGTTCAGCTGGAAAATTTTAAAGAGTGATTTATCCTAAAGAGAAATACATTGACATTGAGGAATAAGGGATGTTTAGGTAAATTTTAAAATAAATAGAAATTAATATTTTAACAATCACAATTGATAATTTCGAGAAAAAGGGGATCTCCCTAAACTAACCACTCGATGAAACGCCTCTCACCTCTGTTTACGGTGTTAGGGAATTTCATGTTTGCACGTTGCCGTTTTCATTCCTTAAAACATTTAAATATTACATTGATTATTTTTACATTTTAAAATTGTTAAAAAAAATGTTTTAAATTAGCAAAGTCTAAAAAATAAATTTTAATATTTATTTATTTATTTAAATTAAAATATTTATTATTTTTGCAATTACTTGTTTTTAACAAAATGAATTTTTTCAGGACCGTCAAAGGAAGAAATTACAATTCGCTTCATGAGAGAAAATTCAAATTACATATAACACAAGGAGGAAGATGTGTAAAAGGAGAAAAAATTACGTTGTTAGTCAAGCGGTCGTGAATATGAATAGTTACATATTAAAGTCAAAAGTTAGTATCAGTGCGGGTTTATTTATGAAATAATCAATTACTTCAATTAAAGTCAGTGCAAAATCTAAATTTCTTATAAATTCGACTTATTTCTTCAATTAGTTACAAGTGTTTTTGACATAAAAAAAATTAATTTAAAATCGTTACATATTAGAGTGAAAAGTTAACGTCAGTGCGGTTTATTTGTGAAATAATCGATTAGTTTAATATAGAGTCAATGCGGGAACTAAATTTCTTATAAATTTGATTTATTTCTTTAATTCGTTACAAGTGTTTCTGACATATTAAAAATAAATTCAAATTAGTGCGGTGGTGAGTGATTAGTGCACTTGGAAGGATTCCAATCGGCGCGTCTCTGTCTCTCACTCTTCCAATTAAGGTACATTTTCATTCACAAATGTTTACAAAATTGTTTAATAATTCAGTTTTATTTTCAAATCAAGTTATACAACACGGAAAAAAATATAGAGGAATTTTTACTATTTACAAAGTAAAATCTAAACTGTCTGACACTTCTGCGAATTTCTGACAGCTTTTACTACTTTCGGAGTAAATTTTGCTACGCTCGAAATACATTTAACTATTCATTTTTTACACTAAAATGTACTTCAAACGTAACAACTTTTACTCTGAACATAATTAAATTTGTCTGAAATGTACAGAAGTTACTGACGGTTTAGGTTTTACTATATTATAAAAATATTAAAAGTTACTTTATTATTTTTTTCCATTAAATTAATTTTTCGTATTACCTTTTTTGAAATTTGTTTATATGTATTAAAATTTTTTATTTCATTAATTTATTCCTTACTCATTAGTAAATATAAAGAATTATACTTATTTTTTACAGTTCCATTAAAACGATATTTATTTATTATTATATATTTTCAGGACTGACGAAGGACGGGATACTGGTGAGAATTCAGCTTCGGTGAGTCCCTCCTGTTTCCAGAGATGTGGCTGGAGCAGGTTGTAACAAACTTGAAAAATCACTTATTGACCGCTAATTGAATCAATTGAAAAACGAGAAAAATTGATTTTATCAGTGAGTGGATATTTATTGTATTCAATGCTTAGATTAGGAATCTCTTCTTGGCTAGGAATTTTTCTTATCTACGGTCTCAATATTAATTGAAAAATGTTGATTTCAAATTTTCAAAGTTACATATTTCAAATTCTTTGCATTTTAAAGCCAAGAATAGATATTTTCAATAACGTAAAAATTCCTTTAACTTTAATTCTATTGTGTTTCTTGACATTTGAAAATTTTTTTAAACTTTTTTGTTCTGACAATTTATTGAATTCTCTATTGATTTCCAATTTCGAAATTGGTTTTTTTATTTATAATCTCTTAATCTCTAATTGAATAATTGTAACGTTTTTAAGTCAAGTGTAAATTTTTTGCATTTAATTAAATTTTTAATTTAACTTAATTAAAAATCTATTTAAGATTTTATTTATTATAAATTATGATTTATTATTTTAATAATAAATTTTAATTATTTTATATAGTTATCTCTTATAAATTATTTATAAAAATACATGAATTAGAGTAGGATGTTTTTCTTTTTCAGGTTAAAAACGTATTTATTAGAAATATTTCTTCAATCAAAAATCAATAATTTTCGAATTCTTGATTTTCGATTGTTTATCCACTTTGTCAGTTTGTGATTTTTCCCCTCTTTTACCACATCAGATTTATTTCTTTTGCCTTGTATTATATATTTGTGAAGCCGCTTCTGTACTGCCGCAAATTCTCGTTGTTCTTTTCGTAAAATAGGCTTTTTTGGATAGAATAATCCCTTATTAGGGGGAGGGGGTCTTTAATTAGTTATAGGGAATTCGTCATTCAGTAGACGAGTAGACGTCATTTTTCGAGTTAAGAATTATTTACTATTTAACGTGTCATAATACCTGCAGTTCCTGAAAAAAGCAATAACTATATATTCTCATCACATCAGCAGGTATTATTTTTTAAAACGTTTATTAATTTTTTTTTTCTTTGACAATGTTATATTTAACTTATCGAAAATTTTTTTGTCAGGTTAAAAGGAAATCTTTTGCGAATTGAAGAATTTTTTAATGAAGTGTCACAATCGTCTGGGGACAATAATTAATAGGTAAATATTTAAATATGGAAATATAAATTATTAGACTTGTAAAATTTGGTCCCTACTAAAAACATTTACTTAATTAGTTATTTTTCACTAAAATGAAATTTTCTAAAAATTTAAAAAATAAAAATTTCATTTAAAAATGAAATTTTTTAACTAAAACAATGTTTATTGATGTAATTTTCTTTTTAACAACGATTATTCAATTTTTTAAAGAATTAGTGAAAAATTATAGTAATCAAAATGGTAAATTCTTTTATTGAACAATTTTCGAAATCACAAGAGTATAGGTAAATAATTTTTCAGCAAATATGCTTTCTGCTATTGAAAACAAGTAACAATATTATATGTATACATGTGTGGTAAATATAACTCATAAAAAGAAAAGGTACATAATACCTTGTATTTGAAACTCGGCTAGCGCGAGAATTTTAAAGTAGATGTTGTTAAAGTTAAAAGAGAGAAGTATAATTCTATTTCTCGTTTATGTCACGCTGATGCCCATCGCATATGTGCTTACATAAATCGTACTGACAATCGTCTCAGTGCACATATATATGTATATTTGAAATAGAGACTGTACTGGCTTATGGCTTATTCCACTTTTCCATTTTATATTCATTTTTTATCACACGCCTATTGCACACACATGTCATTTGTCCCCCCGTGTACACGCTTATTTCATCGACGTGCTTCGTGGAATGCAACTTCCTCTTACACGATAGACGTGCTTTGAGTACTATATTTCTTTTTGAAATGAAAATTATATATGTGTTGAGTTTATATATATATATATAGGTTTTCGTATATTCATGTCGACCATGGCGAATCAAAAAATTTTTTTAAAGGAATCTCGTGAATCATCTGAAACCGTATATGGTCCGATTGCCAGACGTCCTGAATTTGACGCAAGAGTCCACGAAGAAGACGGAATATATAAATATATATAGAGTGTCTTCGTCGTCAAAGAAAAATCAGTGTTCTAAAAATAGATCCGCCTCTTAAAAATATATTCAGGATGGTTTCGTTTTTAATTCTATAGAGATATATATTCGAAATTCCAGGAGTTGGTCCAGTTGAATTAGAGACAATCAGATAGGATGAGCGTAAAGAAAGGGATTAAGTAAGAGGAGTAGCATAAAGAATATATTTCTTCAATGTTTTTGAGATTTACGATCTCTTTTAGTTATTTTCTCAGTTTTTTTCTTCTTTTTTGACGAATCGACTAAACGAAATATTGAATTGGATATGAGTCAAACCTGTTTTCCGCACCCTCGCATATTGATGTTTATTAATATCTTTCGATTAACTATATTTGTCAAAGGGGGGTTGAGGAGAGAAATTCTTACCACCATGTGAGATAGGAATATTAATCTTCTTCTGTGTAGTTTCGACCATCTGTCCAACGATGTGGGGGGGAAGTGGAGAAAATTTTTAAAAATTCTATATATCTATAGTCTCCCACGTTGCATCGCATATAAAACCCTCTTTTGTAACTTTTCTGTCTTTTAAAAAATTTTCTCTATTGTATAAATTTTTTGTATGAACCGCAAAAAATGATAATTAATTACTTGAGTATTATGCGCTGAAGGGCATTTCTCTGAGTTCGTTTTTCTTAGACTTTTATATTTTTAACTTCTACAATTTTTATATTGTTAACTTCTTCGACCTTTTATATTTTTAGCTGGAAAACTACACGAAATAAAAAAAACACTTTGTCACTAGGGGGCGATATTTAAACATCTGGTTCAGCAAAATCTGCCTTAGCTACAAAGTATTAACCAAATTTTTTGTTTTATCGGAAGTTTAGTAGAAAATTTCCCAAAAGAATTCAATTATTTAAGAAAAAATTGTTATAAGATTCTTTGCAAATATTCAATTATTTTCATAAATAATAAAATTTTCACAGGATTCTAATTTTTTTTTAAAATTTTAATAAAATTCGTTGCAAAAATTCAATTCTTTTCATAAATATTAAAACTTATACCAGGATTTCAATTATTTAAAAAAAATTCCTATAAATTGTTTATTAAAATTAGATAATTATTTTCAATACATTTTTTATTGAATTTCTTGAAAAAATTTAAAATGAGTTTCAAAAGTTTTAATCAAATTCTTCGTGGAAATTTAATTTATTTCGAAAATTTGTCGAAATTCAATTATTTTCAATATTTACTATAAATTTCAATAAAATTTCCAATTCATTTCAAAAGTTATAAAATTCTTCGGAAGAATTCAGTTATTTTCTAAAAGTCTTATATTTTTATAAAATTCTGCGTAGAAATTTAATTTATTTCGAAAATTTATCGAAATTCAATTATTTTTAATTTTTACTAAATTTTAATAAACATTTCAATTCGTTTCAATAGTTATAAAATTCTTCGAAAAAATTCAATTATTTTCAAAAACTTTTATAAAATTCTATGGAGAAATTCAATTATTTCTATAATATAATTTGTAGAAAATTTCTTAATTCTTTATTTTTTTCCATTATTTTTATCTATTACAGTGGAACCTCGATTATCCGAACTAACCTAGGCACGGCCTGATTCGGATAATCGAAAATTCGGATAATAGAGGTTTTAATGTTTTTCATAATTAAAGTAAAAAAATTGGACAGTTGAACTATATGTACATATTTAATTTAATACATTTTTCAAAGATATATAAGTATATATATTAATTTATAATAATATATTAATAAAACACAATATATGATTTTTTTAAGACTTTTTTGGCATAAACAAACATAAGTAATAAAATAAATAGAGAAAATAAATTTTAAAATTCGGATAGCCAAAAAAAAGTTCGGATAATAGAAATTCGGATAAAATGATTTTCGGTTCGGATAATAGAGGTTTCGGATAACAGAGGTTCGGATAATCGAGGTTCCACTGTATTTTCATGAATAATAAAATTTTCATAAGAATTCAATTATTTGATTAATTGAATTGAATTTATTTTAATTGCACTTATTTTTAATACAATTTTAAATGAATTCTTTGAAAAATGCAATTATTCTTGAAAATTTTATTAAAATTCTTCGAAATAAGGATTTTCCAATTATTCAATTATTTAATAAAATGTTGATAAAGAAAGTTGTTTTTTATAAGAATTCAATATTTTGAAAAAACTTCAATAAATTATTTATTTTTACATTTGAATAATTGAATTCTCGTAGAACTTTCTAATAAGAATTGATTTAAAATTGAATTTCAGTTAAAATTTTATAAATAATTGAATATAAGAAGCGTTACTGTGTTAATTTTTAGAATTAATTAAATTTCAAGAGATTTTTTAATTGAAATTTTTAAAAACTGAGAAATTATAAAAAAAATTTAGCCTTCAAATTTAATTTTCAAAAATTTGAAATAAATTTTTTGAAAAATGCAATTATTCTTAAAAATTCAATTAAAATTCTTTAAAGAAATTCAATTATTTAAAAAAATTTTGATATAGTTTTGTATAAAAATTCAATTTTGAGAAATATTCAATAAATTCAATATGTTATTTATTTTTGTATTTAAATATTGAATTCTCCTAGAACTCTTTAATAAAAATTGATTTAAAATTAAATTTCAGTTCAAATTTTATATACAATAATTGAATATTAGAAGTGTTATTGTTTGAATTTTTAGAAATAATTAAATTTCAAGAGATTTTCAAATTAAAATTTTTAAAAACTTAGAAACTTTGAAAAAATTTATGAATTTGAAAAATCATAACACAGTTCTTTTTTTGATAAAATTAGTTACAAAATTACTGAACATGAAAGGTATAGAAAACATAAAAATAACATAAACAAAAAAGATAGTGGGATAAACATTTTTAATTTTCATAAAACAAAATTCGATTGTAATTAATTAAAATATTGAGAAAATAAGTCAAGTAAAAAATCGATTTTACACAGAATTTGAATAAACTTTTTTTTGAAAATATTTGATATTACAAAAGGAATGTGTTGTGATTTAAAAAGTTGAAGTAACTCTCACTACCGCCACCAGTCGGTATAAAATGAAAACAAATGGCGTGAGCTCAATTCTCTAGTTTTCTCGAGACGCCAGAGCGATCGTCTGGCGTTTTGCCACATTTTAATTAAATTTTGCCTGTTGATTTACTTTAAGGACAATTTAATCCTTGCGCGAGTGTTTACCCTTGTGGAACTTGTTAGCAATATCACAAGTTTCATCGTGAAGTTAAAGATATCGAATATAGTGTCTTGTGAATTCTATTTAAAACAAAAAATTCGCGGATCCGCGAAACCAAACTTTAAATGGAGGATACGCGTTATATCGAATATTTCTCAGTGTTTTTTGCCTTTGTTTATTGGAGCTGAAACTGGAAAATTAAAGGAGAGATAAAAGGTGAATTTAGAAATTATTTTAGTTATAAATTTGGGTTCATATGACTGATATTTGTTTGACAAGACTCAGTTTTGTTGCCTCGCATGTGTATCACAAACAATGGCATTTTGTAAACAAATGCCCTATATATAAATGTTACACTTGTCAAAAATTCTCTATTGTCATGAATAAAAAATTCTTTTGTTTTGAAAATCAGAAATCTGAAAAATTCTTTTTTGAGAAAAACTTTTAATATCTATTTTGAGAAATATTGTAGCATTTTTCATTGTTCTTGGTAAATAAGAAGTGAATTATCTTCTCAGTTAATTTCCTGCGTTTCATATTTAAACAATCATTCTTTTATTTCGATTGAAACAATGAAATTCATTCACAGATTGCTTTACATATTCTCACATAAATGATAAAGTGATTTCCAACAAGAGGAAATATATTTGTTGTTCATATTCCTTTTTCTACAGATGTGCTTTACACACAGCTGTTCTCTTTGACTATTCTTCTAAGAATCTCAAAAATCAGTTATTAAAATAAAGAGAAATTTCTCTGTAATAATAGTCCTTTCGGGTATGAAATTTTGAAAAAAAAGTTGAACCTTTATTTATTCAAATTTAAGTCACTATTTTCATGTGTAAATTATTTTAAAAATAATATATATAATTTTATTTGGAGAAAGAAAAGAGTATTTAAAATCTACAGCTTTTGTATTAGCACAAATTTGCAAATAAGTTGGAAGTTTGAGAAGCGGAACACTGATGCTTATTTTACGGTAATTCCAAGAGAAAAGAGAGATGATGAAGTGGATTTCACAGAAACATGTAGTTGAGAGTGCAAAGAAAGAGGACCACACGAGAGTAATAATTCCTCTTCCTTTTGCAAAAGAGTATACACGATCTTTTGTATAAATATTTCCAAGGCAGGGAAACGAAAAGTCTTTTAAAGTTTACCTTTCCTTGAGAACAAATTTTTTTCATCTTGGTTATTCGTATTGTTTATAGTTAGTCCTCACTTTTGATCCAATAGTTCGATTTTTCTCCTTTCAATTTAGGATTTTTGATTTTTTTAAATTGTTTCTATTCCGAATAAAATATTATTCAATATTTGTTTTCACAAGCAAAATATTTATTGTCGAAACAAAAGAATAAAACAAGATTCTTTTAAAACAGTTTTAGTCAACAATGTGTGTTAACTGAAAATATTTTCTTGTTTACAAACATAAGATTACATATTATTCTGAAGTCGGTTTATTTTTTAGATGTGAAAATGAACTCATTAACATTTTTTTAAAAATATTTTTAACAATAGAAGAAAAATTGCATTGAAACACACAGTGAAGATCAATTTTATTTCAGAGGTCATTCACTCGAGCAGGAGTTTTATTACTAATGACTTGAGTGAGTTGAAAAGGAAGAAGGGATATGAAAATATTTAAAGAATTGAAAGAGCCAGCAATATAAATGATCGAGATTAATTTAAACTTCCATCAAGTATAGAAATGGAAAAAGGCATTAATAATTAAACTCACTGACTTGCTTTTAAATCATATCGAGAACCTTGAGATGAGTTGAATGTTTATAGCTTTGTAGATCAATTTAAATAACTATTTTCAATGTGGAACTTAAAAATATGTTTAATCGTAGGGAATGGTAAATTTAACACATACTTTTCTAAAAAAAATTGTTAATACAAATATAATAAATATAAATATAAAATATTTAAATCTAGTACTTTTATATTGTATCAAAACTTTTCTTTTGAAACAAAATTGAATAAATTAACAAAAAATTTGTCATAACGTTTTTGTAAGAATATTTTTCAGTAAAAAGATCAAATCTTATTTTAAGATGTATCTGAAATAAAATTGACCTTCAATGCAAGGCTAAGAAATTTGACAACTTTCGTGTAGATAAGACTTGTGTACAAAAAGACCCAAACAATAATTATTCTGATCGTATTAAGAACCAATTTTTCTTGAATTCAGTCGGTGTTCGAATCTTTTTAGAAAGGTAGCATTTGCAACTATGGAAGATTCCTTCCCCCTGCTTTAATTTTGATGAAAGCAGACTTATTGTATTCTTTTGTTATCTGAACGAAGATTCAAAAGTTTCTTTCTGTTGCACGATTTTTTTTTTTGGAGAATACAATATGAGAATCCGGAATGAATATTAATTTCGGAATTTCATTTGACAATTATATGTCGGGAAATGAAAAGCGTGAGGAAATGTGGGTTCTTGCATTACAGAAAGAGCGTGATGGCCTCAAAGCCGAAGACCTTGGCTTCCAAGTTATAAATGGAACGAGTCCAATCGATATCCGCCACTGGATGCAAACAAATTCCGCCTATAGCACGAAAGTTGCATTACTCGCAACTCGTGTTTTAATAGAGTACCGTAAGATTTCTAGGAACAGTCAACGACCCACGATATATAAGCGATGCATTAATTTCGATTCGCCACGTCGACGTTATAGCGAATAAGTTGGGAGAGAGGTTCTTAGGCGATTCAAGTTCCAGATATATATATATGCATGTATATTGTATACGATCCTGCATTACGTTGTGTTAGGTAAGGTTAGGTTATGCGATCGAGAGGAATGCCCTCCACGAGTGCAGAACTGATGACGACAATGTAAAGATGTGCTTTCTATTTTTATGAGTCGATTGCCTACTCGAATGAATTTTGTCGTTAGATTTATAAATAAGACTAAATATAAATATGTGAGTTCTTCAATTTTTCCTCTACCTTGGACTCTTGGTCTCTTGGTTTCGTGGTTTCTTGTTTTGAAGTTGAATCTTGATTCACTGTTTGCCTTTTCGCTTGGGGAACTAAACAATAGGTTTTGAATTACTTTTCCTGGAGGAGAAGCATAATTTTTTGCTTTTAGCTGAATTTTGATTAAAATAATTTTGTTCAGTAAAATTCTCGTTTAACCGTTCACAAGGCTAGAATCAGTGAAAGTATTTAAAAATACGGACTTTACGGACCAATTATTACTGAGAAAAATATAACATAGTCTGAGTCAAATAAGAGAACTCAAAATTTTACTCAAAACTAGAAATTAAATTTTTCATAACTATAAAACATGAAGATATCGATCACTCCGAGTCGAAGACTCGGAGTAATCGCTTTCTTCATGTTTTATAATAATCAAAGATGGCAAATTAATAAAATTATTATTTCATATTATAAGAATTTTGTTATTAAAAAATAACATCTTCAAAAAAATTTCAATTAAACCTTTTGAAAAAAATTAATTTCATAGAATTGTTAGTTAAAATTTTTATTATCAAAGATTTGAATTTGAAACCTTTTCAGAATTCAATTATTTATAAAAATTCATGCTATAATACTTTTAATATTCAATTATTATCCATAAGATTTTAACTGAAATTCATTTTTTAATAAATTTTTATTAGAAAATTCAATTAGAATTCAATTATTTAAATAGAAAAATTAATAACTTATTAAATATTTGAATGTTTCATTAAATTGAATCCTCATAAAGAATTTTATCAACAAATTTGTAAATAACTCAATTCTTTTCTTTCTTCAAAGAATTTTATTATTTATGAAAATAATTGAATTTTGGAAGAATTTTATTAAAATTTTTCATAATCTTAATTAAATTCTTTTGAAGAATTTCTTTGAGTTTCTTTAAAATAATGAAGTTTCTTTAATAATTTTAATTGAAAGTTTTCAAAGTAATTCAATTTTATATGAACAATTTTTTTCAAGTTTTTACAATAATCGTCTTTCTTTATAATTATTTAATTCTTGAATTTTATTAAAATTTTTAGAAAATAATTGAATTTTATAAAAAATAATGTAATTTTTGCAATGAATTTTACTATTTATAAAAACAATTGAATTGTTTCGAAGGATTTATTAAAATTTCAGAAAATAATTGAATTTTTTCAAAAAATGTTATTAAGAATTTTTTTAAAAATTCAATTCTTTCATGAAAATAATGTTATTAAAGTTGTATTAAAAATAATTGAATTTTTGGCAAAGAATTCTATTACTTTTGAAAATAATTTAATTTTTTGCAAGTTTATTGATGAACTTCTGGAATGAAAAATCTAACTGCAGCATTTTAGTAATCTTATACTGTAACCGTGTTTTATTAACGATAGAAAATTAAAAAGATTTCGGAAAATTTTCATCCAAAGGCAGCTGTTTTACTTTCTTGTGTAAACCCCCAAGAGAAGCATCGAACAAATGTAAATAATCATTGCTTCATTAAATTTTCACTTGAATCAATAAATTAATAATCTACTTCTGAACGATAGCTATACACCTTTAATAGGTTCCACTTAATAGCAAAAGAATAAAGAGAAATACAAAACAGTATTTATTTGCAATATTACCCTTTTAGTATTCTATCAAAAGCATATACTTTCTAAATCTGAATTATTAGTTATTAATAAATAAAAATTTTAAAGTTTTGAATCAGTGACGTTTTGCTTTCAAAATTATAGTTGAAATTTACTAATTTACCAGAAGAAAAAAATTATGTTTACTAAAAAAAGTTATAACTTTTTTTAGTTGGTAATTTTTAAAGTGCAAAAAGTCAGTCATTGATTTAAATAACTAGAAATGGAGAGTAAAACTAGTTTTTTTCTCTGCTAAATAAGTGGTAAATATATAAATATTTTTTTCATAATAATTTACATGATCGAGAATGCAATCAATGAATATGTAAACTTCCGTAAGAACGTAAGAGAGAGAATTCTGTCTGTAACGCATAATATTATAACCCGTTTGTTGTCTGCTGTGGATGTACACGTGATTCGGGACAACTCGAGGCTTCTCGAACGAGACCGTAAAACGTCGGGTCTAGCCGTAGACATTCGGATTGCGTCGGCTCGCATACGGATCCTGGCTTCAACGACGCCAAACGCCACAGTAGAAAACGTTCTGACGTAAATTCTTTCACGGTATACGTGTCAGAAAATAGACGCCGCGAAACAAATATTCCTGAAACTATAGAGAGATAAAAATCAGTTTATATTGTTGAAAAAAGTGAATTATAAGGAAATTTGAATATCAAAAATGTCAATCAACAAGGATAAGCTTATACGTATGATGTATGAACGGCCCATTATCTGGAATCACAAGCATGTAGATTATCGTAGTGGTCTGCAAAAGCAACAAGCTTGGATTGAACTAGCCACCGAGTTTCGTATGACGGGTAAGCCATTATGAAACATTACAGTGTAGAATTGCTTTTCTCAAGTACATTCTCTTTTGATTTTATCAACATAACCTCAATTTTAATATTCCTCAGTGAGGAAAGTCGGGGAAATTCGTGAAAATTGTAAATTACTTATGGAAGAATTGAAAAATATTTTTCGTTTACTTTATTGTTTTATCAAAATCTGTTGAAAGTAATTGTGGGAAAAATTTGTCACTGTCGAGTAATATTTCTACTGAAAGTGTACTGTGAATTTTTATTGATAAATGGTTTTTAATTTTCTGTTTCAAGTTAAAATAATTTGGTGTTTGCACGTAAAATAATGTCAGAGTCGAAAACACTTGTTACTGAATTTTACTCTTTAGAATATGCGTCACATTCTGTGAGTTTACAGTGTTTAGAATATTTAGATTATTTAGAATGTCGGAGGAGGTAACATAACCTTATTTATTGCAGCAATTTGCAAAAATTTTAAACGTTTTAAACTTACAAATTCCAACGTTGAAAAAGTGACTTCTGACATGTTTTAAAGTGTACTGGAATGTAAACAAATAATATTTGTTTATATTTGTAGAAAGTGAGGTATAAATATACATTAAAGACAACAAAAGAAATTACAAAACTATACGCTAAATATTTTATTTATTTTTTTAAATTAATTAAAATAATTAAATATTTTTAATTTAAAAAATGGGTGGCCACATGTCAGTAAAGTCAGGGAAATGTCGGAAAAACAAAATTTTTATCAGTGAAGTTAGGGAAATGACGAAAAAAAATTGTTGTCAGGGAAATTAAGATTTTTTTCGACTTATTTTCAAATATTGCAACAAAACAACATTTTTTAGTATAAAATGCAACTTATATCGATTTTTAAACTGCGAAAAATAAATATAAACAAATATTTCAAAAATTATTTTTCAATCACTTTTTTTAAGATATAACTACCTAAATTTTTCAAATATATCTGTAATAAAAATCTTTTTGAATTAATTGAAATTTTCTAAAATTTAATTGAAAATAATTAATTCTTTTCATGTATTTTGTTAGAATTTTGGAGAAGCAACTTTTTCAGAATTTTAATTGAAAATTTTGAAAATAATTGAATTATTAAAAATGTTAATGAAAAATCTTTAAATGTATAAAATTTAAAAACGAAAATAAATGAAAATTAGCTTCTAATTTTTTTAAAATACAATATTTTCAGATACATATTTCCGAAAATTCAAATGCACACAAAAAATAATATTTTAGAATTATTTTTAACATTTTGGAGAAAAAAATCATGTTAAAAACTTTTAATTAAAATTCATCAAAAAATTAATTTTTTTAAATTATTCAAAAATTCTTAGAAATTCAATTATATTCAAAAAACTAGCTTTCAAATATTATTGAAAAATATTTTTAGAAAAATTAATTGTAAGAATTTTTCTATTAATTTTTTGAAAATATTTTAATTTTAAAAAATATATTTATTGAAAATATATTTATTGAAAATTGTAGAAAATAATTGAATTCACGTTATAATTATAACTTTTAGAAATTATTAAAATTCATAAATTTTACTCATTACATCATTTTTCATGTAAAAATAATTTTGTCAGGGAAAATAATTTTATTGTTAGTAAATTGTCTATGAAATGGCAGAGAAATTATTGATAAACTGAAAATTGTGACCACCCTGTTAATTTAAACAAATTATTTAAAAATAAATTTAAAGAAAAGTTTATAAAACTGTTCGTCATTCCATTTTTCGACAATTCTTCCATTTTTAATTCAATTTACTGCGTTTAATTAATTTAATGGAAAAATAAAATACGAAAATTGATAAAAAAAAATTACATTTTTAGATGAGGAATTAAAGAAAAAATGGGCCTGTGTACGAGACACATTCAGGAGGGAAATGAGAAAAATTCTGAAACTCTCCACCGAATCTGAACCATACGTATCAAAATGGCCGTATTTCGATAAGATGCTATTTCTCAAAGACACAATGGATGCAAGAAAAAGTTTCATCGACGAGACAGAGGACGATGAGATCATTGAGGAAATGATTGAAGAGACTGACACCTTCCTCTCAAAGCAATCGCCCTCACCTGAAAAGGATACACAAATTGCAGTCAATGATATTCCTTATACATTTGGAAATTTTCAAATTGTACCAAGAAAACTTTCCATTCTCTCCGATCCAATGGCGTACGTTTGCACCGAAAATGAGCCCAGTAGAAAGAGAACGGCGAAAATTGCTGAAATTAAATTAGAACCAGAGGATATGTCACCAATAAAGCAAAAACCGAGTGATATCGTTGAGGACGATGATTATCATTTTGTCATGAGCATTCTACCCAGCTTGAGAAAAGTTTCAAATAAAATGAAAGTTCGAATGGATATTATGAATCTTATTATATCCGCTGATAAGAAATGAGAAATTTATCAAGTGCAGTAATTTTTTTGTATTTTTAAATTAAATTCTCTTTTTTTATTTTTGAGTTAAATTCTCTTTTTCATTTTTGCAATAATTTCTAAATTGCATTCTTTGGTTTATACATTCCACTGCTAGACAAACAACGGAATATGAATTATTATATTCTCGTACTCATTGTTGACTCTTTTAACCTCTGAATGAACTTTGCATTGCTTTCAAAAGTGGCCTATTTACAAAGCAGCGGTTTGTGCGTCTCGATTGCCGAATGTCTTCAAAAATCTCTTTACTTAGAATTTATTTTGAAAAAAATAATCATTAATTATTTGTTATATTATTTAGAGAAAAAAATGTATTTTTTTCCAATTATTCTTCAATTTTGTTTTCAATTTATTTTTTCAATTTTCTTCAACAATGTACATTTTTGTAAAAATGGAAATACGATCTAGAATAGAGAAATAAAGAAATATTCTACATTATGAGTTTTGTTTTAATGGATTTTCTTTATAATTTTTTTTCGGTGATTTTTTCCCTGTTTATTTTCACGCTTTAGGGAAACGTTGAAATTCTTCGAATTGATGAAGTAAAATATTGACACGAATTATATCAGTGATGATAAGAAATTCTAACCTCAGCATGAGAGATAACGTTTGTGGAAAGTGACATTACTCGCGAGGCAATCACCTCGACAAGAGTCACTGGAAATCAGATCAGATTGCATTAAAGCTATATATGCATATCTTTTAATCCTGGAATAGTGATTAGCGAGTTTTTTTGTATTTATAAAGCAATTTTTTGCTTTGGAAAAAATAAGAGCTCTTTTTTTTTGTTTATACAAAAAGGGGAATATTATAAATGGAAATTTGATTTTAGAAAAATGCAACCCTCGGTTTAATATTAAATGCCCAGGTAATAATCAGCTTAGCATCGAGATTGAATTACAGAGTTGGTTTTTGAATCGTAAGGCAGTTAAAATCGATCGATCCAATGGAATAATTGCGATCGTGTCTATATAATTCGAAGACATAAAGGCGCAGACGAATTGCAACTCGGAGGATAACCGCCGGTGGGCAGAAATCAGTAAAATAATAAAAAGGATAGAAATAAGGAATGGTTTTACCGCCGCTCTCTCTCTCTCTGCGCGAGATTACCGACTGAGAGAGGAAGATCCTTCTGAGAAGCAGCTGCTCATACTCTCTGCTCTTTCTCTCGATGGGCCGCTAGACGAAAATAAAAGAGTTGTCTGGATTGAGGAATTAATTTAACTTTTTTTTTTTTTTGAACGACTGAAAGCACGAGGGCGCCTTGTTGCTTCTTTATGTCCTTCCTTGGAATTAAACATGTCCAAAAAGAGGCCCTTCGAAAAGAGGGGAGGCAATCAACGTCGTAATTAGTAGTCCCGTCGTGAAAGTCGATCGAATCACAATCCACTCTTCTCTCAACGATCAAGATCGACTCATGCGGAATCTCTTTTTCATGAAGAATTTATTTGAGAAACTTGTCGATTTTCTAGTCACTAATTTTTCGCCAATTAAGGTTCATAGTTTTGTTGTTTAGGAAGTTGTTTTTAGTAGAGAAATTAGGAATCGATGTTTTCATTTTTTTCAGGCTTCGTACTCATCTACTAAAACCTTTTTTTTACGATTTGCTAATATTTGGATACTTTTTTCTCAGAATATCAAATTGAGACAAAAAATGAAGCAAAAATGTTGCTTCGCAACACTTTTGATTCGTTTTTTGTCTCAATTTGATATCCTTAGAACAACTATGTTCCATTTTGGGACACTAAAAGCTACTATTTTTTATTGTTAATTGCGAATTTGCATTGCTTCAAATCCGCTAATAGTTGGAATAAGAAAATTATCAATAATTCTCAAAAATTTCAATAGAATTCTTACAAAAAATTCAACTATTTTCAAAAATGTTTCGAAATTCAATTATTTTCAATATCTACAATTTTAATAAAAAATTTCTTAAATTCAATTATTTAAAAAGAATTTAATAAAATTCTTTTCCAACAGTCAATTATTATCATCGGTAATAAAATTTTCATAAGAATTCAATTATTTAAAACTCAGTTTTCATAAAATACAATTATTTTTAAAAATTGTAATACAATTCGTTGTAAAATTCAATTATTTTCATAACTAATAATTCTAATTCGCTGAATTCCAATTATTTTTAATATAATTTGAAAATAATTTTTCGAAAAATGCAATTATTTATAAAAATCTTATTAAAATTCTTCAAAGGAATTCAATTATTTAAAACTTTTGGAAATTCAATTATTTTCCATATACAATTTTAATAAAAAATTTCTCAAAGAATTCAATAATTTAGAAAGAAATTTATAAAATTCTTTGCAAACATTCAATTATTTTCATCAATAATAAAATTTTCATAAAAATTCAATTATTTATAACACAATTTTCATAAAAAAATTCAATGATTTTTATGAATATAGTAAAATTCGTCTCAGGAATTAAATTATTAAAAAAATTTAAAATAAAATTCTTTGCAGAAATTCAATTATTTTTATGAATGATAAAATTCTTCTCGCAGGAATTCAATTATTTTTATAAATAATAAAATTCTTCTCAGAAATTAAATTAATTTTAAAAAATTTAATAAAATTCTTTGCAGAAATTCAATTATTTTTATGAATAACAAAAATTTCAAAAAAAATTCAATTATTTATAACACAATTTTCATAAAATTCAATTATTTTTACGAATAATAAAATTCTTCTCAGAAATTCAATTATTTTTATGAATAATGAAATTCTTCAAAGGAATTCAATTATTTAAAACACAATTTTTATAAAATTCAATTATATTTTTATAAATAATAAAATTTTTGTTAGGAATTCAATTGTTTTGAAAAATTTCAATTGAATTCTTAAAAAAAATTCATTTATTTTTATAAATAATAAAATTCTTCTCAGAAATTAAATTATTTTTAAAAATTTTAATAATATTCGTTGCAAAATTCAATTATTTTCACAACTAATAAAATTCATTCGCAGAATAAATTGTAATTATTTTTAATAAGACTTTTAAAAATAATTTCTCGACAAATGCAATTATTTTTAAAAGTCTTATTAAAACTCTTCAAAGGAATTCAATTATTTAAAACACAATTTTCATAAAATTCAATTATTTTCATAAGTAACAAAATTCTTTTCAGAAATTCAATTATTTTAAAAAAATGTAATACAAATCGTTGCAAAAATTCAATTATTTTCACAAAAGTAATAAAACTCATTCGCAGAATTTCAATTATTTTTAATATAATTTGAAATAAATTTCTCGTAAAATGCAATTATTCTTAAAAATTTTATTAAAATTCTTCAAAGTAATTGTATTATTAAAAAAAAATCTTGATATAATTTGTTTATTAGAATTTAATAATTATTTTCCATACATTTTTAATTGAATTTCTTGAAAAAATTGAATTATTTAAAAAAAATGTTAAAACCTTCTTCGTAGAAATTTTATTAATTTCAAAAATTTGTCGAAATTCAATTATTTTCCATATTTAGTATATTTTAATGAAATTTCTTAAAAGAATTCAATTATTTAAAAAAAAAATTTAATGCAAATCGTCGCAAGAATTCAATTATTTTATAAAATTTTGATAAAGTTCTTTATAATAATTCAATTTGATAAAATATTCAATTACTTATTAAATTCATTATTTTCCTATTTAGATAATTGAATTCTCGTGAAACCTTCTAATAAGAATGGATTTAAAATTGAATTTCAGTTATAAAATTTGAAATATTAATATATTAGAAAATATTTTAATATTAGAAGCACTGCAGTGTAAATTTTTATAAGTAATTAAATTTCAAAAAATTAAATTTTGTAAGCACTGCAGTGTAAATTTTTATAAGTAATTAAATTTCAAAAAATTAAATTTTGTTTAAATCGCAATTTATTTAAATGGCAATACAGCTTATAAGTTAAGTTCGATTAAAGATCATACATTCCACACTAATAAATATTTTCCTTCAATCATTCCAATTTTTTTCTCACATAAATATCCCACGTGGGCAATAAATACTTTTACTAATTACATTTAACCATTAACCGGCATAATTCAACGAAACAAATTAAAATTGAATCAAACCGAATAAAAAGAAATTAAATTTTTTTTATCTCATTGTTGTATGGAATAATAGCTTTACAGTGAATGTGCGCAAAGCTTTAAGCATTGAAAACGTGACTAAGCTCTCGTACATTGAATTTGAGGGAAAAAAGGAAAATCTAATTAAACGCGAATCATCGATTCAATGAAGCGTAAATTTAACACATCGCACTCTTGTAACCAATTGTATTTTTCTAAATTGTACTATTTACAAAAGAACCTATAAAACTGAAATCAAAAAATTTCCATCGAAAAGTTTTCATGATTCAATTTAATTCTATTTGACAATTTCCAATTTCAAAGTTTAATTTCTAATAATCATTAACTTAAATAATGAAGCAAATTGGAAATCAGCAAGTCAAATCATAGTAAGGAATATTTGAGTTAATTTAAAATTTTTTTTTTTTAAACAAATTAAATTCTTTCTTTTTGTATATAAACAATTCTTGGAATAACAAGTAACATTGCATAGATTTACTGCATAAAATTAGGTTAGCGTTGGTATTATATTATATATCTTGGTAGATGCACATCTAGCGTGTTAAACAAGTTCCACCACAGTTGCATAATCACTATATAAACTGCTGGTAGGTTTGTATGTATATGTACACCTGAGATTACGTCGGAGTTAGTTTGCGCTATCTATTGTGAAATTAAAGTGGTTTTCAGCGAAGCGCTTATTATTCAAATCGAATAAGATCGTTATCGGTATTTTTTTTTTTTTCGTTAGTGTGTGTATGCTTCTGTCCCAAACAATACGAATTATATGGGAAGGAGAAAAATTCACCATGATAATTATACATTTGTTGCGGGGAAGATAAAGAGGAAACGGCCTGAATCAATTAGTCCTGGTTTGCATAATACTACTTCTATTTCTGTGTTTAATAATGAAAATAATCATATGAAATTAAAGCTTGATTATTAGTGATGATGTTTCATTTATTTTCAAATTGCATGTAATTAGAACAATTTCCTGATTGGATTATTTTTAAATTAAAAATCAAAATAATTTTTTTATACTCAGTTCTTCTAGACAAAAAGCGAATTAAAATTGTTCCTTCGCAATACTTTTGATTTGTTTTTTGTCTTAATTTGATTTCCTCAGCGGAACTGTGCTATGTATAACTGAAAATTCGAGTTTAAATTATTGAATAGAGTATAATTTTGTAATTTTGACTTTTCGGAGTATGTAAAAAGTATAGTTGAGATGGTAGACTTGAGACATTGTTATTAGGAGGGAGCGTCAATTCTCGACACCCTTCTTTTCTTGTCTTTTGTGTGCAGCTTTTAATAACGACGAATACTCATTCCACCGTAGAAAGTATAGTTTTGAGAGGAAAGGTCTGGGACCTCTTATATTTTAGGTCGTGTGTTTCACGAAGCCAAGTTCTTCGCCACGCCTATGAACCACAATCTCGCACCCAGGGAGTGTGTGGTATGTATGTTAGTATATTTCCAGGAATCACATATGTGATCGTTTCCACGCGTGTGAGTTTACCACCCTTTTCCTATTCCCGCGAGAGTAGAAAGAAAGAGTGAGAGAGGGCCTGGCATTCCCCTCTCTTATACATATACTGTAAGAGCAACTTTTTTTCCAAGAACTTAAACCTCCTGCTCCTGCAACCCTCCCAAAAATTTTGTTCTCGAACTATATGTTGAAGCCGTTGCTCTTCCTTCTTTCTTTCTCCTCTCTTTTTCTCAAACAACCATACGTTCGAGAACACGACCCACACGGCCGAGCCAACTGGCTCACCCTGCGGCTCTTGGTTCCCTGCTAAATTGCTATACTATATGTATGTTAGAATTCTTCGGATCTTTGGAGCACTCTTCTTCTCGATTCTCACATATATACAGGCACTCGTCTCAAGTCTAGACTCTAGGGTTTGACTTGTCGGTTTTCGGTCGATTGGCCAGGTGTTCAGATTATACGATACTCGAGGCACTTCTCCAGGAATGCAATTTTAATAACACTCGATGATAAAAGAAAAAGGAAAGAAATCCTCTAGGCGATTCTAATTCAAGAGAATCGAAATTTTTTCTTATTATTTAAATTAACTTTACTGTAAGATTTATACAAGGGGGTTGTACACGGAGAGACCCACATTCGTAAAAATTACTAAAAACGGTTGCAATGACCGGAAATAAGGGGACTTTTAGCATAATGTACTACAGAATTAGATAAATTTACAAAAGAAATAGATAAATTTGCTACATTGAAATAGCAAGTTTTAATATTTTGTGTAAGAGTTGTAAATGTAGCGAAAATTGATTATAGTTTTCTCTAATTTAATTAGACAAAATCTGACAAATGAAAACATTTTCCACTAAAATCTTCTATCCACTGTAGTAATTTTTGGTGAGCAAGTGTGGCTAGCGAGTGCAGTCATATGGCGCCTGTATTTCTATTGGTTGCTAACCTCGTCAATCTCCGTAAATGAGCCGATGCCTTCCGATCATTGACAGTGACTATGTTTCGCGTATGTAAAATAAATTTGGATATTATCTACAATAATTAAATATAAAGTGAAACGTAGGTCGTTCGGTATCTCAGAAATTGACCATTATAAATTAATAAATTTTGCATTTATTCCTGTCCCAAGAAGTATGTCTTATAATAAGTTGTTAAAAGTAAACTGCTTTCTCGTAAGTGCTGTAAATTTTCATCATTCAATATATAAGGAAACAAAGATGTATACTTTCAGTGAAATTCGTTGTCGTGCGTGCAGTTGTGTATTAGTGTATTAATTAACCGCGTCTATACATATAAGTGAAATAAACATGTGTGTGTCTTCAAATATTTATCCAACAACAAATATATAAGTGTGTGAGTGTGTGTGTCTGTGTATGTAAAAATCCTTCCAGTTTACCTCCACTAGTCAAGAATTGACGGGAAACCGGCGACAAAAATCCGTATTTTTTCTTTTCACTCTTTCTTTCTGCATTTACAACGACTATAGTAATTTTACGTGCACAATACTTCTGAGTTTACTACAGTTGTTTGGAACTATTGGACGAAATAGTAAGAAACTTTGCTAATTTGGTGAACATTTGTCGGGATTAGTGACTTAGTGTAGAAAATAGTAAAAAATACAAAAAGTCCCCTTATTTCCGGTGGTTGCAATGTGAATATAGTAAATTCTAGTGTGATTTTATACAAAAATTAGTAATCTCGGTCTCTCCGTGTAGGATAATCTGATTACTACCAATCTCTGAAAATTGGAGGATTTGTTTTTTACTTGTTAAACATTTTTTATCAACAACTGTTAAAAATTTCTGGCGTGAAGTTGGAAGAACTTTTATGCACCGCTAACTTTAAAGAGCATAATTTAAATTTAAAGTCCATTGAACTAGGACACTTCTTTTTTGCAGTGAAAGAAGTTAATTTTTCAGAAATGAAATCACCGGATTAGAGTGCATCGGATGAAAATTATCACAAATGAGCATGCTTCTAATAAAAGACTTGTTCATTTGAATAAACTACTTCCTGAAACTCTAGTTTGTCTACATTAGTAAATTATTCATCTAGTGAATACATCAGCTGTGTTTTTTTTCATCTTCTTCGCCTGACAAGTTTTTTACTGTCAGTATAGATTTACGAGGGTCATTCCAATAGCATCTGTGGTCAGAGATCTAATCAGTCACTGGCTTTCACTTCTTTATCTTGTAAAAACTGTTGTACTATATTGGCTTGTCATTTATGCGAGCATTTATGTAACATGTAATTATAACACCTGGGTGTTAATCATGTGTTTCATTTCTAAAAATAAAGTACTCCAAATATAGTAAGGACATGATAACCTCGAGTGCAAAACCCTGAAAATTTATAACTTTATATACTCTCTGCTGTGGTAAATCCTTGTCATAAAAGCATTTTACATTCTCATTTTTTTTTCTTCTCCAATATTATATGAGATTACACAAGCAGCTGATGAACAATGATAAAACCGTTATATTGTCATAACTGATAAAAAGTCTTTTTATACTTTTTTATGAAGGAGTTTTTTAGAGAAGAAAAAAAGAGGAATATTTAGGATTTTTTATAAATAGTGGCGCCAAAGTTGTTCTCCTTTGTGAATTTAATAATCTCTTCCACGAAAGTTTGTTCTGCGAGTAAGTAAATTATACGAGAGTTGTCGAGCGTCTCGGTCGTGCACCCATGTACAGTGATGTCTTTGGGAATATACTCTACAGGTGGTTCGTTTATATATACGCGACTCGTGATGTAAAGTTCTCGAGAATTTGTTTTTGTAGATGATTCCAGGTATATTGAGCATTTTGTGGAATCACTTTTGATAATTTAGTAAAGCGCAGGGAGTTGAAAAAAAAACAATAAGTGACTTGCAAAAACTCAGGATTATTTTATTTATGTAAAAAATTGAAATTAGATAAAATTAACTATTTAATTAGAATTTCAGTCTGTCGGAGTAAATCGCACGTTTAGGAAGTTGTATTTCCTTTTTTTTCCCGAAAAATGTTCGAAAACGATTTCTCCCCAACGGGAAGTTGCCAATGTTAACGATTGGTTCAATAATGGGCCATGCTTGGCGAACTCCGTTCCATTATTGGAACATTAATGGCAACCATCATTGGACCACCAATGGTTTAAACTTGGGATGATCACGCTACTGCCAATGATCGGTAGCCAAGCATCGGGCCAATATTAGTTGCCAAGGAATTGCCAAGGAAACAAAATCGATTTTCAAAAGCTTGATTTTTTATTGGCAGCCAACAAAAAACCAAGGTTTTAAAAATTGGTTTTTTTTAATTATTAATTAAAATTTATTTTTTAAAAATATATTTTTCAAAAATTTATTTTTTAAAAATATATATTTTTTTAAATTAATAGAACATATTAATTTAATTTGTCACCTCTGGTAAAACAAAGATGAAAGACTGATAAATTCCCTCACTTTATATCTTACAGTGGAGGGATAACTGTGAATGTCTTTGCGAGAGAGGAGCAGGTACTTATATAGAGCCAGTGAAACAGGTCACAAGCGAGAAAAAATCACTAGCATGCACTCTGGCGGCGCTTGTCGGAACTGTTTTCTGGCGCGCATGCATATCCTGACGTTATCGACACAGCGCTTGGCAACCAACGTTGCGCCACTTCCGACAAGCGCCGCCAGAGTGCATGCTAGTGATTTCTTCTCGCTTGTGACCTGTTTCACTGGCTCTATATAAGTACCTGCTCCTCTCTCGCAAAGACATTCACAGTTATCCCTCCACTGTAAGATATAAAGTGAGGGAATTTATCAGTCTTTCATCTTTGTTTTACCAGAGGTGACAAATTAAATTAATATGTTCTATTAATTTAAAAAAATATATATTTTTGAAAAATATATTTTTTTAAAATTAATTTTTGAAAAATATATTTTTTGAAAATAAATTTTAATTAATAATTAAAAAAAATCAATTTTCAAAACCTTGGTTTTTTGTTGGCTGCCAATAAAAAATCAAGCTTTTAAAAATCGATTTTGTTTTCTTGGCAATTCCTTGGCAACTAATATTGGCCCGATGCTTGGCTACCGATCATTGGCAGTAGCGTGATCATCCCAAGTTTAAACCATTGGTGGTCCAATGATGGTTGCCATTAATGTTCCAATAATGGAACGGAGTTCGCCAAGCATGGCCCATTATTGAACCAATCGTTTACTTCCCATTGGGTCATCATCGTAAATTCGATACACACTCACACATTCACACACATAGAGGGGTTTGCCAAATAATCGGAAACGCCCCTGGTTATAATTTATATACGTGAAGTCTGCGGGGTTGTTTTTTTTTTGGTATTCTTGTAACAGCCGCTCTCTGCGCTCGATTCTTGGTGTATATAATCGAATTTCCCCGAAATGGATGCATTCCATTTTCAGCGTACCTATTTAGAACTCGTGAAGGTAAGGCTTCATGCATGCGCTTGTATATAAAAGTTATAAGTCACGTGCGTAGGCGTGGGCCTCAGGTATAAATGTAATTTATATCTTCTTATCCATGTGAAGGCATGGAAAACGTTTTTTGAGTACAGAGCATCTTAGGCGCACCCCTTTTTTATATATACTACACATGCATCAACCGAAGTGTTGTGGTGGTAACCGAGTAAAATTTCTCGTTAACGTGTAAATTGAGAACGCTCTTGCAAGCAGTTATTTTCACGGAGGTGTTATCGCCATTTGTTATTCGTTTTTGCAGATCGATTATATTCACAACCGGTAGGATGTAATTTCAAAATGATTAACATCGTTTAGATTCTTTTTTTTGTTGAGATAAATTGATTAAAAAATTGTTTAATGTTTATCACTATTTTAATAACAGGGTTGCCATGCTATCTGGAAAACCTGAAAATGTCAGGGAATTTTATTAAAATTGAATTGAATTTTAAAAAGGTTTCAAATTGTAATCTTTGAATTGTTGAATTTTTCATACTTTGAACTGAAAATTGCGCAAATTTTATTAATTTAAAGAAGAATTTTGGTTAAAACTTGAGGCTCCGAATCTTAAAAGGGCGCTTTTACCATTTAAAATCAATGCTGAAAGTGCTCTTTTAAGATCCGGAACAGTTCTGGAAAACAGTAATTGAATTGAAGTGATGTAATTTTAAATAAGTTACAGTAACAATATTCTTATAATATAAAATAATTATTTTAGCAGTCGGTCATTTTTAATTGTTATAAAACATGAAGAAATCGATCACTCCGAGTCTTCGACTCGGAGCAATCGGTTTCTTCATGTTTTATAACAATTTTTTATCCTGGAAAAGTCAGGGAATTTGAAATGAGCAAAAGCGTGGCTACCCTGTTAATAGTTTGAAATTTTACGATATTTTTGTTGCTTATCGCAAATGGGAATCGTTTTAAATTTTTTCTGTCTGTACGCCCTTTTTAACATTGTTGAATATAAAATTCTTTGAAATTCAGAATCTATATTCACACTAAGAATGACTTTTATAGTGATTGAGACCCAGGGGACTGCCTTTTCTGATTATCATATCGACCCCTTTCTCCATAACACCAAAGACTCGTTTCAGCCTCGACCATTTTAAACAATATTTATTAGTCTGATATTGAAAATGAGTCAAAATTCTCAGAAATTGCTAATAGTATATTGCACGAATGAGTGGATGTAATAATTGCGAAAAAGCGGATCAAAATCCGTAGGTGTTTTATATACAAGAAACAATATTTACCAACTTGTATATAAGAAATAAGATAAAATGAACCGTGTCGGATACTCGGATTAATGGTATTACCAAGAATGTGAAATGAAACAGTGATTTAGTAATCATGAAGTGGAGGAAAAAAAATTGTAGGATAGAATCAACTCTAAGATATATGGCAAACGTGTAATTTTCTTATAGGTTTTTTTTTAGTTAGTATTTTTAGTCCCCCTTTTTTGAGTATGTATTAAAATTTTAAATTTAAGCGTTTATGATTTGACAGGGTAAAAAGCTTGTCATCTGCCTTTTGTCTTTAATCAGGTAAATAGACCCATCCTAAGTTTCTAGGAAAATCTTCTTTCTTAAAACCTTTTTCGGATGGTCTGTGTATAATATTTCCAATCTTTCTTCTTCCTTTCACTCGCATTTTTATTTTTGCCTTCCTCTATATATGAGGGGTGCAATTTTGAATTTTAGACGATATTATAAGAGGATGGACGAAGGAGAGAGCTTTTACGTCCTCTGGACAATGACTGTTGGCCTGTTCCGTTATATTAGGGACACAATGCGTTTCTTTGTGTGTCGTCGACATTAGGCTTGTGGGGACGAATTCGCAGAATTGAGGAGAGCCTCCTTGCGGAAATCAACCTTTCCCGTGATTACTCCGTGTTTGAAAAACCTGAGGTCCAAGAAGCGATGTCTGAGAAACGGGTGGTTTGCAAACTTGAAAAAAAAAGAAGATGGAGAAAAAAATTAAAAGATACGTCGATGGGCAAATTGACAGGATGTAAAGAAAGGTGGGGCTTTTGACGATTGTCGTGTCTGTCCCACATGATACTTTTTTTTCCAAGAATGTAATAATATGTAATCAAAATACGATGCTTGGTAATTACACTCGCTATATCTGTTGAATTCATTCTAATCACATCAAGTCATTATTCATTTCGTATGTCGGATTTAAATATTACAAGTGGTCATTATTCTTTCAACTCTGCTTTAACCCCGTCATATTCTCAGAAATATATTGCTGAAACTTTTATATAGCAATACATTATCTATACACTATGCAATTACACTCGAATGATAGGTGCATATTGTACCTGATTTATTTCCCATCGAGACACATGATATTTTTTTTATCGCTTTTTATTAATCTTTTGTTGTTTTTTTTTCGAATGAGTAAAAATAATAATAAATCGTGGTTGTGGAATTTTTTGCTTCCTGAGAGAAATTTAAAAATTTCCATATGTTGAGGATAAATTGAAAAGTATTTCTTTGGTGAAATGGATTAGAATTTTTTGAGTTGCATAAACAGTGAATGAAGTAAAGAACAAATATTAATACTAAGAATCTTTGACATTGATACTTTCCTTAATCACACATACACTTTATACTTCCGACGTTGGCGTAATGGTGCGATGTCGTTTACGCGTGTATTATTCGCATTTGGAGGGGAATAACCGAGGCAATTGTGTATTAATAACATTACGTGGAATCGAGACATGCCACCTTCCAGTTAAATTACATTTTAGTTTTAAAACGGTTCCAAATTGTTTGTCATCATATTTTTTCTTTTTGCTTCAGTTTATCTAAATTTTCAGATTTCATTATTACATTCGCCTTTGAATATTAAAACAGCATCTTATCAGATTTTTCACACACCTTGACTTTCCTCCATACATTCAGTTTACAATTCAGTTTTTATATATGCAAATTAAAAACCGATTCCATCAAAAATAGAAATCCTTTTTTTTAACCTCATTCCATATTTCGCAAGCAAATTGGCAAAATATGAAACTCATTTCCTTGATGTAGACAAATTGTCTTTTCTTATTTCGCTCTCTCTCTCTCTGTACAATAATTTTTGTTGGACGCGCTTATATAAAACGTAACGGATGTACGTGATTGATTAAATCGCTTCCGGCCTACGGCTACTGTCTTACGAAAACCTGTCAGCCATGATCTTAAGATTTATTACTGTCAGAAACAAACGTAATTGCACGTTATATTTTTTTATTACTTCTCGGAAATATAAATAAATTACCTTCTTTCAATATATATTTTCGGGATATATTTTTTAATGTCATTTAAATTAATTCTTATAATACAATATCTGTTCAAATAGAGTTCGAGTCCAAGAATATAAGTTAATTTCTTTATAATATTTGTCAATTGGTTAATATAACAGAATTAGCGGAAATGATTATTTGTATTAGATACATATGTTAAGAGTATAAAAATTGTTTCGTTAAAAAATGATTTGGATCAAAGAAAAACATTACTAAAATAATGTCAGTCGATGATAACCTTAAATATGGAAGATTAAACAATTCTGGAAATTTTGATAGATACGTGTTTTTTAATAATTGCGAGATTAAATTGGAGAGCTATTAATTACTCATTTAGAGCACGTGTGGAATGTAGTGATACAAATTGAAGAATTAGAGATAAATTTTTACTTTTATTTATTCTTGTTTTTGGGTTGAGATAAAATTAATTGCATTAGATTTTTATAATACCGTTGACAGTCATGAAGTTCGAATGAGATATTTTGGCAATTTTATTCAATTCTATTATGGATTTTTGTCGAATTCTGAACCTTGAAAAAATTTAAAATAAGATTAAGGGGATGTCAAAGTCGATGCGATTTTCCCATTGAAGCTCAATGCAAAAATCCAATCGACTTTGACATCCCCTTAAAGATTTGTTAAAGATTCGTTAAAATTAAAAAAGTATAACAAACCTATAAACCCCGAAAAGCAGTTGCATAAAATTCTGTATGAAGATGCTAATATCAAGAATGCAAGAACCAGACCAATGAACTTTATCTGGGAATTTTATAACCACAAGTATAATAAATGTTTTCTAAATAACTTATAAATTCGAACACCCAGCATGAATTCAGTGGGAGTGTCCACATATTTACCAAAGAAAATCACAGTAGTAAAAACATATATATCCGAAAAAGATATCCGTTTTTTATACAGTTACACCTTCTTCTATTCTGAAAATTATTTTCAGTACCTGCTCTTATACACAATTATCTTGAATCATAAAATGATATTTCTATTTGGTGGGCATTATCATGTTTGCCCCACAACCTTTTTTTTCTCCAAAGTTATAAATTTTCCCCAAAGTACATATATACAAATCTCTAGAAAACTTTTTCAAATTTTATTATAATACACCGTGGAGAAAGTAAGGTTTTATTTTTTCGAAGAAAATGATTTTTTTTTTTCGGTCAATATTCAATATTGACCTTCACCAAGATATTCTGAGAATAATGCTGTGTCCGCAGTTTTAAAACGAAACCTATATTCCCGGAAGAGAATATATATTGTATACACCTGGACAATTTCTTGTCTCTCTCTCTCTTTTTTTGCAAAAATTTTTCAGAGAACACGGAAGAGCGAATAAACGTGTAGTTTTAGTTTCCTGGAGCATGTAACATGTCCTATGCAACGTGCAATAGGGTAATGTGTAGGAAGTTGTGTGTTCAAGTCTCGTGTCGTACAAATCCCATAAGTGCAATTCAGAAAGAATCACATCTGCACGTGTGGGTTGCTGCAGGGGTCATACATTCCCGGTTCTCGATTGAAAAAAGAATCTTCCTTAACGATGATGCGGGAGAACTGTATATATAGATATAGATATATGATGGTCACGGCATATGTTGAACAGCGAACACCTGGTCATGAGTCATAGATAGAACGACACAATGAGTCTTACACCTAGCATATATGTCCGTACGATTCATGTACATCAACAGAATTTCAGTTCAGCAGAATCTTGCGATTTTATACCGAGATAGACTTTATATACAAGATTAGGTTACCCTCTGGCTCTATTCACAAAAAGTAAGTTCGTTGTTAAACTATTTCACGCAGTTCTTTACTTTTTCCATGAAAATATTTTTAGCAAATATTTATACTAAAGTTTGTAGTTCGTCATTAATAAGGATTGCCACGCATTGCTCTTTTCAAATTCCCTGACTTTTCCATGTTTTCCAGGTTAAAATTGTCTCTTTAATTAAATTTCTGCCTACTCAGAATATTCTTATTTTCTGAGGTCAATTTTCACCCCCATTTTGAAACACTACAAATTTCTTTTTTTTTCTGAAAAAATAAAGGATTTGGTTTTAGTTTATGGTACAAGGTATTATATATACGTGGTTTGCTATATATATATATGAAATTTTTATCTTTTAGATCTTGTATAGAAATTTGAACCGCATTGTTGTGAGGCTTTAATAATTTCACCTGGTCCAATAGAGAATTGCTCTCTCTTTCTCTCTCTTTCTTATATTCACCTGTCTTCTGATGGAAAGCTGTTCTTATGCAGTCACGCTTATCTTCTTCCTTGAAATTGTTATTTAAGCATTTTTTTTTCAAGTATATGCATAGCAAAGTTCTTTTGACATTTCTATCAATATAATTTTAATGCGTTCTTGTTCCAATTTTCCATATACAATGATAGTGCATTATCTACGGTACATATTTGTCGAACTCTCCTCAAATATTGGTTCTCATTCAATCAGCTTTTAATACATATTCTTGGAAATTTTTAGTTTTTGTGTGTTGACTATAAATAACGTGAAAGACTTTCGATCTTTATTTTTGGGCCATTTTATTTTATTTTTTTCTATAATTTAGAATTTTATTTTTTGTTTGAATAGTTTTTTTGTAATTCTGATAAATTGAAGATAGTGTGGATGTCAACGAACTTTGTTATGAACCTAAAACTTAGTAATTGTTTGATTCTTTTCGATTTAGGGGAAAAAATGTATTTTGTCGCTCAGCATCGATATAGTATTTCTGCAGATTTCAAATTGAGACGAAAAAACGAATCAAATAATAAATAATTTTAAAATTATTGTTGAAATGTGGGTGGTAACTGGGACATCCACTTCTTAGGTTTAAGATAGATCAAGATTTTCTTGAATCAAAAATTTTTTGTACCGTGATATAAGAATTTATTTTAGTTGCGCTTCGTAAGACTGCGGCTGGTACTTTTGTTATTATATTTCAAGTGTGATTAATAATATTTCAAGGGATTCATATCGGATCTGAAATTCGATACGAGACGACATTCCAGCATCATGTCAAGGTTTCCTTCTCAAAGATTCGTGATCTAGACACGCCTGTCTCGTGTTTCCTTTTGAAAGATGGCTGTCGAGATGGCGATGGCGTAAATGCATGAGAGTGAAGAATGAAAGGGCTGGATTAAAAAAAGCAGTGACACCTTTAAAAATTTCTATTTCAACCTTTAGTTTAGATGTACTCGAACAATATTCTTTTCATTACTTGTTGCGATGTAAATATTCTTCTAAAAAATCAATTTGTCATACAAAATTGTTATCCATAGTACAATTTACAATCTCATGAATAATTTAATTTCTCAATTTGTTCGAGTCATTTTTCAAACAAATGCTATTGATAATGTTGAGAAATGAAATTGTGTCAAATGTTTTGTAATTCGGTGAAAAGTCATCGTCTCTTTCCATGAAATGTGGAAGTACGGAGTTTGAGGGGTAAAAAAAGGAAGGACAGATGTTGTTTGAATATCCGGTAAACATGAAACTCTCTCGTGGACCAAAACTAACACCTGGATCCTCCCGGATGAAAGTCACTTTCCGAGTATCTCTCGATTTCTTCGAAAATAGAAATTCGAGATGTCCATTTTCGAGGATTCTTGCAACTTCAGGGAATAGTGTAATCATGAAGGGTTTAACAAGCTCCAAAGAGAGAGAAGGACTATTTTCATCTACTTTTCGTCCCCTTTTCGTCTGCTCTCGGATTCTTTCTTCGAAGAGTTAAGTACTATGGTTTCTCGGAACCTTAGAAATCTTCTTTATGAGCTTTTTACCTTATTATCCAATCTTTATTTTGACGAGAGAGAGAGAGAGAGAGAGAGCGCAACATACACGAAATTAATATTTCACATCTCTTGAAACATATTTCCTAAATCAATATTTTTTATTGCAAGAGATTTTTCTTACTTACTTACTTAGATTTTGTAATACTAAACTTTTATCTATTCAGCAAGAATCGAACTTATGTGCATAACTGCATATCAAACTATTTTCGATTTTATTATTAAAACAAAAATTTTATATCCTGAGAACCTATTTCGATTTTTATTTCATTTCATTTTTTGATCAAGAAATTTTTTTTTAAGTTTTTTTTAATGATGAAATTATAAACATTAATACTTGTTTTAAAAAGAGAAAACATTTATTTGTTTTATGAAATTTATAATTTTCTATTCCACTTTCCAAGAATTTCATGATAATTTTCATTTCCTAAGAATAAATTTAACGAATTCTCACAATTGTCATTAATTGTAAATTAATATTATGAGAATGATGTAAATAAAAAATTCATTCTTTCCTCGTTAAGAATTTCGCGGAATAAATCACAGTAATTATTATTGAAATGATCAAATCAAAAAAACATCATTATTTCATTATCGTTTAGTATTTATGTATTAGTATGTCGTAAAATATAATCAAATGAGTTCCGTTATAAAATTATTGCAGCTTGTCTTATATACTTTAAATATGAATAGCTAATGACATTTCTCGAAGGATATTAAATAATTATGAGTTTCCAATATGGGGGTCAATCACAATTTATTCTTAGAATTATATTGTCTATATAAAATTTATATTTTCTTATTTTTTAATATTAGTTTCTTTTGAAATTTCATTTACCTATTACTACATTCATTTGCTTGATTGCATATGTAATTTTTTTTTTCTTACAATTATGTCATTGTTAAAATAATTCCAAGTAATTGTACATTTTTTTAATGTAAAAAAAATTCAAAAGAATAAGTTTCTATTTTTAACAAGGAAAAAATTGTTCCTATTGTTGGAGGTTTTGTGACATAAGGAGAGATACTTTTTTTATATTGTTAACCCTCAA
Source organism: Leptopilina heterotoma (assembly GCF_015476425.1). NCBI lineage: Eukaryota > Metazoa > Arthropoda > Insecta > Hymenoptera > Figitidae > Leptopilina > Leptopilina heterotoma. The sequence continues at coordinate 214,297 of NW_025111021.1, forward strand.
AGTGACGTAACTCAAGTTTTAATATTTTATTCAAATTACTTGGTTTTATGCTTTTTTTCTATTTTATGGAAATTGTGAATATTTTTCTCATTTTAATTTTAGTTCTTAAAATAATTTTCAAATTGTTGATTAACAAGGAAAGAATGATTTCATCAAAAATATTTATATTTATGAAATACTGCATTCGATTTACTATTTTATTTTTATTATTATTTTATCTCCCTAAAAATTTGAACGTTCAAGTGAACGACGATTTTTTCCTATTTCGTTAAAATTTAAATTTTGTCCAAAAATATATTTTATTGTTAATTTAAAAACTTAATTCCTTTCTATAAATGCTGGATTTATTTTTTTTTTAAATTTTATTTTTAGTAATTTTTGAGTATATTTAAATATAAAAAAAATTTCACTTATTTGAACGTCCAAAATTTCAGAAAAAATTTATTTTTTGGAAATATTATTATTTAAGTTTTTAATTTAATATGATATAATAATATTAATAAAAAAAAAATTTTCCTGAAATCCTAGATGTTCAAATAAGTGAAATTTTCTTTCTATTTGAAATATATTCAAAAATTACTAACAAAAATTCAAAACAAAATAAATTCAACATTTATAGAAATGAATTAATTTTTTAAATTAACAATAAAATATTTTTTGACAAAATTCAAATTTTAAGAAAATATGAAAATAAATCGTCGTTCACTTGAACGTTCAAATTTTTAAGGAGATAAATAATGAAAGTAAAATAGAAAAAAAATAATATTATTATTATTTAATAAATAATATATAAAAATCAACAATGAAAATAATAATATTATCTTACGGGCATTTGAACCATTATGATGTTACAATTTGTACAAAACGTTTGTTCTAAAACTGTGACGTCATAACGGTTCAAATTCACTTAATAATAATAACATTATTTTAATAATAATAGTGAATAGGTAATACAGTTTTAATAATAAAATAAAAATTATAGTAAATTATATTTTTAATTTAATCAAAACATTAAAAAATAATCGAAAATAATTTTTTCACAATAATGTTAATTGTTTTTACTTTTTAGTGATAATTTCTTGTAATTACAATTAAAATATTGCATCGTGCCCCCCCCCCCTCCCTCTAGGTTTCTATGATTTCCCCCACCACTGTCGCTCTCTCCTCCCACGATCCCTCGTGCTTTTTCCCCCCTCCAAGCGTCACGTGCAGCAATAGATTCATTCACTCTCGAGGCAAGCCGTCAGTTTGCGTCAGTCGATTGCAGTCGATGGACAACGTCTAATTTTGTGTGTGTAGTTTTTTTAATTTAAAAAATCATTTTTGACATTCGAAAATGTGGATTTATATGTGAAAATAGTGTTGAATTATTCTTCATGAAAAAAAAACTTTTTTCTAATTTTCACCATTTTGGATAAAGTTTAATAAAATTAAATATTTTTTTCTCTTTTTTGACAAATTAAAATCTCATTTAGTAAAAAGTGAATTTTTTCAATTGAAAATTCAATTGAATTTAAAAGAGAAATCCGTTATTTATTTTTTCAAAGAACATTTGTGGAACTTGAATACACTTTCTCTTCAGAGAGAGATTGTAACATTGTGATACATTATATAGTTTGGATTAAAGCCAATCATCGTCTGAGAAACTATTTGCCAGCGTGAAAAAGACGCTTTCATAGAGGTAAGAGCGTCTTGTTAACTGAAAATAAACTCTGAATTTCCCTAAAAAAAAAAATTTTTGGCACACATAATGTAAAAATAAGTAGAAATGTTTGTCTAGTGCGAAAAGTTTTTTTTTTTTGACCTTACACAAAACTGTTGAAACCTCCCGAGAAAATCTGTTTCTTGGAAGTCTGAAATTGTCGGAACCAGGTCCCTTTTTTCTATTCTCGACGGTCTCTGACCACTTTTATTTCTAATTTTACGTGGAAACTTTTTTTCTTCCCACAAAAATGCGGAGAAATAATTAAAAAATTTGTCTCCATTGTAAGAAGAAATTTTTTTTATGACCGATTTGTAAGAGTCGAGACGAAGTCAATTAAAATTGTAAAAAGGTGTGATTAATAGTAAACGATTGTTCCTTGTATATATATGTGTTTTTTTCAAGGACTATTATTTCTAAACCGGAAATTGAGATGTTTTACAAGCCTCAATGCATTTCCGTAATACGAGGCTTGTTCGATTGACCGGATATGTCTAATGCTCGTTACATGCACGTGCACCAAATGCTTATTATTTTCAAAGCTTCTATTTACATTGATTTATGTTGAAAAATCCTTAAAGCCAATGTGAATCGATTTATTAAAGAAGAAAAAAAAAGTGCCTCTTTACTTTGAAAATATTGCATAATTGTTTCCTAGAAACTTTCCAATTCTGATTTTTTTTCCTTTGCAAGTGTATTTTCTCTTAGCTTCCATATACGATTTTCAGAAATGTTCAATATTTATCAAAAGAATAGTTATTTATATATGCAATTTTCTATTGCACCTCGATTATATTGCGTTACTCGTTTCGATAATGGAATTTTATTATATTTTTGGATAAAAAAGAATAGTGATGATTGAAATTTGAAATTTGTTTTCTTAGGTCATTACTCTGTATAAATTTAAATTAGCAAGATTTCATATGTTCATGGCAATAATTATTTTTGTTTGCTTTAAATTTAAATTTTCTTTTTAATTTGATTTTAATTTAATTGTTTGAAAATTTTCTCTTTAATTCAATTTTAATTTAATTCTTTTTAAATTTTCCCTTTATTTAGTTAGTTAATAGAAATTTAACTGATGAATTGGTGAATTTTCAGTAATTGAGAGTACATCTTCACTAATTATAATTAGTGACATATTTATCGCCTCTCTGAATTTGAATTAGTGCCAATTATTCCACTAATTAACAATAGTAAGATTTTTTTTTGTATTATTAGACATGTTTCATTAAAACTTTAGTAAAAAAAGGTATTAAAACTACTAAACAAAAGTATTTAAAATTGTAAACAAATAATTAAATATTGTAGTCTCTAAATTTCAATCAGTTTCTGACTTTTTGCTTTTGAATTAGTCAATTTTACTAATAAATTAGTAGAAAATTACAGTTTTTCTGAGGATATCAAATTGAGACATAAAAAACGATCAAAATTGTTGTGATGCAACAATTTTGATACTTTTTTGTCTCAATTTGATATCCTTGGAAACACTGTGGTTTATTAGTGAAAAATCAGTTGTTTTTAACTGATAATCATTTATGTTCTACTGTCAATCAGTTATTTTTAACTAATCAGTAGAAATATTGCTATTTGAATCAGTGACTTTATTTTTTACTTCCAAAAAATCTGTTACTTTGAACTGATTTAAATTGAGAGAGATGATGATGTTCTGAACGTTTAAAGAAACGAATTTTTTTGAATTTTGGTACAAAATATTAATTTGCACATTAGGAAACAAATTCTTTATTTGAAAATTGTTAAATTTTTTTAATTTCTCATTAAAATACTTCCAATAAATGGGAAAATATCGAAAGGCGAAATGTTTTGGTTCATATTTCAAAACTTAAGGAAGTCTTAAAGTACTTACAGCTGAAACGTGTTTTTTCTAAAAATTCAACACATTTTTGGGTTTAAAATAATAATAAGTCGATTTTAGGTCTTAAAATCAGTTTTCTAAACAGAAATTTAGTCAATCTTTGGACTAATGTAAGATATTCGATCCAAAATCAGGTTTAAAACAAGACCTATTTTTTACAGTGCTGAATTATGTCAGTGTGAAATTTTCACTGATGAAATTTTGAGTCAGATTTAGAGTGTCAGGATGTTTAGTTTTTAAAAAACCGGAACTAGGTCATTGAAATACGGATTGAATAAATATATTCTCGATACAATATTTGATGTGACATATTTTTGATCAGGAGGACTGTGTTCATGGGCCGATTGATAGTGAGAAAAGATACTTTCTCTCATAGTTTTTCTCGATAGATTCTCTTTTTGTTTATAGCCTCCTTCATCATTTTCTCTCTTGGAAAATGAAACAGCTATGCGAGATTCCCTGAAGACTCCCACTCGCGTCTGGAGTTGTATTACCAAGAAAAAGCTCTCTCTCTTCCATCTTCTTCCCTCTGCATTCCTGTGTTACGTTTGTGAGAGATGGACACTCGTACCAGTTGCGAGAGTGAGAGAGTTTCTCTCTCTCTCTCTCTCTCTCTCTCTCTCTCTCTCTCTCTCTCCATGACGTTTCTTGAGGATAATAATTGTTGTCGAGAAGTCGAAGCCAGGTAGCACCGGGGACTAAGTCCCTCTTTTCACAGTCTTTTCAGTCTCATGGTCAAATACAATTTTTGTCCCAATGGACCTCCTCATACTTGAGTTCCAATTTTGTACAGTCAGGTGCACGAGGCTTCCCAAAGATGGCAGGAAACAATCCTCATCTCGAGAGAAGAGAGAGAAAGAATATTTCAATCGGACCTTCCACGAATTTTTATTTATCTCATCTTCTGCCTCTCTAAACTCAAATTTAGTGGAATTATTCAATTCTCTTTTCTTTTTTTGTATTCCTCTTTGGGACTGGAGAGAGATATTATTTATGACTCATTTCAAAGTAGAGAGAAAGATTATTTCTCGAAACGAAAATTCGCATTAGGTATTAGTGTGTGGCGAAAAAAATTTTATTTTTTTTTTCAAGGAAGAAAAATGCAATTCAAATAATACTTGTCGACGAACCATGTGCGACAAAAAAAAATCACTTGTGCTTCGTGGAAGGAAAAGAATAAAATGATAATGTATAAGAGGCCAATGTCATTGGAACGTTTACGTATTTTTAAATAAAAAAAAGAGAAAAATAAAACTAGCACTCGATGAAAAAATTGTATTTGTATTCACGGAAATGAGCTTTTGTTATAAGGACACGTGCCATGGCCAATGTCGTAAAAATTTCACGATTAGGGAGAAATGTTTGTTTCAAGTCAGAGATTTATTCGTACGATACATCACTTTTGCGAATTTCAGGAAATGTTTTTTTCCCCAAGCAAAAAATGGCTGGGTTTTAGTCCTTCTCCTAAATTTTTGGTAACGGATTTGTTCTAAAACTGTGACGACTTAACAGTTTCAAATTCCCTTAAGGAAAATATAGGTCCGATTTCACCAACTCCGATTAAAAGTTAATCAATGATTAAATCCTTAACCAACCAATCATAAAAGGTTAAACTGACATTAATTGATTAACTTTTAATCGGAATTGGTTGAAACTGGCCCTTAATGTTCCTTAATGTTTCTTAAGGGAATTTGAACTATTTTAAGTTGTAGAGTATTAGTTAGATAAAACAGTTTTAGTTTGTTATCTTAATTATTTCGAATAAACTCTTGACATATTTTGATTAATAAACTCTTGACATATTTTGATTTGATGTTTGCTATTTTAAGCGAAGGTTTGAGTATACTTTTAGTGTATCATCACTAGTTTTCTTTCTCTAACGACTTTTTCCTCTTTCTTTCTCGTTTTTTTTATCTTTCTTTTACGTTTCTTGTTTGCGATTTTGATATGAAAGAGCGGAACTGTCATAGAGAATAGGCGAGCCATTATCGAGGTCGTAAAAACATCTGATTTAAATGCCTCGTTGATTTTACAACGCATGCGAATGGCAAAGACGGCGTAACGGTGATTTATCGCGAGAAGTGCAAAATCGCAGGCTTGTCTAACGAATAACAAATACGCTCGATTGCCATCGCGAAACGACGACTGCAGTAGCAGCAGCTTTGAATTTTCGGAATCTTGAATTCCATTTCGAGTGAAAACGCTCGAGTTCCACGTAAATTACTTACTTCCCTTTACTTTTGTATTATTTCTATTCCCCTCTTTTTGTTTCTGACCCCAATATATCGAAACTTTCTTCTTCTTCTTCTATTGATACCACTATTGAATTTTCCGTAATTTTTCTCTTTATTCGACAGGGGACTTAGGAAGAAAGAAATATTTATTCTGTCATCAGTTTGACAACTTGATTTAGAGTTCGTTTTTTTAAGATCTTTTTTCGATCTTTTTTTGATTTTTTTTTTTTGATCATTTTTTTTTACTGCTTTGGTTTTGTCTGATTGGAGAGTGAGAGAGGCTCTTAAATTTAAAAGAGAGGTCTTTGCGCTTGAGAGGTTTAATTTTAATTTCTTCATTAGGGAGCGTAGAGTTTTTGTTGAGTTGAAAGCAGCTGACAAGTGATGAATTCGCGGAAGAGACAATTTTTGAATTTAGATAATTTTTTTTTATTCGGCTGATAAATAACATATGTATTTTATTTATGCTGTGATGACTATAACAGTAAATAGTTGAGAGAGACAGAGAGAAAGAGAGATAACTTTTGAAACTCATCATTTTTAAAAGATTGGTCTCACGTCAATTTCTTATCTGTGTATGGAAAAATTAAGATTTCGGATTATTTCTATCCCACCTAAAGATGATAGCGTGAATTTTTTACTTTATTCTCGGAAATGAGAGACCAATATAATCGAATATTATCGATCATTTCTCGGAGAATATTAATGTGCTGATTTGAATTCTTAATCGGCATGTAAGTTCGACAGAAGTCGTAATCACTGACCTAAGGAACATAAAATGACTTGTTTGTGTTTGAATTAATTAGTAATTTAAATCTAATTTCAAATTAAAGTGGAGAGTTTATAACTCAAATTTTGGGAAAAGTTAACTAATAGTGTTATTATTTTTAGTCAGAGTAAATTTAATTTCTAGAAATTTTAATTGTTCGCTGTATTTTATCACATTGGAGGTGATGTGTTTGCTGATATAAATATATATATAATTCGCAGTACAGGATTATAATTATGTTTATGTGTATAATTAAGTCTAAAGTAGTCGCATGAAAAGAATTAGTAGTAATTGTTTTGAGTAGAATTTTAAAAGCTTATTACTCGATTCACAGGAGGTGCGCTTTGTGCAGGCGACATTTACGAGAAAAAGAAGGAATTCTGTAAACAGTGTTCTGTAGAATTACAAGGAACGACACTTGTTGCTCCAGTAACTACATTTCCTAAGAGTTATACATAAAAACAGTTCTTTTGAAAATGAGACTGACAATGGATCACTTAAAAAAAATACGGCCGAAGTTTGTGTTTCACGGTAGACGATAATTTTTCCTCTTAATGGAATTTTGATTTCCTGCTTCATTGTTAAAATTGGGTTATAATGTATTGTTTTTCTGCAGATATCAAATTGAGACAAAGAAAGAATCAAAAGTGTTGCGAAGCAACATTTTGATTCGTTTTTTGTCTCAATTTGATATCTGCAGAAAAGTTATGTTTTATAATTCAAAGCTGAGTTGATGAGCAAACTGATCTTAGAAGTTGAAAAGTTTGTTCTAGTTTTTTAGTCGTATTATTTGATTAATAGTATTTGATAATAGTATAATTTTCGTATTGATAAAGAATGACGATATTTGATAAACAAAGAATTTCCCAATGAAGAATTCATTTAGATTTCGAAATCTTTTATTAGAACCATTCAAAAACACTTGTCTAAATATATTCGGTTTAACTACTTTTCAACAAATTGAATATTCCACTTTTTTATCTTGACAATTTCTGGAAAAGAAAACCTTATTGAGAATGTTAAAAAGTTCTGCTAAAAGTCTTAAAAAGTTGGAGTCGTATCTATTTTTTTTTAAACTATATAATTTAGTTTACATGACTTTTTTTTCAATAACTTCTCAGAAAATAGCATTTCCTTCCTAATGACAACACTTTTGTCACTGAAACGTTATAAAACTTTTTTTCCAAGAGCTATAGATTCTTTTAGAGAATAGAGATATAGATCTTTTTTTATATTATTATACAACTTGAAAAAGTTCATAGAAGTTGCGAATTCTTTGTCAACCGATGTAATTACTATTTTTTTGTATATATGATTAATTTTTTTAAAGACTTATATTAATGGTTGAGGTCTTATGAAAGTTTTATAAAGTTCCTCGAAGTGTACGTATATACGAGTTCTTACAATTTTTCAAGTCTATAATAAAATTCCTGTCGAGACGTGCATTTATATCTATTTTTATGCTAGAAAAACAGTCGGTGTGTGTGTGGAAAAAAAGAAGTCTTCTTGGAAAAGGTGAGAAAAAAATTCTCTGAGAGGAAATTTTTTGGTTGAATATACAAAGCAGCAAAAAAAGGTTCGGCACTCGCTACCAAATTATTGTTAACGGCAGGTGCACGCAAGAGGGTTCGGTCCCTCGAAGCAGCCGGCTTTCGAACTTGAAAAATAATTAACGTATGGTCAATTTTTCCCCGCGCGCGAATCTCAGGGGGCCAATCACCTGCTGAATTGGCTGTTTTGTTGTTAAAGCCAAACACCATATCGTACAAATTGCACCTTTGGGTTTAATTTTGTAAAATTTTTCGTGGAGCTAAAAAGCAAACAGAAGTTTTCTGGTATATATTCTGATTATTTGTTACTTTGAAAGAATACGTTTTATTGCATTCTTTTCTTGCGAGAAAATCGCATTGTTATTCAAATTGACGAATTGTGGAAATATTGAAAACTACTACTATGCTGTCTGTAAGAGCTATTGCTTGTGTGACTTCTAAATGGGGGCTTGGCCTTCTGGCACTACGACACTCGGCTACTCGAGTCCGAGTTGAATTCGCGGAAGTTCGCCTTCGCGCTACTTCACAAATACTACGAATTGTCGACACACGTGCCGAGATACCGATTCTCGTGTAAAACCGGGCTCCCTTGATGCACGCGCATCATGCGCGCGCAGTTGTGCGCAACTCGATTCGCACGTGTATTTTGTATAAAATGCGAGCACGCGATGCGAATTCAACTCACAATCAGCTGCAATCAGCCTCTCAATAGTTCGCTTCAGCTTACTCCTCTCGCAATACACAACATCATATCATCTTATCTCGAGAGAAACAATTTTCAATTTACTCTGTTTCAATTTCCAAGAGCGGGAGATTATTATTCATAAGTGGTCTCTCTGTAATTTATTGTTTAGCAATCATTTTGTGTTCTGGGATGAGTCTCGTATTACTGGATATCTATTCTGATTATTCGTTTCAAAAAATTATTCGAAGTGGGAGATTTTTGAGGAGTTGTTTTATGTTCTCAATCTCTTACTGTTGTAAGTTTCTGTTTGTGTAATTTTTTGTTGTATATTTACTAAGATGCTAATGATTAGAAACTGAAGCACTTCCATAAAATTTTTACTTAAGTTCCGAATGTTGGAAATTGAAAGTTAGTTATAAACCTAGCAAAACCATTGGAATTGTTGGGACTATATGATTAGGCTTCGGGTTTGGACTTTGGATTTTTGAATTAAGGATTCGATTCGAATAAATTGGAACTAGAATTAAGAAACTAGGTTCTATTTAAATCTTCCTTTTAGGATTATTTTGGAATAGTATTATCACAAGACTAAAATTGTTAAGGTGCATTTCTAGGATCGAGGATTAAGCCTATAAGATTACGCATACTAGGAATTGAATAAGTAGGTTTGTAAAATTATGATTCCAAGTTCGATTATGAAGCGCTAGGATTAAGATTAGGAATATAATCAAGATTACAAGTAAGATTCCTTGGAATTTGTTACGTTATTACTTAAATCCCAAAAGTGATACGTTCCCACTTCAGAAATCTCTAAATTCCGCGAGTGTTTTGCTCTGAATTAAGAGATAAATCCGAATTTTCCTTTTTTTCAATGTTGCATCTGTTAAAATCCTTAAAATTCGCACCATAACTACTCATGAGATTTAATTTTGTCTATGATTTCTATGTTTAAATCGGTGAAGTAATCTTTGCCAAATTCTGTAGTATTCTTTCGAACCCTGGAACCTAAAGTTGTTAGTAGTCCATAATTATGAAGAAAAATCGCAAAAATCTTTTCGAGAAATATCTTTTCGAAACAAATTATTGGCATTTAGGACCGCAGGTTGAAGTCCACAGCGTTTTTGGAAACGAAAAATCAGAAAGGAATTTTTTTTTTCGAAAGTTCATCTTCAAGTTTCATGTGCGTGATTTTTTGAGAAATTTTTACTTAATTGTTAGCTAAAGACAATTACTCACAAATAACATGAATTTTAAACCAAAAATAATATAAATTGTATATTATTTTTTTATTTTCGGTTTTAGAATCGTGCACTTCAGCATCATATTTAGGATTAGAAACCATTGTTTGTCATTATTTGCCAGAGTATTTATTTCAGTTAAATATTTAAATAAAGTTTCACTAATTCAGTGAGTGATTATTTAAAAAATAAGTTTGTCAATAGGAAGAATTTGTGCTTTTCTAATACAAACTGTTTCTATAAAAAAAAATTGTTTTTTAGACCTTCGGTGTTCAAGGTGAAAATTTCGTTTTAAAAGTCTTCATCATTTTATATAAAAAAACACTTTTTCCACCGAGTTCCACGAAATAATTTTGAGAAAATGTTTACAATAAGTTATGAATATAATAATAAGTTATGAATAATAGATTATTCATAATATTTCGTGAATATTAATAAGTATCAAACGGAAAAAGGTTTTTGATATTTGATATATCGAACAACCTTCAAAGCTGTTACGATATACACTATTAGAGAAATAATAAATGATTGTTGAGTAATTTTTGATTCTTTACAATATACACGTTTCTAAATTTATTTGCATTCCCGCGCTCTATTTTTAGTGGAAACTCTTCTTTTTTTCCGAAAGTTATATATTATTCTTTTTTATATATAGTGTTAAAGAGAGGCAAATACGTTTAACGTGGGTTTTGTTTTTTTCTAAAAATATTCCTTTCGTGGAAAATTAATTTTGAACTTTATAAACGATACGTCTAGTCTGATGCTTTTGCGTCAAAAGTTTGGAGACAACGATGGCAGATGTCCAATTTTCCGTCTCAAATGTGTCAACGATGCGTCTTGGTGTGTGTGTGTGTGTTTGTTTTTACCTTGAAAAAGTCAGTTACCTTAGTATTTGTTTTCTTTTTGGGAAAATTAGTGTCTGATTTGGTGGTTGCATCTAAAATTAGGTTCTACCGTAATTTTTTGCTTCTGTAGCGTAAATCCGGGTTTTCTTTACGTAATTTTGGTACGGGAAAAGAAATCATCATCGGTGAAATATTTCGCTATTATTAGAAAGGTAATCGCGATTGTTATTATTATTACCAAGTGACGACCTTAACGAGCCGGGAATAATAAACCCTCTCGTTATGCGTCTTTAATTTCCTCCCATGATCGATATGATATCCCAAGAATTAAAAATGCACTTTTCATGGAAAATGAAGTGTACTGGGTATAATTATCAGATACCACTTTTATGCATTATGCGTTCCAAACTGATCGGGGCATATATTATTTACACATATACTTTTCCTATACACTTTGAATCCTATACTTTGAATCCAAATTTGTACGTGTATGTGACAGTTTATTCTTAGAAAGTCAACGCGTTACATAAATAATTATTGTGATAATTTGCCGCCAACATGACAAGTGTGAGAGGGGTGGGGGAGCAGCAGCAGGAGGAAAAAAAAAGTAGAAGGGGAAATTAAAAGAAATAGAAGGAAAGAGTGAGAAAACAAAACAGAGTACTTATAGTTCTTGGTAAGAGTCTATTAAAGAGACTTTGAAGCGAGTCTTTTATGAGTAGAATGCCGATTGTCGTGGGAGGATAGAGAGAAAAAGAAAAGAATAAAAAAAAACGTATCTAACCGCGAGAGAGAAGTCACTTTCACAAAAATGGCAATTATTACCGAGGAGAGGTACGTGCGGATGCGAAATTTCCGCGATCTTTATCTCCTTTTAATTAGTGACTATACACTACTTTGAACGTACAACTGACACGAACATTATTTCAAATTCCGGCTTTTTAAAGTTCTTTATTGAAGTCATAATATTTAGTAATTTAGAGGAATTCAAATAATTGAGAAATTTCAAGAAAAACACGCAGATTTCATCTTGGAATTTTATTTTTAAAATTAATTCAACTTTCGGTTCCTTGAAATTTTTCCTGTAATTTATTTATTTACAATAGTATTTTTTTATTCACTTTTCTTTTTGATTTTCTTTTTCAATTCACACTTTTTCGAAGGATGTCAAATTGAGACAAAAAAATGTATCAAAATAGTTGCTTCGCAACAATTTTGATAGATTTTTTGTCTCAATTTGACATCCTTCGAAAAATGAGTTACTTGTCTACTGTTTTTTCTATTTTTAAGAACAATTTAAAAATTTCTATTAGCAAAAATTTGTAATTGTATCTAGTTTCTATTAATAAAGGTAAATTATAGTTGGGAGAGAATTTTTGGTCCTAACTTAATATTTACGTATAAAAAATCACTTTTGGTTTTTCTAAAAGTTTTTTAGTTTTTTTACAATTTTTAGTTTTAAGTTTCAAATAAAACTTATTTAATTAATTTAATTGAATTTAATTGAATTAATTATTTAATTAACTTATAATTATAACTTATAATTATTTAATTATTTAATTAATAGTCAATGTTAACTTTAAAGTATCACATTCCAACGAATTGATACCAAAAATGATCAAATCAAAAATTTACATTTTTGCGAGCATTTTTGGTATCGATTTGATTCACTATCAATTTGAAATTTTTTCGAGAAAACTGAGTAATCGGTTATTATTTTTTTGGTGTATTTAATTGTATATCATTTAAATTTCTATGAAAAATAGTTCCGATAAATAATATTATTATCATTTTTAAGAATCATTAACATTTAAAACGAATTTAAATTTTAAAGATAGTTAAAAAATAATAATAGTAAATTTAATATAATTTCAAGCGAACAATAGATTCTATAGAATAATTGATAGTTCTGAACAATAGACGTTTCCAATCATGGTAATTTTCATCGAGGATAGTTGCAACTGATTTTTAATTAACTAGAATTGTCTTATTAGTTAATTTAATGATTAATGCAAATTTTTTCCTTTTTTTGTTTTATAATTAAAATAATTATTTTTTTTATCTTTTTTATTATTTTTTGTGATACTTTTTTATCTTGTTTTTTATTTTGTTTGTTTTTTTATTACTTTTTTATTTTTTTTTTATCTTTATTATCTTTTTTTAGTTATTAATTTTATTTATCTACTTTAGGCTTTTTTTAATTTAATTATATTTTAGTTATTTTATTTTTATTGTCGTTTTTAGGTATATTTTTTCATTTTATTATCATTTTTAGCTATTTTTTCTATTTTATTGTCATGTTTAGCTATTTTTTTCTATTTTATTGTCAGTTTTAGTTATTTTCTCCTTTTATTATCATTTTTAATTATTTTTTCTATTTTTATTATCTTTTTTAGTTATTGTTTCTCATTTTATTATCGTTTTCAGTTATTTTTTCTCTTACAGTCGAACCTGTCGGAATGCAACTCTTTAAAAAAAATTTTATTTTCAAAAATGTCCAACAAGAATTATTTTTACTTAATTTGAGAATATTCTAAAAATATTAAAATTATAAAACAATTTTTTAAGGATTGTTTACTGCAATAAAGTTTTAAAAACCAAGTTGCATTCCGACAGGTTCCACTGGTATTATCATTTTTAGTTATTTTTTCCATTTTTGTTATCATTTTTAGTAATTTTTCCATTTTCATCATCATTTTTAGTTATTTTTTCATTTTTAGTTAATTTGTCCTACTTTTCTTTTTTCCATTTATTTTCTTCAATTTTTATTTTTTTTATATTTGCTTATTGCATTGATGAGCACAACTGGTGAAACGAAAATATAAGGAATAATTGTATACACGCAAGTTTCTAATTAGCAAGGTGGGAAATGGAATAATTTGAGGAATTAAATGACTCGATCGGCTTGTTTGTGAATTAATTGATTCTTATAATGAGAGAAAATGGACGATTTAACCTTTATGGTATTAACCACTCCGCTTCTAATCGATCGGTATTCCTTAAGAGTGCCATTTAATTATCGCCATATAGTTCGCTATGAGTCATATGTGACAATCTCTGTGCGGGTATATAAATTTCTATTCGTTTTCCCTCTAATGCACAACAAACACTATTTTGCGCTCGCTCTCTGACAGTTGAATACAAGATTTCCAGCTTAACGAATCGTTTAAAAGGAAAACCGTTAAAATCCCTGCCACATTTTTCTTCGTGGAACAATCGATTCTATTGCAAATGTTAAATGACTCGATTCTTTTTCTTTTATCGCGTGAGAACAAGCGCGCGCACTCCTAGAAATAATTAGCGAGTCGAATTTTTCTTCGATTCTTTTATGTATATTCATCAATTATTCATTAGATATTTATTAGTTTAGCCGAAACTGTGTCAATTATTTTTTATCTGCTAAAATTTTCTTGGGATTTTTCTTTTAAATTTGTTATTTTGTAATCTTTTCTTCTGTAAGTTTTTGCTTTTACTTTTCGTGTAACTTTTCGTTTAGCTTTTCGTTTAGCTTTTCATTCAACTTTTTCATTTAATTTTTATTTGTAAAAACTTTTTGTTTTTATTTGGCTCAATTTTATTTTCTTCTTTTTTGAAGTACATTTGGTCTTTCGGGAAAAAAATTTGGAGGATTGTTTGAATATATATTTATATACAGAGGGTGGAGAATGAGATAAGAAAAGGGTGCTGAAGAGGCACCGAGACATCAAGTGATAGGTTGTCCTCGTTAAAATTAAATTCCTCGAAGATCTTAAGACGCAGTACTTAATGTCGATACCGAAGATTAAAGGCGGTTCGTTGCCATCTGTTTTGGGGAGGTTCAAACCGAAACACCTTTTTTCTTATTAGAAAAAATAACCACCGAAATTCCTCCAAGAACTTTACATTAATGCATAATTTAAATACTTTCCAAAAATTCAATGTATAATGCATTTAATTTGTTAAATAAATTACAATTCAATTGCCAGCATTAATATTAATTAAAGTTGCAATAAATAATTAAAATAGCAAATAATTTAATTAATAAATAATTTAAATGGTAAAGAATTGTAGTAATTAATAATTTTGAGAATAAATAATTAAAGTGGTAAATAATTGGAACAATAAATAATTGAAATGATAAATAATTGGAGTAATAAATAGTTGGAAGAATAAATAATTGAAGTGGTAAATAATAAAATTGAAATGGTAAAAAGTTGATATAAGGAATAAATCGAAATAAAAAGGAATTAAAATAAAAAAGTAGTAATGGGAAATAATTGAAACGAGGCAATTAGTGAATTAATTGTAATAACCATTAGAACCCAAAAATAGATTCGTATTTTACGAACGTAACCATTGGTTACAATCGTTTTAGACAAGGTCAATCTATTTGGTTCCTTGAAGGCAATCCTATCGCGTGACCCTGCTGTTAACTTGTTATTAATATCACTTTCCAAGAAAAAAATCATCGTCTTGTAAATAAAAAAGAAACTCGCTACTATGAAAATATAGAAGTATATTAGTTTCATTTAGTATTCTTAAAAATATATTAACGTCATGAAATTCTCTACACATATTAGTATAGGTACTATATTATAGTCGATGATAATTTCGTATAATTTAATTTTATACTCCTTTTCTCAGTAACATTTTTCATAAATTACTTTATCTGGAAACACTCTTTTTTTTGGAACAATTAGTTACAAATTTATACATTATATATACAATGTTGCATGTTTCATGTATATTTATACTTGGAAATTGTGTGTTATCGTATATAATTGAGAAAAAAAGTCATCATCATCAGTCAATGACATTATCTAATAATAATTTTGTATTCTGCATTTCTCCGTTTTATTGACAAATGAGAACGAACACTATTTGTCATATCTTTCTTTGCTCGTTACTTTCTAAATAGTTATTTCTAATTTTAATTTCTATTCTAATTTCTATTCTAATTTTTAATAGAAAAAAAATTATTTGATTCAACTAAACGATTTCTTGTCTATAAAAGTAAATATTTGTTTCTACTTTTAAAGAAAACAATTTTAAAATAATGTGTACCTGAATTAAAATTAGTGGACTTTTTTTAAGGATATCAAATTGAGTTGCGAAGCAACGTTTTGATACGATTTTTTGTCTCAATTTGATATCCTTAGAAAAACAGTGATTGGTATTATTCAAAAATGATTATGAAAGTATGATTAACAAATATGTTTTGGAATAATTTTTACCGAGAATAAATTTTCCTCGGAATTATCGTTTTTTGAAATCCTACAAATTTTTTATATTTGATATATATAGTAAACTGGTAATAATTCGTGGTAGTAAATGCTGTTTCAATTTTTCTACGTCTCGAGTTAATCGTGAGTCAATCACTCATTTCTTCTAAGCAACTTTTGCAGCGTGAAACTTGTATACTTGATACTCCAAGTGAATCATTTCTAGAGAAATGTCCTCTTTGGAATTAATTAATTTCTTTTCGTTTCTTTTTTAGAATCAAAATTCTTCCTCTGAGGAAGTAATGAAAAAATTCAAGAGCGAATGTAAAAAATAGATGGAAAATTTTTTTCCGTAGGAACAAAATCTCCTGACGATGAAATAATATCTTTTTTAGGATGAAAGAAATTGTATCAATTTTCAAAGCCACTTGTGTGGTATTATGCGGAAGCAACTGGTTGCATTTTTAGCCGCAAAGCTTTTGTGTTTGTATTTGCAAAGAGCCATATGGCGGGTGTACACAATCGTATCGTTAAATTTGCCTACACACGAGAAACAGGATTTCTGCAATAGAAAAAAGTCTCGGGAATTTCTTTTGCATAATTCATTGGGAAATGCTGCAAGCGATTCTGTTTTTTCTATTATTGTACGCTATATTATATAGTATTTTATTATATTACAGGGTTGCCATGCAACCTGAAAATCTGGAAATGTCAGGGAATTTTATAAACCTTGAAGAAACCTGGAAAAGTCAGGGAATTTTGATCGAAGTCCAGGAAAATTGTTGTTTTCTAAAGAATTTGAATCTTTTGAAGAATTTTATTTCCTATAGAAAAATAATAATTAAATATTTATTTAAAAAAGAAGTTATTGATGTTTTCGAAAAGTTTGTAAATAAATGTAACAGAACATTTTTTTACTAAAAATTTTTCCTGTCCTTTTTTTAAAAATGAAAAAAGTCCCAAAGTAATCAATAAAAAAGCTTCACTATACTAGTGGATATAAGTAAATTTTTTCGAAACAGGAAGAAAGGAAATAGAATTTGACTATTGGGGAAAAATAAAAATTCACCACAGTGGAAAAATAGTGAAACTGGATTGATACACGTGAGATGATTTCCATGTAGGTATGCGCAAGTGGAATGTGTAAAATTGAATTCCACGAAAGCTTGAAGCACTTAGCACGTTACCGATAGGGAACATGAAAAGACAGCGGCATGGACGGGGTCCTTTATGGACATGAAACGAGCGCTTCATCAATAGAATCATTCCGAGAATCACGACTGCAGCCTTTCATAGATAGATTATCGCGACGGATTGCGAGAATCGCATGGCGAAATCAATCTTTCGTGGATTGAAGTGCGTAGTCCGTATGACTTGGCTTTATTTCCGCCTCCAGCACTTCCCACGTTTCTCTCTCTCGCCCCTCTGACATTGTGATTAAAACAGGATGGATGACGCCATTGAATCCAATTCTTTTTCTCCCTTTCCATTTCTACAATCGTACTCGCAACAATCAATTATTATTTTCATTATTCCCATAGTGGTCATTTATTCATTCGAAAACATACGGGCAAAGCAAAAACGAATAAAGTTACCTTTACTATTTTCAAACTAAAAATTACACTGACAGTAATAACTTATCTTATTTATAAAGATAATTGAAATTTTGACAAGAATTTTATTAAAATTTTGTTTGAGTCTTAAAGACGTGTAATCATGAAGCTTCATGGGTGTAATAAAAATAATTTCGTTAGGTTCCGAAAAATTTGATTAGACGCAGAAAATAAAAATTGATTGAAACACTTGAAAACAGTGGACTTTTCTCTTTTCTTGGATCGAGTCACCGCTTCCCTTTCACTCCTCATTCAGTGGCTGGTAATTATCTCAGAACCGGCAATTACGAGGAAACGACACGAGGTTATCGGCCGACTTAACCTCGAGAGCTTCGTGTGATGAAAGAATATTATCATTATTACACTCAGGAGAGTGTATTGTTGTTTGCCGCCAATCAGTTTTGTCTCTTTTGTTTACGGACTGTTAACAAAAATTTTCTCTTCCTTCTTTGTCGCGATTGGATTTCATGATCATTGATGGGGACGTTTTTTTTGTTATTTTGTCCAATTCGCTGCTTTCTGTGAAATTCAATTAAAATTTATTTGCTTACAATGCCTTTTGAAATACAGAGAAAAGAGTAGGTTAACAATTTGTTTACTGAAAATTGCTATTTCTCGCTATTAGAGTACCGAGAAAAATTCTTGTTGTTTTTTTTTTCTTGAAGCTACTAGATTTTTCATTACGCCTTCTCAGTATGAAATAAATGGTCGTCGTGCTCATCCTTTTCAGGTCGTTGAGTTCTTTCACGCGATTTGAGTTTGTTGATTACTCTCTTTCTGTATTTTGTATATGCGCACTGTTTTTTTTTTTGTGTTTTGTCACTCTTGGCCGAAATCTGTTTTACAGTTAGAACTCTCTTAAAGTGGAATGTAATGAATTTTGTGTTTGAAAATCGTAAGTTTGTTATTCGGTTTGTTGCTTTTCTTGGGACGATTTCACAAAATTTATGACTTTCTAGTAGTCATCGGCAGCCGTTTTTTTGTTTCGAGTTTTATTAGATCCCGTAGATCCGTATTTGCGAAACGAAGCATGAATTGTTTTTTGTGTCCATATTATAGCTCAATTGGGATTTGAAAATTTTCCAAAAGAAGAGAAAATATTACAGGGTTACCACAGGTCCAGAAAAACTCAGGGAAAATTGGGGAAGAATCAATTTTTATTGTTTTGTGGAAAGCTTTTGTCCCAACACACACACACACACACCGTTTTGGTAGAAATTGTAACTGACTGACGAGGACTGTACCTGTTACGAGGTCAGACCGTGGCGTTCCACGTAAGCGAGAACATTAGGAGTTCTCGAAAACCTTTAATGTTCCCGGTTCCTTTGGCCGCGACTGTTGATTGACTTCCAAGGAATGTTTTTCAAATGGCCTCGATTGGATCGAACCAAATCTCGGAAGCCAGACAATACCTTTTTTTGCTACCTTTTGCCATTTTTAAATTTCTATTTTAACCCTTTTACTGTAAACAAAGTTAACTTTGTTAACCTAAAACAGTTTTTCTAAAGTGATTTGAAAAATTAATTTGATAAATAGATTTCAAAAATTGTTCAATAGAAGTATTTGTATTTGTGTGATTTATTCAGCAAACTTATGATTCTTTTTCCTGTTACAGACTGTCGTTTGGCGAGTGATGCTGTATTAAAGAAGCAACCGGGGGAAAAGCATCATCCAAAATGATGACGGTGATGTGTCCGAATTGCCAGCACCGATTCCCAGCTCCTGGATGCTGTAATCCAACAATGAGACAAGAAGAGAGTAACAGACTGATGGCGCCCCAAACAGCGGAGCGGATGGATTTTTACAGTGGCGGTGGTATTCTGGTGCCTCGTGGTTTCACCAGCGAGAATAGTTGCTTTATCAATGCCCCGACGATCGTGCATGGTCCAACGATCATTCAAACTGGTAATCAAAATTGCCTCACTGCACCGAGTTTCAGGGTGGGACATGGCTATCCCGTCAATGACGAGCCTCCCAGTTCGCCCAGTTCGATGGCGAATCACGTGAAACTCTCCCAAATGGGCTATGACGATCAGCAAGACGTGCCCGACCTCCTGCCACCGTCAGCCTGTCACATAACCACGAATTGCGACCACAAAGGCGGAAGTGTCACCATCACAACGCCGAGAAATCATTCCGGTGGTTGTGTCATCAAGTGCATTGATTCCGGTGTTCTGTTTCAATCGCCCGTTCAAATGAGGCCCCATCTCACCGGCGGTGGTTTCGTTCTGCAAAATCGTCTCTCTACCGAATTCATGGAGGAGACAGAGCCAATAATGAACGAGGAGGAACTTCGCAATCTTCCAAGTCCAAAACTAGTCGAAAATGAGTGCACCTTCCCGTGTAGAGAGTGCGGTTTGTCACCGCCGAGTGGCTGTCAAGAGTTGCCCGGCACTAGGCGCATCAACGAAAATCAAACTTCCAGAACGTCGAGTAGATTCAATTGTCATTCGCATTCGAATATATCCGTACAGACGAATAATGTTGAGCGGGTGAATCCCGATCTTCAGATCCAAGTGAATGCGACCGTACAGCTTCCGTCGAATCTCGGGCAGTGTACTGTCAACATCACGGCCACTACGAATACCGTGAGGAATACCTACGGCTACTACAATATTAGAAATCTGAATAATCTCAACGGCGGGGGACTCATTGAGACAGAGCCACATTCGCCGATCGACGATTCGTTCATCGAGAGGAATGACGAGAATCCAAGTACACCGGTCTCGTGGCTAATGCCCTGTCCATGGACATTTAATACTCACATGATGGAGAAGGATGTCAGTTATCTTGGCGAGGTGAAGAAGCTCCTGCAGACGACCGGATGGTATCACGAGGGAATGACTTGGCAGGAGAGTGAGAAACTCCTCAAGGATTCGCCTGTTGGCAGTTGGTTGATGAGAGACAGTTCTGACAGTAGATATTCGTTTGCGGTTTCCGTGCAGACAAAACGTGGACCCACGTCGGTGAGGGTGCACTTTCTTCAGGGACGTTTTCGTTTGGACGCCGAGCCAAGACTCGCTCTGGCAATGCCACTCTTTCGATGTCCGATCAAAATGATCGAATATTATGTCGACTACTCGACGAGGATGGACGATCAGAAGAATCAAGTTTGGATTGATTACAGTGGCGAAATATACAGTCATATCTACATGACAAAACCTTTCCTCAAGGAAGTCACGTCACTCTCACATTTAGCGAGGCTCAAGGTCAATGCTTACAATTTACCGAAGAATCATCTCCCAGTTATTATTAGGAAATATCTCGCTGAATATCCATACAGCATTTGAATTGCGAAAAAATTAATTTTGCTCCTGATTCCTTTTTCTTTAATTCTCTCTTTGAATTCTCCCACGAGGCAATTTCTCCTCTAGAGAAAAATTCTTTCGTAGAAACTGAAAGGGAATAATTTATTCCTTTTTCAGAAACTAAAAAAGAACAAAAATTAAGAGGTGAAAAAAATTTATTATTTCAATCACGAACGTAGAATTTTACGAAATTTCCAATCGTTTCTTTTTTTTATTCTATTGACTGAATTCGAGATTCTTGGGGGATCAATGAGCAAAATTCTATTTTTAAAAAATCGTCCTTGGTACAATAGAAATTTAGTATATTTTTCTGATAACCCACGTTCTCAGATCTGCGAATGCAATTTCCTTCTTTTGCAATATTCATTTTCGCGTGAGAGAGAGAGAGAGAGACCATTATTTATAA
This sequence comes from Leptopilina heterotoma, assembly GCF_015476425.1. NCBI lineage: Eukaryota > Metazoa > Arthropoda > Insecta > Hymenoptera > Figitidae > Leptopilina > Leptopilina heterotoma. Next base: position 235,724 of record NW_025111021.1, read on the forward strand.
ACTATTTTTCACGAGCATTGAAATTAGAAAAAAAAAAATTTTTGAAATGTTCGTAATGAATGGAAAAAAAATTGCAAAATAATAGTAAAATAGAAATGAAAAATTCATTCATTCTGAATATGTTCAGAAAATTTTGTATAAAATTTAATTAAAAAGTCGAAGAAAATTTTTCTTTCGACTGTAACTAAAATGAAAAAATTTTGGAGAGAAAAACTGTTGTTACCAGCGTTTTGCGCTTGAAACGAAAATAATTAGACCCATTTTTGCACTCTATGACATTTTTCGATTTCTAATGGCAAAATTTTTGTTAAATCTCCTCAAATATGAGATTAAAAAAATTGAGAAATTTTTTAATTTTTGAAAAATTGAAATATTTCTGCATTATCTTGAAAAGATTGCTTGTAAAGAAATTAAATTAAAAAAGTTTCTGTTTTAGAAAATTTTCTAATTGTGAAACTTGTATTATTATTAATATTATTATTATAATAATCTATAATGAATAAAAAAAAATCAGTAAGGTACTAAATTAAAAATGATTTTTCAATGTCAAAAAAGTGCACCAGTGGGTTTGGTATATATTTTGAAAAAAATAATTTGACTTTGCAAATTGCGATTCAATTTTTATTTAAATTCAGACTTTGGAACAATTTATTTTTTTGGTTAAAAAGTAATTGTTCAATTTTCTTTTTTTATTTATTTAAAACAATTAAATGTATTTAGAAAAATATTTTCTACTAATGGAAAATTTAATCCAAAAGTGGATGACAAAAAAAATTAAAAAATGTTTAAATTTCAAAATTGAAAATTATTGAATTCGAAAATTGAAAAATATTGAATTTGAAAATTGGAAAATATTGAATTTGAAAATTGAAAAATATTGAATTTGAAAATTTAAAAATATTGAAAAATATTGAATTTGAAAATTTAAAAATATTGAATTTGAAAATTGGAAAATATTGAATTGAAAAATTGAAAAATATTAAAAAATATTGAAAAATATTGAATTTGAAAATTGAAAAATTGAAAAGAATTAAATTAATTGCTAAATTAAAAAATTAATTAAAGACTTAAGACAACTTAAAAAGAAATTTTCTTCGATTCAAAGAAATAAATTTCTGAATGAACCAAAATATGATTTAATATTGAAATTATATTTGCTAAGGATAAATTATGAAATTACTGAAATATTTCTACGTCTGGTCCTAAGGACTTATGAATTTTATTAACTATTTTTGATTTGCTTTTCTTCGAAAATTGCTCAAAATTTACACTTTGCGTTGTATGAACATTCAATATAATCAAGTATATTATTAATTAATCTACCGAAGAAATATTTTCAGTAAAATTATAATTCATCAATCCTCGGACATTGAATTGTTTTCTTGAAACTTAAAAATATTTTCCAATGGAAAACTAAAAAAAAAAAAATAATAAAAGATTCAAATTCTTCAAATTTGCGTTGGTAATTACAGTTTAATACAAAAATTAGAACTGAAATTAATTTTAATCGTGTTTAAAATGATGGAAATGCATTAAACGACCATTTAGTCGATTTAAACAACCAGTTCAGTAATAATTAAATATTTTTGTAAACGCGATATTTATATCGAATAGACACGTCTTGAATCAGAATCTCAAATGTTTATTTACCTCAATAATGAGATGTCACGTACAACATTTATTTTATTATTTTTTTATATCAAAGAAACAGAAGCCTACAGTTCATTAAAAAAAAGAAAAAAAAACGCTGAAATCGTCAAAATAATCTCTTTAATGCTTTCCTCTTTGATTAGTTGTTAATTTCTGACAAATCTTTCTAAGAAGAGGAAGTAGACAATTTGCAATTATTATTTTTATTACAGTGTAGAAAAAAAACAAGCTATTGTTTTTTTTCACACTAATGAGACACTATTTTAAGACCAAAGACAGAATTGCGGCGAAACAAAATTGTATCGGACTTCTTTTTGAAATGGAGATTTTTTTAAAAATTATCAAAAAGATAAAGTAAAAAAAAAAGAAAATGGTAAAAAAATATTTGATATATTTTTGAATATTTTCATTTAGTCGTGAAATCTAATTTCAAAAAGAGGTCTTTACCATAGGTAGTATTACGAATTGTTCTCGTGTTTTTCTTTTACACGATTCTTATCCAGCGTTCATTAAGTATGTAGCCGATAAAGCATAATAATTATCTTTTGTGTGTGTGTCTATAAATTATTGTATTTGCCGAATAGTTTTGAAAAGAAATTGAAGCGTTTTCAATAACGTGTCCAAAATTAATCGTTTAAGAATTTATCTAATTATCGCTCGAGTCGGTATTATTTTAATTTGAAAATTATTTCAAACTAGAAAATAAATTAAAAATCGAATCAAAATTTTTAATTTTCAATATCAAAATTTCATTAAATTCAAATTTTATTAACAATTTGACAGTAATTATTATACTAATTATAGAAGATAAATTTTTATTTATCGATGACTAATTTATTAATTACCGTTTCAATATCTACTGATTCTGATTCTGATTCTGATTTTCAGAAAAACAAAAATAGAAAATACTACACAGGAAAAAAAAATATTTTTAAATTATTGGACAAGTTTTAACTGATAAAAATGATACTGACTCTATTGCTTTAAATTTAATTTGGTTCGTCGTCATTATTATTAAGAACAATTAGCAAAAATTTATAAATTTTAAAACATTTTTGTCTTGACAATGTGTGAAAAAAAATTGGAAAGCAAAAAAAATGTACCTAAAGATTTGGAAAATATTTTTCAATATTAGGTACATATTTAGATATTATATGTATATTTATTAACTATTTGACTGTAAAATTTGAGGCTAACTAAATTTTTTCTAGTTTTATTAGACTATTTCGATGACAGTTTTTTGGAAATAATCGAGAAATAATAATTTTAAGAATAATTTCCGTCAGAGATGAATAATAAAATTGTTTTTGATTGTCGATAGGCAAACAGAATTATTGTAATATCCGTATTTGAATAATTCGTATTATCGTATTTGAAAAAAGAAAAATTTTAGACGCACAAAAATTGAGTCAACTGAATCGAAAACAATCGAAAATTGTTTTTGATTGTCGAGAAGCAAACAGAAATCTAATTTCCGTATTTAAATTAATATTCGAATAATTCGTAATATCGTATTTGAAAAAAAAACATTGCAGACGTACAAGAAGTGTGTCAATCGAATCGAAAACAATTTTGTCATCTCTGATTACGATCTATAAAAATTTTACAAAATTTCCATAAAAAAATAAACTAAACTAATGAATTCGGGATAAATTATTATTTTCAATAATAATGTACTGTACGCTTCAGAAAAAAATTACACTCTCTACCATATTATGAGGAAAAATATTATTTTATTAAAATAATCAATTATTTGATCTGTTATTCTTTGAGGCAAAAAATTTTTATTTAAATAAAAATAAATAAAAATTAAAAAATAAATTAAATTCTGCATTTGGAACAAATCATAAATATTAAAAACTACTCCTGCGTCTAATAATAATTAATTAATTATTATTAGATAAATTCTAATAATAATTATTAAATTAATTATCTTTTTCTATAATTAAAAAAAAAAATTTGATAGAAAAAGGGGAATAAATAATATATTCGATAACAGTCAAGTAATCAATTAATTTAATTAAATAATATTTTTCCCCTGTATAAAAAAGGGGAAATTTCTTCTCAACGAGAATTTATATATAAACGAAAACATATATATTTTAATCAAACGACAAATTGAATCAGAACGCAATAGATAATAAAATAAAGAAATCTATATTTTTAATCACATTTTCAATAAAAATAGAAGTAGAGAAAAAGAGAAAAAGAGGAAAACAAAACGCATAGGATTCTACATAAAATGAAAAATAGTTTGTGAGAACTTCTGAGCATTTTGTTTTTTCGATATTTTAGATGCAGTCTCTATATTAGAGATTTTTGCGAATTTATATTATAGCGTTCGAAGCAAAGTGCGATTGAGTTTTCACGTTCAAATGAAATATTGTTAAAAAAAAAAAGAAAATAAACGATCGTTAATCGTTTTAATCGTGAAAACAATCTGTATATAAAAAATATTAATTAATGTATTTCCTCGAGAATATTCTCGAGGCCCTCAAACTGCCAATTAATTAATTAGTTAATTCAATAATACGTTCCCAGTTCAAACCGATAATTATTATTATTATTGGATTGAAAAAAAAAATTTTTTTTTCATGAAATGACGTTAAACGAGTGAATTGTTTTTTAATTTACTTGACTGAAATATAAGCATGAAGTGGAAATATTTAATTATAGTTCTAAATTCTCTTTTGGACCGAAAAAAAATAAAAATTATTGTTAATATTATTCCGAATTCGCTCGTGTTCTACGTCAGATCTTTATCTAATTTTACCTAGGATAGAAGAGTAAGGTGTTTCGAGAACATGTATTTTATATTACAAAACAAATGAAAATGTATAGATCAGAAGTTAAATTATTACAGAATTATTTATTACCAGTATAAGTGTGTTTTTATTTATCAACCCTTCATTGTGGTTATTTTTCTGTCGTATTTTTTATCCAATTTTAATGAAATCGTTACTTTTGCTAAAAATTTAAATTTTTATTTTCTATTAAATTTTATCTTTCATTTTTAATTTGAATTTATTTTCTTTTTATTTTACAATTTTTACTTTTACTTTACTTTACTTTTACTTTTACTTTTACTTTTACTTTTACTTTTACTTTTACTTTTACTTTTACTTTAAAATTAAATTTATTTTACTTTAAAAGTTTAAAATTAAATTTATTTTACTTTAAAAGTTTAAAATTAAATTTATTTTAATTTACAATTAAATTTATTTTTTGTTATTTGTTTTATTTTTATTTTATAAAATTAAATTTATAATTTATAATGAAATTTATTTTAATAAATAAATCATTTATTCATAAAAATCATTCATAAAATTTTAGAGTTTAATTTTTTCTCTAGTTTTCTATTGTATAAAGTTTTTCTAAGTTTAGGATTTTAATTTTTATTAAAAAATTTTAACTTTAATTGTTTATTTAAATTTACAATTTAAATTTATTTTAATGAAAAAATCATTACTTTATGGAATTTTAGGTTTCAATTGTTTTTAAAAAAGTTATTTCCTTCAGTTTTTATTAAAATTTATTTTATTTTTATTTTGCAATTAAATTTATTTTATTTTGTAATTTAATTTAGTTTAATTTCATTTTATAATTAAATTCGTTTTTATGAAAAAAATCATTCATTCATAAAATTTCAGAATTTAATTTTGTATTAAAAATTTTTTCTCTAGTTTTCTATTGTATAAAGTTTTAATAAGTTTTGGATTTTAATTTAAAGAAAATTTTCTCTTTAATTGTTTATTTAAATTTACAATTTAAATTTATTTTGGTAAAAAAAATTATTACTTTGTAGAATTTTAGATTTTAATTGTTTATTAAAATTTTTTTCTCCAGTTTTCTATATTTAAATTTATTTTAATAAATTCATGACTTTATAAAAAAAAATTTTATTTTTCACTAGAAATTGTTTTTCAGTTTTTTATCAGAAAATAAATTAAAACTATTTATAGGTATTTATATAGATAATTTTATTTGAGAAAAACTTTGTTTAATTTTAATTTTTCTAAAATGAACTCCGAAAAGGAAATTAATTTTTGTTTGTGCGAAAATAAATAAATTTGCTAATGGAAAAATTTTCTTTAAGAAGATTAAGCAATTATTAGAATTAGATAAAAATTACGAAAGTTTTTGCTTAAATTGGAGAAAGAGAAACATAAAATTTGTCATTAGAAAAATAATTGTCCGCACTGAAAGTAGCTTTAGAAAAATGTTAATTTTTTTTAATGACTCTTTCAAAGTGTGTTGAAATATATAATCTTAATTATTGTTTTCCTGGTCTTGTAATATCGTTTTTGGTTTAAAATCACGTTAATATACAACTTCCTTAAGGACATGCAATACCGGAAAATTTCTCACTTGACAAATTTTCCAATTAATAATAATTCAAAAATAATATTCATTTTATTAAATTTTATTAAAATTTTAATAAAATTATTTTTAGTCAAAAATTAAAAATTCATTAATATGAAAATAATTTTCCAATCAATTATTTATAAAAAAAAATAAATAATCTTAAAATAAAAATCTCAGTTTGGATTTCCGTGAATTTTTTTTTTCAAACAAATAATAGTATGTGAATCACGCAAACAATTTTTATTTGATTTTTTAAGTTTTGTTATCTTTTTCTCGAAGGAATTTTATTTGTATTATTGTCATCGTCAGACGATAAAATGTGCGTAACTGTTTTTCTTAAATACAAACTTAATGAAAAGTGAAATATTACGCAACGCACAATATACGATATAGGCCTCGGATTATATTTTTTTATTGACATTCGATGAAATGTGGAAATTTTTTTTTCGCCTTGTCAAGAATGCAAAAAATGAGAAAAAAATATTTTAGTGCAATTTATGCATTTTTCATTCAGTAAACATTTCGTATATTTCTTATAAACATTCTCATAGGGATACAAATAATACACTCACTCTCTTCAATAAAGAAAAAAAAAAGAAAAAAAATGGGGAATGAAAAGTATATTAAAGTGATTAGTGTGCCAATAACGGTCGAAAATAATAATACCAATTGAACCTCTAATCTGTTATTTTTCAAAGTATTTTACTTTCCGCGAAACAAGTAATTACAAATGTTAAAAGATTATTTCATTTGGGTCAAAAGAAAAATTTATTTCTTCCCAGTAAATTGCTATTCAAAAATTTACATAATGATGAGATGTTGTTTTTTCACAAAAGCACTAACTTCTCAAAGTCATGCATTAAAAATCAAATGTACGCTTGAATTTTATGTTTCTTTTTCTTTGCGATCAATTGAAATTATTCAAATTATAATTTAAATAATAATCTTAAATTTAAATTATAACTATAATTTAAATTTAAATCACATGATTTAAATGACAATTGAAATTATTTTATACGATTAATTTGGTGTTAAAATGTCAATTAATTTCAGGAGTGAAAAAAAATTTATTTGATTCAATTAACTGGTTAATTGCCTATTGTCAAATAAGTACAAACTTTAAGCAAGAAATTTTTTTTAAACCAAATTGTGTTTGAAAGTAATTTTATTTAATAAATTTATTATTTGAATAAAATACCATTTAATTACCAAATATAGAAATTGACATGAATATTTATTTGATAGGCAAGGAATCGATTATTTGAATGAAATAAATTTTTTTTTCGATTTTAAAATGAGTTGTTAATTGCAGAGAGGGAAATTGTGATTGGAACCGGAAATTGGAATTGTGGAAACGTATTTTTTCCCTCAATTTTTTTTAAGGATGTTCTAAACGGAAGTTCGTTAGGACGTTGGGCAATTTCGTGGAGAAACTGAAGTCGTGGTAGGCGGGCTTTGCGACCAGTAACGATACGAGGAAAACGATGAAAATCACTTAGCGAGAAACCCAGGCGTGGATAAGTGTTTCCAATTGCAACAACCAAAACATTACGACAACCTACATTTGAAACCTGTCGTGTCGTCCTTAACTGCAAATCAACTCACACACACATCATCATCTATACAAACACAATTTTCTTTTCAATTGTGTGTCTATTATGTACATCAATTTATCCTCGACAAATATTTATTTCGGCAAAAATCGCCAACGGATGAAAACCGACCTTTAATTATCAAAATCCTATTTTTTGATAGTTATAATTTCTCAATCATAACGAGAGAGTAAGTCTATTTTTGTATCCTTTTTTCATATTTCAATTTACGGTAAAATTGTTCCTTGAAAATTTCATTTTATGTTTTCTCGTATTTCTCTATTTTTAAAATTGTATTTTGTTTTAAAAAGAATTTTTCTGCGAACAAATGAAATGAGTTCTTTGGAAGTTAAGTGTCGCCAATGCGGAAGTTGATCTCCATTTCCATACGATCGTGAGTTCAAGGATTGGAATTCATTCACGATGTCCGTTACCAGGAATAAAATGTAAATTATTCTTGTTGATGATGGTTCTTTTTATGAATGCTTTGGCCATTAATGATTTTTATTGCTTTTTTTTAATTACTTTATAGTCAATGCGAAATTACTCATCGATGTTTATTTCTAACTTCGATTATTGTGCATTTTATTTTCAATGAGTGTTGAGAAATGGTATTTATTCACTAAAATTTGTCGATAAAAATAGAAATTTATTAATAAATATAATATTGAAGTAGTAAATTTACAAATTAGGGAATAAAATTTAACGAAAAATTCTATTGATGAATTTTAATATCAGGTTGGTGCACTTGGTCCCATTGAACTCATATATTTACTGAATGCCGCATAAAGGTGACCTGCTCTTTGAACTTCTTCCGCTCTGGAAAAAAATTGCAATATTGAATTAATTTTCATATGTAATTTATAAATAATTTCCATATATGCACATGAATATTCTTCACGTTTGACTATTTTTCTCGTGTCTAATTCTAAATCAATTTTTTATTTTGCACATTTTTATAAATTATTTATAAAATTTTGCAAAACATAATTTAGAGTAACAAAAACATTTTGAATATTTTTTACTTAAAAGAATTTCTACTTAACGAATTTTCAAATTGACACTTGTTCGAAATTATAAAAACGATCGAATAACAATAAAAACGGCAAAATGATTTCAGAACGAATTTATAAAAAATGAACAAATCATAAAATGAAAATGCGGCATTTTAAGAATTCTAACAATTGACAATTCGTGAAAATAAAAAATTCGGAAAAATGAAGATTCGTAATATAAATTATGACATTTAGGAAAGAATCAAACAAACAATCGGACTTAAAAATTAGTTCAAAAATTTTAATAAAATAAATAAAATTTATCAAAGAAATTCAGTTATTTTAAAAACCTTTGCTACAATCTATTTATTAGAATTTAAGTATTATTTTCAATACATTTTTTAATAAATTTCTTTAAAGAATTAAATTATTTTAAAAGGTTTTAATGAAATTCTTTGCATATTCAATTTTTTTCAGAATAATTGTAATAAAATTCTCGTCAAAATTTCAATTAACTTTATAAATAATAATAAAATTATTCTCTAGAATCCAATTGATTAAAAATTTTTTCTTTAAATTCTCGTCAACATTTTAATTAGCTTTTTAAAAAATCAAATTCTCGTCAAATTTCAATTATCTTTAAAAATAAAATTATTCTCTTAAATTCAATTATTTTTGAAATTTTTAAAAAATTTTTCGTCAATTTTTAATTATCTTAAAAAAAATCAAATTCTACTCTGAAATTCAGATATTTTCAAAAATTATAATAAAATGCTCGTCAAAATTTCGATTATCTTTATAAATAATAAAATTATTTTCTAAAATTCAATTATTTTCAAAATTTTTTTTAAATTCTCGTCAAATTTCAATTATCTTTAAAAAAAATTAAATTATTTTCCTAAATTCAATTATTTTCTAAAATTTTAATAAATTTGTTGGCAAAATTTCAATTATCTTTAAAAATATTACAATTATTCTCTAAAATTCAATTCTTTTCAAAAAATTTTTTTAATTCTCGTCAAATTTTAATTACCTTAAAAAAATGAAATTCTACTCCGAAATCCAGATATTTTCAAAAATTTTAATAAAACTCTTGACAGAATTTCAATTATTTTTAATACAATTTTCATCGAATTTCTCGAAAAATGAAATTATTGTTTAAAATTTTATTAAAATTTGTCAAGAGAATTCAATTGTTTATAAATTTGTTGATAAAATTCTTTATGAAAATTTAATTTTAAAAAACATTCAATTGTTTAATAAAATATTTATTTTTGTATTGAAATAATTGAAGTCTCGTAGAATTTTCTAATAAATATTATTGATTAAAAATGAATTTCAAATTAAAATCTTTGAAAATTTGAACTTTTCATACTTTTAATTAAAAATTATGTAGAATTAATTTTTCTCAAAAAGTTTAATGGAATTTTTTTTGAATTATTCGAAGTGTTTAATTTTTAATATATATTTAATTGAAGAATGTGAGAATAATCGAAATTTTGTAAAATTAAATTGTAAACAAAAGAATTTGAAAATTCACAAAGAAGTTTTTCAAAAATAATTTTTAGAAAAATTGAATTTAATTATTATAAAACATGAAGAAAGCGATCTCTCCGAGTCAAAGACTCGGAGTTATCGATATCTTCATGTTTTATAATAATATTCTTAAATGTTATTGAATTTCAAATTTTTGAATATCTTAATTTCTATAAAAAAAATAATGATTAAATATTTATTTAAAAAAGAAGTTATTGATATTTTCGAATAATTTTTGTTTTAAAAACCAGTAAAAATTCCGTTTTTTAATCTGGAAAAGTCAGGGAATTTGAAAAAAGCAAAAGCGTGGCAACCCTGAATATGAAACTCACTTTAAATCGTTTAAATCTCGCTCCTTGTGAGCAATAATTTCCTTGAGTTGCTTCCTCTCCTTGTCCTTCTCGCGAAGTTCCTCGACATGATTCGTTTGTATTTCATTGATTTGCGTATTTAATGATGTAATTTGCAAAGACATTTTTTGTATTTGAATATTTTGCTCCCTCAATCTGGAACGCTCCTCTATTAATTCGTCCTTAAATCTCTCGGCCTTCTTCTTTTCCTGATCGAATTCCTCGTGCAGGAGATTATAACGTCTTTGTGGTTCGACTAATTCGGCCTCAAGACATGCCACTTGACGTTGAAGAGTTGCAATTGTTCTCTGTGAATCGCTATATTTATCCTCGAATGCTTCCTTTTCTTCTTTAACTTTCAACAATGAATCCTCAATTCTCACGCACTTTTGAGCGAAATGATCCAATTCCTTGAGTTTCGCTCTTAAATTCGATTGACTCTCGAAGGAATCTCTCAATTCGGTTCTTGTTTTTTGCAATTGATTTTGACACTGCTCGAGAGATTCGGTCGATTCTTTTAGGGATTGTTTGAGAATGTTTAATTCTATTCTGTGTCTACTCTCGCGTTCCTTGAGTTCGCGCCTCAATCTGTGGATTTCCGTTTTACCTGAAAAATTGAAAATTTTAATTTCGATTATTCGGAAATTCTTAAATTAAATATAATAAAAACTTTAAATAATTTAATAAAAAATTCAATTGAAATTTTTTCGAAAAATTAGTTCTACAGAATTGTTAATTAAAAGTATGAAAAATTCAAATTTTCAAAGATTTTAACTTCAAACTTTTTCAAAACTCAATTATTTCTAAAAATCCACGTCATAATGCTTTTAATATTCAATTATTAATTATTATCAAAAATTTTAACTAAAATACATTTTTAAATCAATTTTAATTAAAAAATTCTACGAGAATTCAATCATTTCAATACAAAAATAAATAATTAAAATAATTGAATTTCTGTAATGTTATTAAATTTTTTTAAAATAATACAATTATTATTTTAAAAAATTTTGTTAAAATAGTAGATATTAAAAATCATTGAAAGGAGGAAAATCTTTGAAAATAATTTAAATTTTGCCATGAATTTTAATAAAATTTTTGAAAATAATAAAATTTTAATGAAAAATTTTATTATTTCTAAGGATAATTGAATTTCGGAGAAAAATTTTATTTTTTAAAGATAATTGAAATTTTGATGAGAATTTTTAAAAATTATTGATATTTATTGAATTTTGCAAACAATTTTATTAAAATTTTTGAAAATAATTGAATTTTAGAAAAAAAATTTTATTATTTATATAAAGATAATTAAATTTCTACGAAGAATTTTATTATTTATTAAGATAATTAAAATTTTGACGAGAATTTTAATTTAATTTTTGAAAATAATTGAATTTCGGAGAAAAATTTTATTTTTTAAAGATAATTGAAATTTTGATAAGAATTTTAAAAAAATTTTCTAAATTATTGCATTTCAGAGATTAATGTTTTTATTTATAAAGATAATTGAAATTTTGACAAGAATTTTATTTCAATTTTTGAAAGTAATTGAATTTCGGAGAAGAATTTTTTTTTTTTTAAATAATTAAAATTTTTACGAGGATTTAAAAAAATTTTCTAAATAATTGCATTTCAGAGATTAATTTCTTTAATTTATAAAGATAATTGAAATTTTTGACGAGAATTTAATAAAATTTTTGAAAATAATTGAATTTCTACAAAGAATTTTCTTACTTTTAAAAATAATTGAATTTTTGTAATAATTTGTATTTGCTTCAAAATTCAATTTTTTTAGTGTTTTTAACTAAAAAAAATTATTAAAATTTTTGAAAAATCTGATTTTTAAAAATATTTTGAATTAAATTCATTTAAAATACAAATTTTTTTAAATCTTTAGTTAAAACCTTATGAAGTTTATCTATTTATGAAAATTTTAAACGATAGTACTTTAAATTTCAATTAATTTTGAAATATTTAAGTAAAATTATTCATTAAATAATTTGTAAGTAATAATTTTATGATAGTTGTTCAAGAATTATTTGAAAAGAAATTATTGTCAGGAATAGAATTAATTGTAAGGAAATAGAATTTACCTGTAGAAATGAGATCTTCGTAAGCTCGAGTGCTAGACAAGAGTTTTTCCCTTAATGCAAGAATTTCCACCGAACTCTTGTGAATATCTTTCTCGTATTTTCGAACTTTCAGATCAACATCTTTCTTCAATGAGAGAATATTAGTGAAAGAATCTTCCAAATCCTTTTTGCCTCGCTCCCACATTTCCTTCTCTTCTATTTGATTTTGTTGCAGATCACTGATCTCCTTTACCTTGTGTAAAATTAAATCCTCCTTTTCAACTTTCAGTCTTGTAATTTCTCCCTCAAGTTTACTGATCTGTGACTTGGCGTCTACTAATTCCGTCTGCTTCGATTTAATTTCATTCGTTAAAAGATCAATCGCCGAAGTTCTCTCATGGAGAATTTGATTGAGTTCCTTAATTTTACAGTTGACTTGCGGATCTTTGGCATTTTTATCGCCCATCAAAACATGAATGGATGATTTTGAATTTGTTTCCGCCGTCTTGATGGCAGCTTTTAAACGTGAATCTGAATCTGAGTCACTCGGGGAAATGAGAGGATTCTCATTGTCTTCGGATACGGGAAGTAGAATTTTGTCTCTGTCTCGTCTTCGTATTTTCTTTTTCGAATATTTCGTTTTTGTTTTCGTCACTTTTTCATTGTCATTCGAGAAAATTGGAGAGACATTTTCTTTTGAATAATTTTTCTTTACTAATTCGATACTTGTTTTGGAAATTGCTTGTCGTCGTTTATTCTCAAAAGCGCATTGTTCAATGGATTCCATGAGATCGTCGGGTAAACAATTCCCTCGTAGATTGAGGGTGGTGATTGTTTTATTTTCGTGCATTCCATTTAGTATTTGGTGTCCACCGTCGAGTCCAAGGGTATTCCAGGCTAAATCGAGTGATTTCAGTGATTTATTGTATTTTAACACTTTTAGTAGAGAATCGGCGCAATTTGGCGATATTTGGTTGTATTTCAGATCGATTTCCTCAATATTGTGATTTTTGGAGAGGCCGTCGCATAAAAGGGAGAATGATTCGACATTTGATCCTAAACTATTCCATTCGAGATGTAAACATTTTAGAGTGTTATTGCAGAGGAAAACTTGACCCAATTGTTGAGCGATAGGACCGCTGATGCTGTTGCCTTTTAGATTGAGATTTGTCACACTGGAACCGTCGCAGAGTGCATTGAGAATATTGTTGAGTCCTTTTGGCAGTAACATACAATCGCTGAGATCCACGTGTTTTATCGACGAACTGGACGCTAACATTTGACTCAAAACTTCACAAACTGGAATTATTAACGAGAGGCAGGATAATTTCAATTCCCCAGTAGAACTGAAATTGAAAAAAATTATTTAATTTGTATTTTTCCTTCCTCACAGAGAAATTATTATCAATTATCATAGAGGATAATATAATCAGTTCTAGTTAAATAAGAGAACATTTTACTTAAAAGTAGAAATTAAATTTATTCATTACTATAAAACATGAAGATATAGATGACTCCGAGTCTTCGACTCGGAGTGATCGGTATCTTCATGTTTTATAATAAAGTCCGATTACTTTCAATTTTAAAGAACTTAGAGTTTTCAAAATTTTTAAAAATTGAAATTCTTCTAAAATTAGTTACATTTTTCAATACATATTTAATTAATTATTCAGCATAATCTATAATCCATTGATTTGTAGATGAATTTTAGTTAAAAACACTAAAAAAATTGAATTTTACAGTAAAGTTACAAATAATTGCAGAAATTTAATTATTAAAAACAAAATTAAATAAATAAAATAAAATTCTTCTCTGAATTCAATTATAAAAAAAATTGAAATACATAAAATAAAATTATTTTCCGAATTTTAATAAAATTCTTGGCAAAATTTTCATACAATAGTAGATTTATTGAATATTATTGAATTGGGGAAAATTTTTGAAAATAATTGATATTTTCACAAGAATTTAAAAAAATTTTTAAACATAATTAAATTTCTGCGAAGAATTTTATTAATTTTGAAAATAATTGAAATTTTGACGAGAATTTAAAAAAAAAATTGAAAATAATTGAATTTTAGAGAAGAATCTTATTAGTTTCGAAAAAAATTGAAATTTTAACGAGAATTTAAAAAAAAAATTGAAAATAATTGAATTTTAGAGAAGAATAATTTTGAAAATAATTGAAATTTTGACGAGAATTTAAAAAAATTTTTGGAAATAATTGAATTTTAGATAAGAATTTTATTATTTAAAAGGATAATTGAAATTTTGGAAAATAAATTAATTTAGAAAAGAATTTTATTATTTATAAAAATAATTGAAATTTTGCTAAAAATTTTATTAAAATTTTAGAAAATAATTGAATTTTGGAAAACAATTTCATTTTTATTTAAAAATAATTGAAATTTTGACGAGAATTTTATTAAAATTTTAGAAAATAATTGAATTTTGAAAAACAATTTCATTTTTATTTAAAAATAATTAAAATTTTGACGAGAATTTAAAAAAATTTTTGAAAATAATTGAATTTTTTATGGCAATTTTATTTAACTTTTTGAAAATAATTGAATTTCAGAGAACAATTTTTTTTTTGTTTAAAGATAATTAAAGTTTGATGAGAATTTTATTAAAATTTCTAAACATACTTGAACTTTTGCAAAGAATTTTATTACTTTTGAAAATAATTGAATTTGAAACCTTTTCAAAATCCAATTATTTCTAAAAATTTATGTTTTAATATTTTTCATATTGAATTATTATTCAAAATTTTAAATACAAAATTTAAATAAATTAGAAAAATTTGTATTAAAAAATTCTTCGAAAATTTAATTATCTCAATTCAAAAATTAATAATTTATTAAATAATTGAATGTCTCTTAAAGTTGAATTCTCATAAAGAATTTTATCAACAAATTTTTTTAGTAATTGAATTCTTTTGACTAATTTTAATAGAGTTTTTAAGAATAATTTCATTTTTCGAGAAATTTGATTAAGATTATATTAAAAATGATTGAAATTCTGTGATAAGTTTTTATTATTTATGAAAATAATTAAAATCTTAAAAAGAATTTTATTATTTATCGAAAATAATGAATCCCTCTAAAAATATTTATTATTTATGAAAATAATTGAATTATTGCGAAAAAATTTGTAAATAATTGAATTCCTGTAAAATTTTTCGAAAATAATTGAAAATTTATCAAAGATTTTATTAAAATTTTCGAATATAATTGAATTTCGGGGAAGAATTTTATTATTTATAAAGATAATTGAAATTTTAACGAGAATTTAAAAAATTTTTTTAAACATAATTGAATTTCTGCAAAGAATCCTATTACTTTTGGAAATAATTGAATTTCTGCAATTATTTGTAATGTCTCTAAAATTCTTCAAATTGTATCGTAGAAAATATTTGTTGAACGGATAAAATGAAAATTTATTTCAAAACAATATTTTTAAACTCACCTGCCAAGTTTGATAGCCTCTGAAACGTCAAGTGGCGCCAAAATTCCACGTTTTTCGCACATTTGCACAAACAATTCGTAATCATTCAACATTTTTGCAAGTCACACTACGAAATTTTTAAATCTCTTCGTAATAAATAAATCATTTTGTACTTCATAAAAGACAAACTTTTGATTTTGACATAACAACCCTCGACTGAACACATGACGCCACAGACTAGCCACCTGCAAATTATCGTTACATCAGTGCCGTATCGAAAATTGTACAAGCCCTTTTATTTCCAAAAACATTATTCTTTTCACTAATGTATAAAATTTTATCAAAAATAATTTTAGAATTTCGAAAAAACTTAAAAAACTATATATGAATTTAGAGATATTTTGATAGAATTGTTTACATTTCGGAACGCCTGCTCATTGATAACCCAACTTACTTCTGTGTTCAACTTTCCTTTTCGTGATATGATTATTTTATGTTTAAAAATAGTCATTACAGACTGAAAAAGGAATTACTTTTAATTAGTGACTAAAAAAATAAACTTTTCTACTTTTAATAATTCTTTTTATCTTTTTATAAAATATAAAGAAGAAAATTTTGCAGGTAAGTTTAAATAAGTTTGATTCTGCGCAGACTTAATCTGCAAACTGTCATGGCGGTTAAAGTATTTCCTTCATCCCGACATCCGGTGCGGTGCAAGTGTTGACGCGTTTGTAGTGTAAAAGGTGTATTTTCTCATTTTCAAAAATGAGTTTTAATGATGATAGTGGTTTGCAAGACGATGCCAATGATAAAGATGATAGGGCTCATTTCGTTGCACCGGTAATTCAAGATAATCCAGATGGATGGGGTCCTTTTGGATTACTCGATCCATTCAAAGACATGCCGTACCAGCCATTTTCCAAAGGAGATAGGCTCGGCAAGGTAAGACATATGCCCACGAGAATAATTAAAAATTTTATTATTCTCCAAGTATTCAGTTTTTATAATTATTTCTCGATTTTACAGATTGCAGATTGGACGGGATCTGCATTCCAGGATAAGAAATTTACAAGTGAGTTCATTGTTTTCTATGGTGGCAAACATAACCTTAAAAAATTAAATGGCAACTCCGGAAATGTGAATGCGTGTATTTTTTTCGCATTCTTTTATTTCAAACGGCGAAATACTTGGTAGAAAATTGGTATTTAATTTGGGTTGTATTGATTTTACTGTTATTACTGGTGAATAAGCTTTTAGTTTATTCTGTGACAGTGAAAGTAGTAAAAATTTAGTTTTTTGCAAAATTTAAAAAACGAAAATCCAAATTCTTTTGAAATTTAGTTAAATTTTTTAATGTTTATTTAAATAATTAATAAAAATAACGGATTTATAGAAGAATTTTAGTTAAAAACGCTAAAAAGTTGAATATTGGGGAATTTACAAATGATTGCAGAAATTAAATTATTTTCAAAAATTTTAATAAAACTCTTGGCAAAATTTCAATTATCCTTATAAATAATAAAAATTTTTCTCAGAAATTTCAAAAATTTTATTAAATTCTCGTCAAAATTTCAATTATCTTTATAAATACAAAAAATATTCTCTAAAATCCAATTATTTTTAAATATTTTTTTAAATTCTCGTCAAAATTCAATCATTTTTAAAAAAGAAAAAAATTTTTTCAAAAATTGAATTATGTTCAAAAATTTTATTAAATTCTCGTCAAAATTTCAATTATCTTTATGAATAGTAAAATTATTCTCTAAAATTCAATTATTTTCAAATTTTTTTTAAATTCTCGTTAAATTTCAATTATTTTTAAATAAAAAATAAAATTCTTTTCCGAAATTCAATTATTTTCAAACCTTTTATTAAATTCTTGTCAAAATTTCAATTATCATTATAAATAGTAAAATTATTCTCTAAAATTTAATTATTTTCAAAATATTTTTAAAATTCTCGTCAAATTTCAATTATCTTTAAAAAAAAATAAAATTCTTTTCCTAAATTCAAATATTTTCAAAAAATTTATTAAAATTCTTGTCTAATTTCAATTATCATTCAAAAAAATAAAATTTTTCTACGAAATTCAATTATTTTCTAAAATTTTAATAAAATTCTTGGTAAAATTTCAATTGTCTTTATAAATAGTAAATTTATTCTCTAAAATTCAATTACTTTCAAAATTTTTTTAAAATTCTCGTCAAATTTCAATTATCTTTAAAAAAATGAAATTCTTCTCGAAATTCAATTATTTTCTAATTTTCTTTTAAATTTCGTCAAAAATTCAATAAATTTTATAAATAATAAAATTATTCTCTAAAATTCAATTATTTTCTGAAATTTCAAAACATTCTCGTCAAAATTTCAATTATTTTAAAAAAATTTTTTTAGAATTCTACGCAAACATTTAATTATTGTCATAAATAATAAACATTTTACAGGACTTCAAATATTTACAAATTTTTTATAAATTTGTTCTCAATAATTCAATTATTTTCATAAATAATAAAAATCATCGCAGAATTTCAATTATTTTTATGACAATTTTAATCAAATTCGTCGTTAAATATAATTATCCTTAAAATTTTTATTAAAATTCGAAGATAAAATTTAATTATTTCAATAATCCAATTCTTTTGAAATTATTTAATGTTTTTATTTTCTAATATTTATTTAATTGAAGAATTTACGAATAAATTAAAATTTCGTAAAAATGGATTTGAAAATTCTCAAGGAACTTTTGCAAAAAATTATTATAAATAATTGATTTAAAGAAGAATTTTGGTTAAAAATTGAAAATCTTTATTCCTATGAAAAAATAATTCTTCCTTAAGAAGAATTGTTTTTAAGTTAATTAATATTCTAATAGTTTTTAATATTTCTAATAATTCTTATAATATTTCTAATAGTAAATTAAATTTTTTTTTTAAGTTAAAATTTAAATTCTATCAAGTTTATTAACATTAATTCTATTCAAATTTTTTTCCAAATTGTTAACCTTCTGGAGTTTGAATTTAATAGCAAATTTCAAATAATAAAAACGTTTAACTAAATTGTACTCGAATTAAAACAATAGAATTATAATTATAATAGGCTTTTGGACAAAAATTACAATAATAATTCTTTTTTAGATAAATATGCATCCCAATTTGGTTCTGGAAGCCAATACGCCTACTATCATGACGAGGATGAGTCGACATTCCATCTGGTGGACACCACGAGGGTGCAGAAACCTCCATATCAACGAGGACGTTACGGCAGGCATAATCAACGCAACATGCGTGGTCGTGGCAGTCAGCGTGGTGCAATGAACCAGATGCAAGCACTAGGCAAGTTGAAATTGCGCGAACGTGAACGTAAGGGACAAACAAAACGTTGGGGTCGTCAGCAAGGTTTCCGAAATCATAAAAATCAACCACCAATTAAGATTCGTGACGCCTCCGTCACTGTACGTCCCGATTGGGTGACCATCGAGGAAATGGATTTCCCACGTTTAGCAAAACTCTCACTTCCTGGCGTCAAAGACGGCGAGGATGTTCTCTGCTGTGGTTCTCTCGAATACTACGACAAATCCTATGATCGCGTCAATGTGAAAAATGAGAAACCCCTGCAAAGAATTGATCGCATTTTCCACACTGTCACAACAACTGACGATCCAGTGATTCGTAAACTTTCCAAAACCGAGGGCACTGTTTACGCCACCGACGCAATTCTCGCTACAATTATGTGCTGCACACGCAGCAATTATTCCTGGGATATTGTCATTGAGAAAATTGGCGACAAACTATTCTTTGATAAGCGCGACAATACTGAATTTGATTTACTCACCGTTAACGAGACAAGCGTTGAGCCACCGCAAGATGATGGCAATTCATTGAATTCACCAAGAAATTTGGCTCTGGAAGCCACATTCATCAATCATAATTTCTCACAACAGGTTCTTAAATCAAACGAACCGCGTTATAAATTCGATGAGGGTAATCCATTCATTTCCGAAGAGGAGGAGAGCGACGTTGCCAGTGTCGCTTATCGTTATCGTAAATGGGATTTAAATAACGGAATTGTATTAATTTCAAGATGCGAACACGACGCCGTGATGCAGGGTCCAAATAACGAGACACAATTCTTAACCGTCAAAGCATTGAATGAATGGGATTCGAAACTCGCCAATGGCGTTGAATGGCGTCAGAAATTGGACACACAACGTGGCGCTGTACTCGCCAATGAATTGCGTAATAACGCCTGTAAATTGGCGAAATGGACAGTTCAAGCACTGCTCGCTGGTTCTGATCAAATTAAATTTGGATACGTTTCGAGAGCAATGGTACGCGACTCAAGCAAACATGTTATTCTCGGCACACAACAATACAAACCCAATGAATTTGCAACTCAAATTAATCTCAATATGGATAATGCCTGGGGTATTCTGAGATGTATCATTGACATCTGCATGAAGCAAAAGGACGGAAAGTATCTAATCATGAAGGATCCGAATAAGCCAATGATTCGTCTCTACGATATTCCTGATAATACTTTCGAGAGCGAGGGCGATGAAGACGACGATGATGAACCTATTAATGACGCCTTCCAAAGTTAACGGACACGTCCAGTTTCAATCAATTGATTTTCTACAAGAATCTACAAATTTTTTACAGTAATTTATATTGCCAGGACGAATAATTATTATCGTTGTGAAAAGCATTTATTACTGTGATAATAAAAGAAAAAAGCACAATTTGGAAGTCAAATATCTTGACATTTATTTTCTCTAAATCAATTTTTTCAGTTTGAATTTAATCAAGTTCTATAATTTTTTGTCACTTTGTCCATTTTGTTTTGAAATCTTTTTTTATCACTTTTTTACTAGAAATAATATAATATTTTTTTATAATAGAGTATTATATTATTTATTATAAAAAATAAAAGGAGGAAAATGGGTATTTTTTATTGGCAAATGAAATTTTTTATTATTTACAATTACCATGACACTGTGTGACAGTTGAAAATTACTTTAAATCGGAACTATTCTAACTTTTTGTTTTAAAAAACTAAAAAATGGTGTTAAATCACTGAAACACTTCCAAAATTAAATTTAAGAGCTTAAAAAAAACGTTTTTTTAGTTCTTGCACAGTTTTCTTGAGGATATAAAATTGAGACAAAAATCGAATCAAAACGTTGCTTCGCAACATTTTTTATTCGTTTTTTGTCTCAATTTTGATATCTTCAGAAAAAGTGTGCATAAAAAAGTAGAAAATTAATTATGATCAAAAGTTTTTTTAAATTTTCGTTAAAATTTCAATTATCTTTATAAATAATAAAATTCTCAAAAAGTCAATTATTTTCAAAAATTCTCGTCAAAATTTCAATTATCTTTAAAAAAAAAAAATTAAAATTTATCTTGGAAATTCAATTATTTTCAAATTTGAATAAAATTTGAGGCAAAATTTCAATTATTTTCGAAAAATTTTCCAGAAATTCAATTATTTACAAATTTTTTATTTTCTTCGCAATAATTCAATTTTTTTCATAAATAATACAATTTTTTACAGAGATTAAATTAATTTCATAAAAGATGAAATTTTTTTCAAGAATTCAATTATTTTTATAAATAATAAAAATTCACCCACAGAATTTTAATCATTTTTAATACAATTATTTTAATCAAATTCCTCGAAAAATGTAATTATTCTTAAAAATTGTATTAAAAATCGTCAAAAGAATTTCAACAATTCAATGATTTTCAATATCTATTTTAATTGAATTTTCCAAAAGAATTCAATTATTTAAAAAAATTTATTAATAAAATTCTACGCAATCATTGAATTATTTTCAAAAGTAATAAAATTCTTTGCAGAAATTCAATTATGTTTATAAATTTAAAAAAAAAATTTCGTTGAAATTTCAATTATCTTTATAAATAATAATATTCAATTATGTTTATAAATTTAAAAAAAAATTCTCGTTGAAATTTTAATTATCTTTATAAATAATAAAATTCATTTCCAAAATTCAATTATCTTCAAAAATTTTAACAATTCGATGATTTTCAATACCTACTATTTTAATAAAAATTTCCATAAGAATTCAATTATTTAAAAAAAAGTTCAATAAAATTCTACGCGAACATTTAATTATTTTCAAAATTAATAAAAATTTCATAGCAATTCACATCTGTTATTTACAAATTTTTTATAAATTTCTTCGCAATAATTTAATTATTTTCATAAGTAATAAAATTTTTTACAGAGTTTTGATTATTTTTGATAAATAATAAAATTCTCTTCAGGATTTTAATTATTTTCAATACAATTTCATTAAAATTTGTCGAAAGAATTTAATTATTTAAAAATTTGTTAATAAAAGTCTCTAAGAGAATTCAATTTTAAGAAACATTAAATTATTCAATAAATTACAGATTTTTGTATTAAATAATTGAATTCTCGTCGAATTATCTAATAAAAATTAATTTAAAAATAAATTTCAGTAAAAGTTATTTTAGATAATAATTGAATTATACTTAAAGCACTATAGGATGAATTTTTAGAAATAATTGAATTTTGAAAAAGTTTAAAACTAAAATCTTTGAAATTCTGAATTTTCCATACATTCAATTAACAATTCTGTAGAACTAATTTTTTGGAAAAATTCTAATTCCAATTCTTTTGAAATTATGTGGTGTTTTTATTTTCGAAAATATATTTAATTGTAAATAAATGGATTTGAAAATTCTCGAAGAATTTTTTAAAAAATCATTAAAAATATTTGATTAAAACATTTTTTTAAAATTTTTAATCATTTTTAGAGTGTAAACAAATGGATTTGAAAATTCTCAAAGAACTTTTTGCAAAAATCATTAAAAATATTTGATTAAAACATTTTTTTTTGAGTTTCTAATCATTTTCAGAGTGTAAACAAATGGATTTGAAAATTCTTAAAGAACTTTTTGAAAAATCATTAAAAATATTTGATTAAAACATTTTTTTTTGAGTTTCTAATCATTTTTAAAGTGAATTCTACGGGGTTTAATTCTTTAATTCGTTTATTATTCTTTTTTAATATTTTTTAGGGTCAGGGAAAAAGTCAACATTTTTTCTGGAAATCAGGGAAAAAGAAAATTAAATTTTTCTGGCAACCCTGAATTATAGTAATTAGTTCTTTTAACTATTTTTTGATAGTCAATTCAAGTTTTTAAATTCAGTTGAGAACTTATTGAATTATTGAGAGTAGTTGAAAAGTAAACAAATCTACCAGAATTTTTTTTTTTATTGTAAGATAGGTCCGATTTAAAGTAATTTAACTTTTTTGAAAGACTATAATCAGTTTTCTAATTCTTTTATGACGTAGGAGAATTTACGAATGGCCGCACTGACCATTTCGTCGTCGATTTCATAATAGAGGACAAACCTCGCAGAATGTGGAGTTAAGGCCATTCCTCGGACAATTATTTTATCATCATCGTGATTGCTGTTGGTTGTTTTCAAACGCTGGACAAAATCTCGAGACGTAATTTTATCCGAAGATATTTTCACAAAAAGCATATTTGTCTGCACTTCGTCTAAATTGACAGTTATAATTTTCGAATTGAGATCATTAATTGCCTTTGCAATTGCGTAAGTTCTCCGATGATCATTGTGTAGCGATGGTACAATTTCCTTTAAAGCAATTAATCCAGCAGCGGCGAGAATACCAACTTGTCGCATACCGCCGCCCAAAACTTTTCTTATTGATCTTGCATTTTCAATGAACGATTTTGATCCGCACAATAGAGAGCCGGCGGGCGCTCCTAAACCTTTACTGAGACAAAATGTCACGGAATCAAAATGAGAAACTATATCCTTAACTGCTATTTTAGATGCTATCGAGGCATTCCATATTCTTGCACCGTCCATGTGTAATTTCAGTGAATGCTTCTTTGTTATTGATGACAATTCATTTATCCAGGATTGAGGTACAATTTTACCATTGAATGTATTTTCTACAATTACCAATTTTGATATTGGCTCATGTTGTCTGTCGCCTTTTATTTTTGATTGCAATTTTTTTAGATCAAACGTTCCGTCAGTATTGTTTGGTAAAGGGCAAAGTGTAACGCCGGCTATTTGAGCAGCACCTCCCTGCTCGTGTAGCATTACGTGAGAATCTTCTCCGCAATAGGCCTCGCAACCGCGAATGTTGCAGTGATTCATGACTGGAAGACATAATCGTAATTAATCGTAAGTATATGATTCGGATTTTTATCGAAGAAAAATAGGATTAAATCATGGGCGAAAGTTTGCTCTTTTTAATTCAATATTTAGTAAATTGCTCTTTTTATTTTAAGAGAATTAAATTTTTGTTAGAATTAATTAATTTATTAATAATAAATAATAATTTATTATTTACTTATTAATTTATTCATTAATTCTCAAAACTCTAAAAAATATTCCTTATGAGAAAAAAAAGAAATAACTGTTTCTAATTAAAAAATTCCGTTTAATATTTCATTCATCAATTCGATTTTTAAAAGTCCCTGTAAATTTTTTTCTAAATTAAAAATTATTGCCGAAAATTTTCATATTTTATGCTATTCAACTGCAATTTAAAATTTTTAATGTTTTAAGTAAGAAATAATTTTTTATTACGCATTTGTTAAATAACATTTAAAGGCAAAATAATTAAATAATATTTAATTATTTTTTAGTTTTTAAAATTAACTATTGAATTATTTTCTTGTGCATTCACAGGTCTCGGACTTTTTTATACTCATTTTCGAAAAATTCGACCTTCTCGACTTTTCTTAAAAATATATTGTAACAAAATACTTTGCAAAATTATTTTTGAATAATATTTTTAAAAATAATTACAATTTCGAAATAAAAACTTTCGTTTTTAAATGAAAATTTTGAAAATAATTAATTGATTAAATTAAATGATTGAAATTTTGTAAAATTTTATGGAAAATAATTGATTATTTTAAAGCATTTCTTATAAATTTTTAGAAAATCCAGTTTTAAAGAATATTAATTGTGAATTTTTGAAAATAATTGAGGAGCAAATTTTAGTGAATAAACTTCAAATTAAAATTTGAAGGCAAAAATTAACGAAAATTAAAGTGGAATATTTTTTGAAAAAAGTAATTCTTGGAATTTTTTTCAATTCTAATTATCTAAAATTCAATTTTTTTAAAAATATTTTCAATTACATATTCCCAGAAATTCAAAAATCTACAAAAGTTTAAAAATTTATTATCAATTATTTAAAAAAGTATAATCTTGGAATTTTTATCATTCTATTCTTTTTAAATTCAATTATTTTCAATATTTTCAATTAAATACTCCCAACAATTCAAGAATCTACAAAAGTTTTAAAATTTATTATCAATTATTTAAAAAATTATACCTAGGTTCAATTATTTTTATAAAAAAAGTATAATCTTGGAATTTTTCTCATTCTATTTTTTTAATTCAATTATTTTCAATATTTTCAATTACATATTCCCAAAAATTCAAAAATCTACAAAAGTTTAAAAATTTATTATCAACTATTTAAAAATTGTAACAATTTAATTATTTTTTAAAGAAAGTATAATTCTTATTTAATTTTCCTCATTCTATTTTTTATAGATTCAATTATTTTCAATATTTTTAATTACATATTC
Organism: Leptopilina heterotoma; assembly: GCF_015476425.1. Lineage (NCBI taxonomy): Eukaryota > Metazoa > Arthropoda > Insecta > Hymenoptera > Figitidae > Leptopilina > Leptopilina heterotoma. Next base: position 261,372 of record NW_025111021.1, read on the forward strand.
CCAAAAATTCAAACATCTACAAAAGTTTTAAAATTTTGAATAATTAAATTTAGAAATTATTGAAAGGTCAAGGAAATAGAGAATTTTAATTTTTTAAATTTTTGTGACAAAATTGAATGAAATAAACGACTTTTTTTCCATTTTTTCTGTATCGTTAATCGACTAAAGTGACTATATTTTTGCTCCTTAAAGTCGATCCGAGGCCTGTGTTCATAATCTAATTATTAGAGTATAAATCGCATAAATTAGATAATTAGTTTATTTTTTCAAATTGATAATAAATTGTTCTACTTTGATTTTTTTAGAACCAATTTAAATACAAAAGATTCAATTTATTCAAAACTTACTAGCAATTAGGTTTCCCATAGTTCCTGAAGTAACAAAAATAGCGGCCTCTTTTCCGACTAACATTGCAGCATGTTCCTCAAGTCCTGTCAATTAAATTATAATATTAAGGTAACAATTTATCGAAAAAGAAAATTTTTCTTTAAAGAAGAAAAAAGAAATTCTTTTTATTTTTAACATTATAGAAATGTTACTTTTAACAGTTGGATCTTCTCCAAAAACGTCGTCTCCTACTTCGGCTAAAGACATCGCTTTTCTCATTGATTTTGATGGTTTGCTAATTGTATCGCTTCGCAAATCCACTAGAGTCACCTGAAATATTAATTAATTAATTAATAATTATTCAATGAATATAAATTAATAAATGAATTAATAAATTTCAAGTCAAGAAATTTAAAATGAACAATTGATCTGAAAATTAATAGAATAATTTCGACTTACATTGTTGTCTACACTCGTCTCAGTTTCAATTTGAACGTACATTTTTGAAATTTATTTTCTCAATCTGAAACAAGTAAAATGATTATTGATTAATTTTAATGATTAATTTAATGAAATTTATTTAAAATTATTATTTAACAAATGATTCATTTTATTATTATATTTTCTTATTCTATTACGAAATTTGGTAACTAAAAATATTCTATTTTCAGAAAGAAAAACCCAAATTTTGGAGGCGATGAACGAGTGAAAATTGATGTTCAACTTTTATTTACACATCGATGGACTTCAAATGAATAAAAAGTAATTCCCTTAAAAAGAGGTTAAATCTTTGAGTCATCAGATGAAGTTCTTCGGTTTTAAAACACATTGGTAAGGAAAAAAAAACATCTCGTTTATAATTATTCTATTCATCATTTCTTACAAATTAATTAAATAACTCTCGTTTTTCTTTTCGCCGTGTGATTATTGTCTTGCAAGACAACGTGTTTATCGAGATAAGCAAAAAAAAAGTGAGAAATGATCGAATAATGAATCTGCGATAAAATAGTAATTTATTATGGGGGGAAAATTGAAGCAGTACAACACACGTACGGTATTTGACTCAATTACGTTATTAAAATATCGGCAATACAGGTTTCAATCCTTTTTTGCTCATAAAGAGTGAATCATTTTGCGAACAAGGCAATGATTACTTTCCTGCTCTGTTGATTTCAAAACAGTATTCATTCACTATATGGATTCATAGTCCATTTATGGTCACTCATAGTGGCTGTCGCGACGAAAACATGACCTTAAACTGAATTTTTGCTTATGCAATCTTTTTTTGATTGCATGTGCAAAATATGAGATAGAATTTTTTTCCCCTTTTAATTCCATATTGATGGCAATCACATTTTTTAAAAATATGGTTATAGAAATTATTTCAATTTTTTATTAATTTTTAATGTTATATTCGGCACTATATTCTTGAAACATAGTTTCTCCTCCTCCATTTTTCCATTTTTAAAAAAAGGAAAACATCTCCAACATTTTATGGTAAAAGTTTTTCTCTCTGATTCACTAATACGCGAAGTTCCACATACCTAATAAAGTAATTATTTCAGGGCAAGTAACTAACAAGATTAACGAAAAATATGGTTCGAATCGCCAAATAGGATACAAAATATTCAGTTCATCTATATTTAATTGAAGTCAAATATAATTACCCAATTTAATTTGATACGACCGTTTTTGTCTGTTGTATCTACTTGAAAAACTTTTCTGACAAATGAAAACAATTAAATATTATGATGTTTTTGAAGTTTCGACTTGTAAATATATTATTATTATTATTGTTATAAAGTAAAAATAATAATACAGACTTGAAAAGAAACTAATTAAACACTCATCCAAATAATAAATGAAAACAATTTCAGAGATTTTTTCTAAATTAAAATTTCGAAAATAAAAAGTAAAGCGAAAAATAAATAGCAAATTTAAGAAAAAAATTGTTTAATATTTTTAAAAATTTTAAAAAGAATTTATTAACAATAAGCAAGTGAATAATAATAAAATTAATAGCCAATAAATAGACTAGTAGGAAGTCAAATAATACCAAATTTTAATTAACAGTTTTTAATTAAAATTTAAATATCCAAAATTAAAAACATTCGAAATAAAACGAAATTAAAATTAAAATCAATACAAATTGCAGAAAAAAATATATGAATATTACAAAATAAAATTCCCGTGATATTAAAAAAAATTATTTAAAACTGTTTACATACTTTATTTGTGTTTCGCGTCGTTAAAAGCCAATTCGAAAGTTTTTTTTAATAATGAACACATTAATTTAATCTTACCTGGTGACTTTCAGAAGGTAAAAGCTTGAATCGATAAAAACTGGTTTTTTTTATTAAAAAAAAAAACTGTTCAAGTTAATTTTAACTCTTTTAGGCAGAATTTTTTTTTCCAGATTTAATGAAATTAAAGTTACTGTAATTTTTGAAAAGAATTTTGCGATTATTCAGAAAATGTTATCAGAAGAAATGTGATAATTCACTGTATATACTTGTTGCGTCGTCATATTAAGTAGAACTACACGTTTATCATGCGATGAATTAATTGGTTTATTAACTTCGACATTTATCCGTATATATGTATGAAATACATTCACAAAACGCTAATTGTTTAATCTTCACCTATTATTTTATCGTTTTTTATCTTTTTGCTCTTAAATTAAAAACTAGAGAAGAATTATCGAATTCTTATCAGTTAATTAATTGAGAATAAATTACGAATTTGAATTATTATCAATTTTTTTGGAAAAAAGGATTTAATTACTAAGTAGTTAATATTAGAAGTAATTTATAAAATTTTTGCAAAAAAATAAGGAAAGAAATAGAATTCTTTGGAGAAAATATTTATTAATTAAAAGAATTTTTTTAATTATTTAGAAATTAAATTAAAGTAAATTTATCTGTCAATAATTTTAATAAATTAGTTAAATTATATTGATTATAATTATAATTGGAATTAATTTAAATAATTTTTTTAATATTGTAAAATATATTTTTTTAATTAAAGAACAAAATTAAAAAATCAACTAAAAAAAATTGTATTTTCGTATACTTCTTCTAATTATAAAAGTTACTAATTAAAATTGTTATTTATTTAAAACTTTTATTCTAAATAAAAAATGAGTATTTATTAAAAACTAAGAAAAATACAAAATCATTGAGAATTTAATTTAAATTGAAATTATTTTATTTGGAAAAAATACTCCAATAAAAATAAAAAGCAAAATTATTTTAATAATCTTGTGATTATTTGTCTATTAAAGATTGAAAAATGGAGGAAAATATTTTATTTTATTATTACTAATAGAAATTAATATTTATTAAAATTTTTATAATTTTTATATTTTACTTTTAAATAAAAAATAAGTAAATAATTTACTAAAAACTAACAAAAATACAAAAACCACTAAGAATTTAATTTTATTTGGAAAAAATACAATAAAAATAATTATTTCAATAATCTGGTGATTATTTGTCAATTAAAATTGAAAAATGGAGGGGAAATTTTTATTTTATTTTTACTAATCAAAATTGTTATTTATTTAAATTTTTATAATTTTCTTTTATAAAAATTGAAAAATGGAGGAGATATAGGATAACTATTTAATAATTGCAAAAATACTATTAAATAAAAGTGCAAATTGCTATCAAACGGAAAAAAATAGGCTGTAAAATAATTGATCAATTTTATTTATATTTGAAGGACGTGAAATTAGACACTTTTTATTTACAATTTTTTCCTTATGTTGAGAAAAAGGAGTAAATTTTTGGTATTAGATAACAAGAAAATATGTAAGGAAAAAATGTTTATCACTGTTGAAAAAGATTTATTTATAATTTTACAAGTGTAAAAATAAATCAAAATTGTCTATTTTCACGTCCTTCAGATAAAATTAATCTTTTTAACATTAATTTTTATTTTATGTTATTTAAAAAAGTGTAACTAAAAATAACTTATTAATAATTTACAACTTTTTTAAGACTTTATTTGAAGAATGTGATTGTCTAAACAATTTTTAAAATTTAAATTCAAAAAAGGACAGTTGACCGTACGGTGGCGCTACTAGTGGCAAATTCTGAAACCTCAAGCATTTAACCGACAGCAGCAAAATCATGTTAAAAGCATGCAAATTGTGACAAATTACAATTGATTTTCAATCGTGCATGATAATATTCGAATCTATTTACAAATTTGAATCTTAAACTATCTTATTTGAGTATTGTATGCTTGAATAATACTTGAATAAAATGCGAAGATGTTGCAGTGAAAATTGCTGACCGACAGAGTTGAAGTGACAGTGAGAGAGAAAACGAGAAAAATGAGTCCGCAATAAAGGGAGAGGGAGAAGAGGTTAGGCCTTTACTGGGGGAAAGAGAGAGAGAAAGTGGTACTGTTGAATTTAAAGAGAGAAAAAGAGAGAGAGGGAGACAGCACGCTGGAGAACGCAATGGGTAGAGTCGGGTAGCCGGGAACTTGGATTCCGTGTCGCGAAGTAGTGTGTCGACCGCCAAGCTATACATGTGCGGTTTCGTCGTGAGAAGATTTATCGAAACCGTGGAGTTAAACGAGTGGTCGGTGGTAAATGATCGCGTGATTATTATTCGCGAAAAAGGGTTACTGGCGATAACAAAACGTGTGGTGGTAAAGTAAAGTCATATACAAGGAGCAACGCGTGCGCGCGTGCGTTTAATATTTTTCCAACAGGCGAGGCGAGAAAGCGCATTGTGTGTACGCTAAACAAAAATGGCGGACGGGGACTCGAGGGTAGATCGCTCTGACCCGGAGCTTAAAATTCTCTCTGTGGACAGGAACAGTTTCAACGATCCGGCAACTCAGGCGGAATGGACGCAGAAAAAATTGGTATGGGTACCACACGAGACTCAGGGTTTTGTTGCCGCCGGTATCAAGGGCGAGCGTGGAGACGAGGTCGAGGTGGAGATTGCCGAGACCGGCAAAAGGGTCCACGTTGCCAAGGACGATATTCAGAAGATGAATCCGCCCAAGTTCGACAAGGTCGAGGACATGGCCGAACTCACCTGTCTCAATGAAGCCTCCGTTCTACATAATCTTAAGGACCGTTACTACTCCGGACTAATTTACGTGAGTTACTCCAAATTTTTACATCACTCATTTGTCTATTATTAAACACAGTTGTCATTTTTATTTGAAATTGACATTTCAATCGATGCCAGATGACTTAAGGTTCGTTTAAAGGTCCTCTATTATAGATTTATTAAATGGTTTATATGTAAATTGGTTATGACTTCATGCCGGGCAATCTAACCTCAAATTTTATGACTTTGTCTCTAAATTAGGGGGAAAATATTTTTACCTGCTATTGTTTAGGTTCTAAATACAAAGTTAATTCGAATTGTAATTTTTCGAAAATTGTTGTAAATTGTAGAAAGACTCATTTGGTTGTTAGATCAGAACGGTTATCCTTTGCAGCTGCCATTGGCTGCGCGAGTTTCCTAACCATAAAGCACACCTACTCTCACCAACTCGGTTTCATTGGCGGAAAGTGAACCGACGAGGCGTCGTAATGCGGAATCGAGAGTATTTTTTGCAATGGGCACACGATCTTTTCTTGATTATTTATAAAAAGAAAAAGAATGAAACTGCAAGTGAAGAGGTTTCTAACCTCTCCAGAGAATCTCGAAACACTTTTACTCCTTTGATATTTACTATTATTATCGGTGGATAATGAATATTTACAGAGCATAAACATATGTTTATTAAATACTACACAATGTACGTGAATTGAATAAGTTTTATTTATGAGTAGAATATATAGCTATGTACGAGGATCACTGTACTCGCGCAGTGATTGTATCTCTATCTGTCATTTGTGCAACAAGTACAGCATCCGCAGGCGATAGACCGAGAGGAAGGGCGTTATTCCAACTTTTTCTTAACTTGATTAGCTTTATATATTCGAGTTGAGATAATTGATTTAAAGTCGCTGTCAAAAATCATCTGTTCTTCATTTTTGTCTCTCGCCTAATATTCTAATTAACATAATTTCACGTTAAATTTTTTAAATTCCTCTTTGTTTTTACTGTAAACTTTTTTAACTTTCATTTTTTATGACTAGAAAATTCCAAAGATTTATGAAGATCATCCTTTTTTTTAAAAGTTATTTCACAATTGTGAAATAGGCAAACTCTCCTAAATGATGATTATTTGCAGTATTATTTAAAATTCATGTCTTTCAAAAGTAATTATGTAATCAACATAAAAGCAGTGTAAGAAAGTAGTATGAATTCAACTATTTCAGAGAATTGAGAGAGATTTCTATAGGTGTCGGTTTTTAAAATTAAACTCTTTTTCTTTCGTCATAGGATAAAATATTAGTGGTCAAACTGCAAATACCTATTTAATTTTTACTGTGTGAAATTTACATCTCGTTTCTTTATTTCTCTTGTAAATTGTCCGAATATTTTTCGGAAAAAAAAATTATTATTCGGAGGTCGATAAACTTAAAAATTTTTTAAAAAGGAAAAATTGATTTTTCAATTTAAGAAACAATTTGTAATTTTAGTTTTAAAAAAGTTTTACTGTTTTTTAACTATACTTTTTACTGTCGTAAATTTTGTTTTTTTGGTGTAGGATTTAATTTTTACAAATGTTTGGTAACATAAATTATTTTAACACTGGTAGTAAAATATTTTCTAAAACCATATAAAAACAGTTCTCTCTGCTGTCAGTGTTTAGACATTTCTATTATATCCATTTCCTAGAGATGCTTATCGGTTGCGATAAAATTAAAATTTTTTCAAGTATATAACTCGTATTACTTGTGAGCAAATTCTTTAATTTCAATGGAACTATTTTTCTCCTTAATTTGATACGTTTCATACAAGTTAAATAACAGTGGCGGTATTTTTACGCTTAGTTAAATTAAACAATGGTTCTTTCAAAAAAAGTTTCAATTCGTTTCGCTAATTTTAGTAATACTTGAGTTAAAAATAATTTTAGCATCTATTTTTTATGTTGTGTCATTTATTTTTCATTTTGTCGTCTGTTAAAAAGAATATTAAAAAATCGGAGCAATATTTGCTTTTCTAAATTAATATTTAATAAAATTAAATAAAGTATTGTTTTTAAATTAATGGTAAAATTGGCAACAAATTGTTTAGCTTTGGTTAAAATTTAAGACAAAATAGCAGTAAATTATTTAGTTTTGACAAAGTTGTCGTGGGAAAAGGTCTGGTTCTCTTTGAAATAATGACCCTGCTCTGATTTTGTTTTGGTTAGGGAACCTTGACTTGTCGGTACGTGACTGTTTCTTTAAGGTTTGCACGATTTCCTCTCACCGGCAGACGAGTCGATAATCAATTTTATTTCTTGTAAATATAAATCATTTATTAATTTTTTCCATTTTGATTTTTTAATTTGAATGGATTTCTGTCCCTATTAAAAATTACTCAAGCGATTTTTAACATTAATTACATTAAATTTTTGTAACAATTTTCTTTTAAAATATACCTTTACATTGGATTTTTAAATCTGAGAAATTTTATTTTAAATAAACATTATAAACAAAGAAAATTTATTTTTCTGCTATGAAAACTGTAGATAATTAAAATCATGTGTCATTTAACTCTCTCTCTCTTTGCTTCTTTTTTCTCTCTGCAGAAATAGCACTACAACAGTTGAATATAGTTACAATAAAAATATACTTCACCGGATATATTTTATCGCGACTTCATAAGTCATCGCATCATCTTTGGTCATAAAAAGATTGCTGATCTGTCATAAAATTTACTGTTCACACATTTTAACAAGACATATACTTTTTCTTCGCTGACAACTATTTAATGTTTCAGCACAATAATTTTTATGAAAGTCGCTATAATTTTAATGTCATTTTTAAATTCAATTCATTTCGTAAATTGATTTTTAAATGACACTGTTCTTCTTTTGATATTTATAGCATTAAATTTTCGTATTGAGACCTTTATTTTGTGGTAGGTGAACAATTGAAAGGTAAATTTTCAGTAATGTTTAGCTAGAAAATTGGCAAATTAAAAATTCCTGAAAATTTTGGCACTTTGTAGATGTAGGATTTGATTTCAATCACTGTTTGGATTATCTTGAAAGTTAAACACGATTTGTTATTATGTTCGATTCGATTTGGACCTACCTGTAAAAGATCCTTGACATTCCGATGTTTAAGAGAAAAAAAAATAATTCTCAGAACTTAGAAAACAATTTCTATAGATTGAAAATGTTCTCACCAATCACGCACGAAAACCTTGAAGTGTAAAATGAAGTTTGCATATCGTACAGCTTTGCCAAGACAAACAGTAGATAAGGATGAAAAAACTAATCGTAATATTGAAAATTTCGTTCTATTTTCCCCCTCATCTATTCGAGAGGGTCGATTTTTCCATATTATAAACATTTTCCTGTCGATTCTTTGACAGAACTAATTTTCTTCCCTCGCAAGTCTTTTGACGGTCGTGACGACCTCTTTTGCTATCGATGAAACTCCCAAAGGTTTTAAATCTTAAAACGTCCATCGTGACCGGCTTGAAGTGACTCACGCGTGACTGATTCAGTAAACACTAGTCGTGAGGGAGGAACAGAGCGAGGGCTACAAAGAAAATGAGATGGATTGAGAATGGAGAAAAGAAGACGAGAAGGATGAAGAGAAAAGAGAGAGAGAGAGAAAAAAAAGATGTAGAGATTTCGTGAAAGCAATAAGGAGAGACTTAGGTGAGGTTATCTCTGTTTAGAGAGAGGGAGAGAGAATGTGTGATGGTGGAGGAGATGATGATGAAAGGAAAGAGAGAAAGAGATTCGTTAACAGATTGCTCTCCAGTAGGAACACATTCGCCTAAGACGCCATTTTGCAAATTCGAGACTTGTCTGCGAAATGCATGACATGCTGTTTACTCTTGCGAAAATTTTATAAAAGTTCTTGAAGCGTCAGCAAAATGCCTTTAATGTTTCGTAAAACTCTTTTGAGTTTATGCGCTAGCAAACGAGCACAACCGGACGTGCTTTGGTGACCAGAGAGTTCTTGCGAAAAACCAAACCCAAATACTCATGGTTTAAAGTTCGTTTCTCTTTAAATCTTATTCTATCTTATTCTCTTTTAATCTTATTTCGAACTTTGATGTAGTAAACCTAATATTTAAAGTTAAAAACCTAAAATTTTGCTAAGTTCTTTGTTAAGAACCTAGTTTCGAACATTCTCTCTAAATTTGAATTAAAGAAGTTCAAAATACGTTCCTAAAGTTCCGAACATTCAAACGAACATTTGTCAATTAACAAATGATGGCACTGTTTAGAAACTAATTTAAAATCTTCTTTGTTGTCTTCTTAAAAAAAACTCTTGAAAGGAAAAGAGAATCCTTAAAAACTGGTTTTTGTTTAAATCGACATAGTTAACTCGAAATTGTATTCGTACAGTAATTTCAATGAGACATTATTTAGTATTCGAATGAAGCAACGTGTATATGACTTTTAGAGTGGGGGAACTACTATTTTACATGCAACCTTCGTTCGTGAAGATAAGCGGTAAAACATTCAGGAATTTTCGCAGAATCGGTAATCGATCCACCGTTATGAGGCAAAACAGTGTGTTGATCATAAAGTAAATTTCCTTGAGACGAAAAAAAATCTACTTCCGACAGATCTATTTTTATTTCCCCGAGGATATTAATTCATCAAATTAACGTAATTAGAAAACTAGGGGAAATTATTTCCCCTAGTTTTCTAATTACGTCAATTTTTCTAAAATCGAAAACTAATTTTAATTTTTCGTTGAATTAATAAAAAGAAGAGGTTGAATGGCAAGGTTTAATTATTAATTTAGATGGTCAACAATCGCATTGTGATGAATCAACTAAAGTTGTCAATGTCGATTTTTATCGAGATTTTTATAAAAACAGATTTTCACCGTTGTTGTTGATTTAATATTGAAATATGTAAACTTTATCAATCTTTAATAATAGATTTTATCTCCAACTTCAGTGTCAAAATGATAATAATAAGTGCGATAAGGATCAAAATAAGTTGATTAGATTTGTTTTACGTCAATGTCTTGTCTAGGCGAGACGAATGAATCATTGAGCAATAAATGCATTTAATTTTTTTTCTTTATTCTCATTTTGTGAGGTTGTGGTTTTAAGAGAAATTTTTTTTTTTTTTTTTTTTTTTTTGAAGAAAAAGATGAAGATAAAGACATGAACAAAAGCATTTTAAGTACAACGATGTTTAAAATAGAATTGCGCTGTTTGTAAATTGTAGTGAGATTAACACTTCCTTTTATACATTAATGTTTGTGTGTCGTATTTTACACACGAAGAAATATATTAGATGTGTTTGTGTGTAAATGGTTATTGTTGTCATTTTCGTGTCGTTGCTACTTGTTTTGCCACGTGGCATCGTGTAAATGACTTTAGCATTTCACACCATGGTTTATCGTGGGCGATGAAATTTATCATTTCTGTCAAACACCGAAAATCTTTGTATCGCGATATTTTTTGTCTAAAATGCAAAGGCATTTTAGATGAGAAATATCGTGATACAAAGATTTTCGGTGTTGAATATGAAGTATTTTTTTGTTTTTGAATAATATGGCAATAAAAAACGAGAATGTAGATTAGTTTTGAAATTTCGATTTGTTTTTTACGCAGAAAAAATATAAATGTAACTTTTTCCATTTGCAATGGGAGGGTTATTGTTTTGCGGCGAGAAAGTAAAAGAAAACCCGAATTTTATGAAATATTAAAATTTTTAATTAGTAATTCAAATGATTCAATTCATATTGTGATCGTGAGTCGTGAAAAACCAGTTGGCAACCGGTGCAAACGTTACAATTGTGCAATGAGTAGGTATAGTTGTAGTAGGTATACTTCATTATCTCGCGCCATATATGGTGTGAATTCGTGTGATTTTATCGGTTCTTGCGGGTTCATATGTGCTTCGAAAACCATTCTTGTTTCAAACCAAAGAGCTCAACAGTTAATGGCATTAAAATTTCAACTTCTTTCTTTATATGTAAACAGAACTTTCCATAAGAAAAATCTCTTTTTTCCACCATCCATAAGAGTTTGTTATTTCACATTGTATTAAAATTCCATACTCGTACAGATTTATTTTACACAAATAAATTTTAGAGAGAGAGAGAAAGAGGGACAAAATGATTTGTATTTACTCAGAGACCTGTCTGTCATTGCGGATTCTCAGGCTGTCGAACATTTTCAATTTATTGTTTTTCTGTGCGGAGGAAATTTTCCTCTTGAATCATTCTTTATTGTGCGAGAAGTACTTTTCGAATTCAGAAAAAATAGAAACAGAATTCTGTTTAGAAATAGTATTCGGTTTACTAATTCAATTCTGTTTAGAAATAGAATTCTATAATGTATGATGTCAGGAATGGTCAGAATTATTATTGGCGGTAATGATTGAAAAGTTTCTTCGCAGTGAAAGCTTGTTAATTTTACGAAAAAGTGATGTTCGGAGACTATATTTAACATGCATGATGTTCGTTGTCAGGAACAATTTATGCCTGTTTTAGAATAGATTTGATTCCTACGTTATTTATTTGGTTTTCATTTTTAAGTGAAGGGTTAATTTTCCTTTGAAATGAATTTTGTTCTCATAATTGTTCAACTGGAATGCGCATACTTGGGTACAATGTGTTCGTTGCGTAACAGTTTTCATTCCTTTTCTGGTAAAATATTCATATATCACTTATGAGTCATTCTCAATAAATATTGAAAAACATGACAATGAATCCTTTAAATAACTCTTAATCGCTTTCGAAAAAATGTTAACAGATTTTTGTACATAGAAAAAAAGTAACTTTTATTATTTAAAATAACACTTTCAAAATTAGGTGGGTGCTGATAAACTATCAGTTGGTGTCAGTAAAGTAAAGGAAAGTCTGGTAAAAATTTACCTCGAATGCAATAAAATTTACCCCAAAAATAATTTTTTATAAGCTTTTTTTTTTGCTATTTTGCCATTGAAAATTGCATATCTTATTGTCTAGATTGAAAAGAAAAAATTGCACATCACAAACGTTCTTCCGAGTTGTTCAATTAGTTCAAGTGTTCAAGTAATCTCTCCGCTCGCTAGCCTCGAACGATGTCTTATATTGTATATAGTTAAAAGCAGAGAGGAATAAAGGAAAATGTTGAATATCATTTTTCAAGATTTAAACTACATTTGATTCTTACAATCTTGACATGCTTGTAGAGAGAGAATTTATTTGCTCAGTTGCACCGTTTGTCAATGCAAATATTTCATATTATATTTCGATTATACAAATACAATTATTATTATTTACTTTTCAGAATAAAAATTTGACAGGTTTTGATAAAAAATTGACAATTCAATTTAAAATGTAAATTTAAAATATTGAAATAATGTGTGAGATTTGCGTAAGTAATTTTTATGGGAGACTCTCGTCGGGAGCTTTAGTGGAAAAAGTGAACTTTTATTTATTATAAAAGTAGTTATTAATATATCATTTTTTGATATAACAAAAGGAGGGCAGTTATCGAACGCACAACAGGTGTTTTTTTGTTTTTCTTTAAACAAGATTTACATGACAATCATCTATTATAACTTTCTTTTATAACTGTACTAGAACATCTGGCAAAGAAAAGGAATGTTTTCTTATCAGGACAGCTTATCTATATTATAGTTGACGTTAAACGAATTACATTGTAGAATAACCATTCATTTATGCAAATTTATCTTCAAAAGTTTATCGCGAAATTAGGATCGATTGAGGACGGATCAATTTTCACTTTATGATGTGGGGCACTTTTGAAAAAATTGTTCTTGATTTGTTTATTTACTTACTAGAAAGAATTGAATGAAACTGAATTTTTCTTTAATGAAATCATCAAGGACCCGAGTTGGTCCCTTTTTTAGTCTGCTACTTTATTAAAATTAATTATCGAGTAGGAAGCCTGGAATAATTTTAAAAAGAATGAATGGAAAATTGTTCGATTAGCCTGAGGTACGTGAAAAAATAATCTTTATACTTTGTATAAAAAAGGACTATAGTCGGAAGTATATATAATGTTACCAACATGGTAACAATGACGTCATGGTTGGTAATACTTGAATACGAGAGTATAGATATTATAAAAGTCAGTGTGAGTGTGTGTGCCCGGGCAAGCCTGTGGCGTATACGGACTCGAAGCTGATGTCATGTCTGGTCGAGGTAAAAAAAAAGAGAAGAAAAAAAAAGAACATGTCTTTTTAACGGACACGGAGGATTTCATCCAAGCAGGTTACTTTTATCTTCAAGTCGGTCTCTCGCATGCCCCGTGATGAGCCAACGTAATCGAGACACCTTGGTTAGCATTGAGACTCATTTTTGGTCTCTTTTTTTTTACCTCTCTTCATAAATTTAATTGTGTCCCTGAAAAGCGGTTCGTTGAATGTCACTTCGTAAACAGTATTGGACATTAAAAGAGGAGAAGCATTCTGTTTTTTTTTTATTCTCTTCCATTTACATTCTAGTTGCTCCATGAACAAAAATGATAATAATCACCAAAGACACATTGCACTTTGGTTATTTTTATTTATTTTTTTTTTGAAGAGATCAGGTTTCCTTTTGTGGAATTCTTAATATGTTGATACCGAATTTTCAATCTTTTTCTCTTTTCGAGTCTTCAAGGTTTTAATCAAAATCGAGTAATATTGATTTTCAGTTGCTTTTCAATTTTTTTTTCTTTGTAGAAATGGAATAAGAAATAAGAATTTAAGGACTTGGTTCGGTATGAAAAATTCTGTCTGTATTTTTAAAAAATCAGATTTTACGTGAGGCATGATGTGGTGTGGTCTTTTAGTGCCCTGTGACCCATTTTTTTTTTGGAAGAAAAACCAGTTTATCTTTTTGTCCACCATTTTTTGATGATTTAAGACGTTGTAAAAATTGGATTCGCTGCATGAATTATATTGGTGGTAAGGAACTTTGCTGGTTGGTCAAGTAGATTTTAAGATTCGTTTTTCTTTGTACGCTCTGTCTGGTTTACTGCCAAAGGCCCGGTGTTTATTGGGCAGGTGTCTTACAACGGAATTGTTTTTAAACTCGCGCCCACAAGCTGTCGTTGCTTCTTTTTTCCTCTTAACATTTAACGACGTTAAATATTTGCACTATTTTGCTCTCTGGTATTACATATTTTTCTTGATCAAACAAAAAAGTAAAAAGGTGGTACAATCTTATCTTATTTTTGGAAACATATCTAAAGTTGCAGTGTGATTTTGAATTTGTCCTCGGTTTGAAGCATCTAAAGCATATGAAATTAGATAGTTTTTCTAAGGATATCAAATTAAGACTTCGCAACACTTTTGATTCGTTTTTTGTCTCAATTTGATATCCTTAGAAAAATTTTCTTGGTGTGTTATTGAGAATTTTTGTTTTAATCTCAGATAGCTGTTTTAAATCCATAAAGTTAAATCCATAATTAAGTTCCATAATCCGCATGTCGCAAATTAAAAATATTTGTAGGATGTTGCTAATTTATGAAATTAGCTGAGAAAATTAAGAGACACTGCATCTTAAAAATGTTTAATTCTTTAAAAATTAAAGTTAGTAATTAGATGATAAAGCCCTAAATTCTTCCTTTTTCTTTGCATCAATAAAAATTATAATTGAAATGTTTGCTGATTATTCGAATCGATGCATAAAAAAGATTTATGCTATTGATAATAAATTGAGAGATTTATAGGTGTTTATGACCTAGATCGTAAAATTTTGTTAACATTAAATGATGGTGATGATCTTTTGATTAAGAAAGGCTGAAGTCAATTCGCAGTGTCAAGTCGGCTATACTCTAGATAATTTCCGAAGGAATTTTCTGAAATGTGCAGAATTTTGTTTTCTTGTCTTCTTATTCCTTTGTCCTCGTTTCTTTCATTAAATTTTTAAAAACTTTTTTTTATTTTAGTTATCTTCCGTATAGTGACGCAATTCTAGTAAAATTTAGGAAAATGTTCATTTGAAAAATGCCAACCTTATACAGAAATTGAATTTGTTTAAAAGTTTATCAAATTATAGTTTCTTGTAAGATAAAACAGTTTTTTTTAAACGAAACAGTTTTCTTTTAAGTAAGAAGTAATTTTAAAGAAATTGAATTTTGCAAGAATATCTTATCACGTGACTGCTCCAGTTATTTTTTTTCAAAAGCGACCAATGACTTGATTTCATGCACGAAATCAATCAGTGACGCTCCTAGGTATGAGCTCATGCTTCAATAAATTCTGACTTTATCTATACCTTTTACCGGCTAAAGTATATACATATACATATATTATATGCATTACGCGTATGTATAGCAATTGCGCGAGATTTCAACTTCCATGATCCTATTTCCGGGAAGCGATAACTTCCTGCTAGATATTTGAGAATTTGAACGTGCCAGTTGTATTGAACCTCTGCTGCAAATTTCCTTGACAAAAATGACAATAAAATGACGGATTTTTTAAAAAAAGAAAAAATTTGTACAGTTTATTGTTTATTTATGAGTTTTTATCGTGAAAACAAAGTTGCGAAAATGCTCGACGTGAATAAATTGGTTTTTCCTTTTCGTTTAGGATAATTCGCTCGGTTTACTTAATATTTATTTATCGATTGATTTTCTGCTTGACTCAATTGAAATATGCGTTAAATATCGTATACTTAAATATTATTGTTTTTATAAATTTTATAAATGCCAGAAGTGAGGTAATTTCGCGTATTTAAAATGAAATTTTTGCAGTGATCGATTTGTTTATATTTATTAATTTCTGTGTTACTGTTCACTCAAAAGTATCAAATTGCAACAAATTGATACCAAAAATGTGGATCAAATGAATTGATTCAAATTTTTGGTATCAATTTGATACTTTCAAGATAGTGTAATAATCGTCGACTGAATATATTAGTTGATAACTCACAAATTCTTTCGGTACTATATTTTTATTCTATTTTTAGATTTTTTATTGTTAAATTTTCATGTTCCCAAAACTTCGATTTTTTATGCTTTTGTTTTTGCTTTTTTGTTTGAAAAATTTTAAGACATGCTGTACTTGGTATTGAACTGTAATCAGAATCTTCTGCAATCTTTTCAATCGTTCAAAGAATAACTGTGCGCTAATCTTTATTTTTGCGAAAGTGATATTGTATCGTACATAAGATATCAATGTCGGAATGACTTGGCACACAAATTTATAACGTGAACAAATTGAAAGTAACATTGGAAATTTAATTTTTTTCTCTTCACTTTTATTTACAATGTAGACAAGTAAATATACAGAGAATACCTGACTTCTTGACATATTAGAAAAAAAGAATCTTTTTCGAACAGGATACAAACGATACTGCAAAATGTCGATGTCGATGTGTATAGAGAATTCAACGTCACGTCCGCTCGGTGTCAACAACTCATTACTTTGAAATCCTGATTCGTCGCTTGAATTATTGTTGTAATTTCAATTTTTAATTATTAATTTACTTTTCAAGTTATAGATAAAATTGACTGATTTATTAGTACATTTTCTTATTAGGAAGTTTACTCGAGAATCTGTAAATTTTAAGTGATTTTAAAGCAAAATTTCGGACACTTATGATTCAGATCGGTAGTTTTTTTTTATATTTCAGCCACTAAAAGTTACTATTTCTGTTTTATTTTAGAATTTTCACTACTTTAAATTCGCTAATACTAAAAATCAAAAAATTATTTTTAAAAAAATTATAATCAAATTCTTTAAAACGATTCAATTACTTTCATAAAATTTCGCAAAACAATAATTCAATTACTTAAAAAAATTGATAAAATTCATCCAAAATTCAATTATTTTTAATACTATTTTTAATTAAATAATTGAAAAAATAAATTATTTAAAATAATTTTTATAAAATTCTTATGCAGAATTCAATTATTTTGAAAAATAACAAAAAATTTCACAGAAATTCAATTCTTTTTAATTATTTTAATAACAATTTTCGTAATAATTCAATTATTTACGAAAATAATTGAATTATTGCGAACGATTTCATTACAATTTTTTTAAAATAATTGATTCTCCAAAAAAAAATGTATTACTGTTAAAAATAATTGAATTCCTGTGATGAATATTATTATTTATGAAAATAATTGAATTTTGCAAAGAATTTTATTAAAATCTGAAAGAATAATTGAATTATTTCAAAAAAATTTTAATTAAAATTGTATTTCAAATAATTGATTTCTTTCGAATAATTTTATTAAAATATTTGAAAATAATTGAATTCCTCTGAAAAATTCTAATATTTTTTAAATAATTAAATTTTTCCAAAGAATTTAAAAAAAAAATTTTTTTTAAATAATTGATATTTTCGAGGAATTGAAATTAAATTTTTAAGAATTTAATTATTTACAAAAATATTAGAATTTTTCAGAGGAATTCAATTATTTTAAAATATTTTAATAAAATATTGTTCAAAAGAAATGACTTATTTTAAATACAATTTTAATTAAATTGTTTTGAAGTAATTCAATTATTCTTTAAGATTTTAATAAAATTTTTCCCAAGAATTCAATTATTAACATAAATAATTCTTCGAAAGAATCCAATTATGTCAATAAATAACAAAATTATTCCCGAAAATTCAATTATTTTGAAGCATTTTAATAAAATTCTTAGTAAAATTAAATTATTATCATAAATAACAATATTCATCAGAAGAATTCAATTATTTTTAAAATGAATAAATTTTTTCTTGGAAATTTAAATATTTTAAAAAATTCTAATAAAATTATGCGCAAGAATTCAATTATTTCCATAAATAATAAAATTCTTAGTAAAATTAAATTATTATCATAAATAACAATAATTAAAATACCATACAGAAATTCAATTCTTTAAAAAATTTTTTGTAAAAATCTTTGTAAGAATTCAATTCTTTCCGTGAATAATAAAAATTTCTTTGGAATTCGATTATTTAAATTAGAATTTTAAAAATTAGTCGAGAGAAATCAATTATTTAAAAATTTTTATGAAATTCTACGCAAGAATTAAATTATATTTATAAATATTTAAATTCATTCGTGATTTATAAAATTCGTTGCAGGAATTCAATTTATTAGCAGGAGGAAAAGATAGAAATAAATATTTTTGATAAAAATTAGGAAAAAGTCAGGAAAATAAAATTTTTTTTCATTTTGAAATAATATGATTGTAGTTTTAAATAATATATTAAAAAATTTCAATAAAAAAATGATTGAATTTCATTGATTGGATTAAAAATTACAATTGTAATTGTTCCAAAATTTTGAAAGAAATACAGTTGTAATTTTTAGAAATAGTTAAATTTCAAAAAGGCTTTATGTTAAAATCATTTAAAATATTTTAATTCCTGCGGAAAAATAAATTGGTATTCAAACATTTATTTTAAAAAAATTATTCTAGTTTTTAATGTAATTTAATTTAGAAATTATAAAAAAAATTGAGTCGTCAAATATAATTTTTCGATAACTACTTTTTTACTACTTTTTTTAAAATTAATTATCGAGTGCGAAGTCTGAATTTAACTATTGAGTACGAAGCCTGTAGAAATGTTTAGAAATAAATTTTGATTTTCCTATTAATGTGAAAATTCCTGAAGTTGTGGGCGAATATAATTACTCATTACGTGTAAATTAATGTAGGCAAAATAAAAATAATGATTTTGCCTCCTTCATAGAATTCTCTTCATAAATGGAATACTTATTTGACGCTAATTATAGTTTTTGAGCCGTTGATCCATTGCTATCGGAGTATAAATCAAGCGCCATGGATATGAATATCCTATTGGTACTTTCGATCTTGACTGAAGTATACACACATATTTATGAACGAGAGAGAGAGAGAGAAATGAAGATTTGGTGAGAGATACTGAACCGGGCAAAAGGTAAAGCAACATCCTTATAAGGACGTACGTCCTTAACCCGCTTCCTTCCAAGTTCTTCACACATATACGGTACTTAAGGAATATAATATATATATATATATATATGTATATATACAATTACACACGTAGGTGCAAATAAAGTACATAAAAGTACTCTGGAAGAGAATGCCTTTTATGGCCAACCCATATTCTCTCTGGATTCAACCTTTTGTCGGTAAATTAAATAAAAAGAAAAGGAATTATGGCGAAATTCCACTGCGGAACATGTCTCGTGCCAAAATTATAAAAAAAAGTTTTTCATTTCTCGACTTCTCGTAATATACAAGAAATATATTATATATAAATTAACATATTTGATTTTCTATCTTGATGTAGGTGAATCAGCGGTGCATGTATAATTACTATCATGAGGTATTTATTTCAATTTCTAATTAGGAAAAATTAAAAGATATAAATTCTTGCTGATCGTAAAATCTGGTGTTACAAAATACAGAATTGAAATTAGTAATCATGTACATACTGTGTGCGTACTTCTGTTTATTGCCATTTTTGTATATTTTCGTAATATTATTTATTCCATTATGAGGTGGAATTTTTTTCAGATAGATGTTGCAATTTGATTTTTGCCTCGTTCTCCCCAAAGGATTATTTCTTCAAAGCAAATTTCTTATTAAAATCTAAAAGCATTTTTTTATTTGTTATTTATTAATATTTTTTAGTTTGTTTATTATTCAGGGTTGCCACAGGTCAGTGAATGTAGGGAAAAGTCAGGGAAAGAAGAATTATTGGTCAAGAAAATCAGGGAAAAATCAGGGATTTTTATTAAAAGTACTGGAAAAAATTCAATTTTTAGAATTCATAAGAAAATTCTGAATTTTGGTTTTATTTTTGTTGCCTCATTAAACTGTAGGAAAAATTACTATTCTTGGCAAAATTTTACAGGAATCCAATTATTTACACATTTTTAATAAATTTCTTCGCAATAATTCAATTATTTTCATAAATAATAATATTTTCTACAGGGATTCAATTATTTCAAAAAATTTTAATAAAATTCTTGGTAAAATTTCAATTATTTTCAAAAATTTTCCTTAATTCGATAGATTTTCAATATGTATCTACTATATTTTTAATAAAAATTTACAAAAGAATTCAATTATTGAAAAAAATTTTTAATAAAATTATACGCAAACGTCTACTTATTTTCATAAATAATAAAAATTCCCCAGGAATTCAATTATTTACAAAATTTTTTTAGAAATTTCTACGCAATAAATTCATTATTTTCATAAACAATAAAATTCTTTTTAGGGAATTCAATTATTTTCGGAAATTTTAATAAAACTCATCTCAAAATTTCAATTATTTTTCATACAATTTTCAATAAATTCTTTGAAAAATGCAATTATTTTTGAAAATTTTATTCAAAATCTTCAAAAGAATTCAATTATTTAAAAAAAATTTGATTAAGTCCTAGATAAAAACTCAATTATTAAAAAAAAAAAATTAATAAAATTATACGCAAACATTTCCTTATTTTCATAAATAATAAAAATTGTACAAAAATTCAATTATTTACAAATTTTTTTTATAAATTTCTTCCCAATAATTTCATTATTTTCATAAACAATAAAATTCTTTTTAGGCATTCAATTATTTAAAAAATTTTAATTTTATATTTAAAATTTTTAAATTTTAGTAAAACTTGTCTCAAAATTTCAATTATTTTTAATTTAATTTTAAATTAATTCTTCGAAAAATGCAATTATTCTTGAAAATTTTATTCAAAATCTTCGAAAGAATCCAATTATTTAAAAAAAAAATTTGATAAAGTTCTATTCAATTTTTAAAAATATTCAATTATTCAATAAATTATTTATCTTTGTATCCAAATAATTGAATTTCGGTTAAAATTTTAGAGAATAATTTGAATATTAAAAAGAATTCAAATTAAAATCTTTGAAGATTTGAATTTTTCATACTTTTAACTAACAATTTTGTAGAATTTATTTTTTAAAAAAGTTTAATTGGATTTTTTAAAAATTATTCTTCAAATTAAATTTTTATTTTATTACAATATATTTGCGTCTCTATAAAAATGTTAATTATTTATTTTTCACGAATTTTTAACTTTTAATTGCTAAATTAAATTTTACGTCAAATATTTATTGTGTACAGATAAAAAATTATTCTTATTCATAACTTTCTGAATGTTTTAAAAACGAAAGAATTTCAAATAATAAATATTTGTTTTTGTATACCTGACAAAAGTTTATTTCTGTTCCGGAAGGCTTTTAATGACGATGAGACAATAATAACAAAGTAAATGCACTGGAAGAAAAATTTATTTGATTTAAATAAACGATTACTTATCTATTATCTGTGAATTAATATGATTATTGAATAAATAATAATTTAATTATAAATTTTATTAATTTTTAAATATCAATTTAATAATTGTGGCGTATTCTTTCTTAAGTAATCAAATAAATAAAGTAATTAATAAAAATAAATTTTCGCAACAATTTTAATTTGTTTTTTGTCTCAATTTGAAATTTTAGAAAAATTGTTTTTTATTATATTAATTATTATATCATCCAAGTAAATATTTATTCGATTTATTCAATTTCTTAATAGTTTTTGATTTAACTAATAATTATTTGATCCA
Source organism: Leptopilina heterotoma (assembly GCF_015476425.1). NCBI lineage: Eukaryota > Metazoa > Arthropoda > Insecta > Hymenoptera > Figitidae > Leptopilina > Leptopilina heterotoma. The sequence goes on from NW_025111021.1 coordinate 283,277, forward strand.
AATAAATATTCATTCGATTTATTCAATTTCTTAATAGTTTTTGATTTAACTAATAATTATTTGATCCAAATAAATATTCATTCGATTTATTCAATTTCTTAATAGTTTTTGATTTAAGGGCATTTGAACCATTATGACGTCATTGGTTCTGCAAAGCATGTGTTTTAAAGCTATGATGTCATCATGGTTCAAATACCCTTAAATAATAATTATTTGATCAAAGTAAATATTTACATATTTGATAATAGACAAGTAATCAGTTATTTATTAATTAATTACCAATTAATAATATAAATTCTATAGATATTAATTAATTTAAATTAAATAATACTAATTAATTTTAATCGAACAATAGTAAATAATTCTAATCAAACAATACTAATTAATTTAAAATAAATATTATTAATTATATTGTTATCAATTATATATTAGACGGAAAAATAGTTTCACCTGGAACAGCGATAAGTTTTTTCAGAATGGCAATAGTCACAACTGAAGCAATTAAAAATTTCGCAAATATAGTAAAATTCGTATAGTTGTTCGAGGTAAAAAATTTTTTACTTCATATATTTAAAAAAATATGATGAATTAATTTTTTCGTAACGATTTTAACGATTTCCTTAATTAGATTACAAATCGTGTGTAATAATTGTTGACATTTTAACAAAAGCCTTGAGAAGGTTACAAGAAATAATAATAATCACAATATTATGCATTCTCAAAGTTGAAAGCTTGAAAGTGCCACTGACTTTTAATTGATCATTGAAAATTCCGCTATATTTCCATTCATTTACAACTACTGACTGACTCACAGTATTCGAACGTTCGCTTATAGAATACAGATGACTTTTGTCTCGTTTCTTTGTTTCATATATATATATATTTTTTTTTTTTCATTCTCTTTTCTTTCCTGATTGCATTTGCCTTGATAAGGCTTCATCGAGCTTTGTTGCAATTTCTTTCCAGTGCTGCTGATTGGACAATTCTAATCTCTCTAGGAATGTCTCTTCAAGAATATCTAGTGCAACTCTTGTTGCAATATGAATTGATTTTTTTTACTTGGTTTAAAAATTTAATGGAAACAAATTATTCGCAGTTGATTTTGAGTATAATTTATGGAATTGAACAAAATTTATTTGATTCATATAAAAAAACGATTACTTGTCAATTAGAAAATAAGTATTTATTTGTATGCTAAATAATTTTTATTTATAAAGATTTTTTTTGTTTTTTTTTGTTTTTGTTTCTATTTATTTTTATTATATTTTTAATCAAAAGTATTCAGTCCTGAAAAAAATATTAGCTTTTTTTAATAACTTTAAGAAGATTTTTATTCGAAAATTTTGTTGGTTGATAGAGAACTTGGTGGAAGGGAAACGTATTTTTTCGCTCTTATAAATTGTTTGTATCTCTGGATGCAAATTTTGGGTATATATTAATCTTTTTTCGAATTTAATATTTGAAATTGAAATTATATTGAAAGAAAATATTGTATATCATGTGGAAAGAATTTAGTTTAGATCGGTAAGCTAGGCTGGATAGGTCGACGACACGCGACTTCACGGACCGGTTTTTTAAGAACCTTCGAGCAAGCACCGAAAAAGTGGACAAAATAATCCAAAATTATTTTTGTTAGCATCGCGTTATCTATTTCAGGACAATCTTCCTCTGAATTTTAATTTTCGTTTATATTTTCAAAAAGACCAGTTGGAATTTTCAATTTTATTGCTCGTATTAAAATCTGAATTAGTGGAAATTGTGCCACTAATTGAAATTACTTGAAATTATTTAATAATGTTTACCTAATTAATTTTTTTATTTTTAATTAAATAATTAGTTAAATTAGTTTTTGAAAATATTTATTTAGTTAGAAATTTTCGTTCGAAAGCTGCGAAAGTTGTGAATCATAGGAAAAATTCCCCATAATATCCCATGAGCAATAAATTGTCGAGTGTGGTTTTGATTCAGTGGTATTAAAAAGGGTTTTTTTTAATCTGCGTTATGACTGGGGAGAGGATTCGGTTCCGCTTACTGGGAATGACGAATCTACGTAAGATCCTCGGGGAAAGTATATAAGTGGGTGATTCATTGAACAGGAAGTTAAGGAGCAGCAGGTATAACGATTGTGCGTGACCTTAACACGTATGCTTACCTACGCACATGATGGTTATGATGAAACGTTTGAAAAATTTGTTACAATCGAAAGTTGAATGTAGATCTCTTCTTTCTATGAAATACCTTTTTAAAGTTCTTTTTTCTGAATGTGAAAGTAAATCCTCTTTGACCACCATAAATATCTCTGCTTCGTCCCCTATACAAAAAATTGCAGTCTATTTAGTCTTTACTCTAAACAAAAACTGTATCGAGATTTTTTAGTATTTACAGGCCTCGCACTCATTTACTTGATACTTTTTTTTTTTTTTTTTTTATAGGTACTTTTTTTTATTTGTTACTCTAAAAGCTACTTTTTTCCATGTTTCAGAAAACATGTTCGCAAACATTCAATTATTTTCGTAAAAGAAAAATTTCCACAGAAATTCAATTATTTAAAAAAGAATTTTCCTAATCTTTTTCGAAAAAATTCAATTATTTAAATAGATTTTTATAAAATTCTTCTCAGGAATTCAATTATTTTTTTAATTTAAATAAATAATCGTTGCAAGAATTTTTAATTTTTTATAAATATTAAAATTCATCGCAGGATTTCAATTATTTTTAATACAATTTTAAATGAATTCCGCAAAAAATGCAATTATTCTTAAAAATTTGAATAAAATTCTTCGAAAGAATTCAATTATTTAAAGAAATTTGATATACTTAATTTGTTTCTTAGAGTGTAATAATTATTTTCAATTCATTTTATTTCATCAGAAATGTAATTACATTTCTTGAATGAATTCAATTATTATCAAAAATTTTAATGTAATTCTTCGTAAAAATTCAATTATTTTAAAAAATGTTGATAAAATTCTTTATAAGAATTCAAATTTAAAAAAAATTCCATTATATTCAATAAATTTATTTTTGTATTTAAATAATTGAATTCTCGTAGAATTTTTTAATAAGAATTTATTTGGAATTGAATAAAATAAAATGATTAAAGTTTTGAATAATTTTATTCATAAATTTCAACAAAGAAAATTATTGAATTTTGAAAGAATTACTTTTGTAATTTTTAGAAATAGTTAAATTTCAAAAATGCGTTACATTGAAATCATTTGAAATATTTTAATTCTTGTAGACAAAATAAATAGGTATATTTAAATATTTATTTTAAAAAATTGTTCTATTTCTGAATGTAATTAAGAAATTGTAAAAAAATTGAGTCAAGTTTAATTTTTCGATAGGTACTTTTTTACTACTTTTTTCCTGTCTTGAAGCTACTTTTTGCTACTTTTTTAAAATTAATTATCAAGTACGAAGCCTGTATTTATTTACAATCCAATAGTTATTTCCGTAACTAAATTGATTTTCGGTGCGTAATTATAGATAAACAGCATAAGATAATAAAATAATAAAATGATTTTTAAAAATTAATTTTCAAAATGAACACTTCAAAAATGTTTAAATAAAGGAAACAAAAAACAGATTAATGAGTAATCGTTAGATTAAATCAATTTGAAATTAAAAGATAAGGAATGCGAAATTTTTAATCTTGATTCATCAAACAGGAAAAAATACATTGAATGTATCAAATTTGATATAGCGATGATTCATTTACGGATTAATGAACTCTGAATCATTGTACTCTTTATTTCGTAGTTTTAGCATTTTATTGTCGCTTCCATAGAGAAAGTATAATATATATAAATAACTTTCACGGGAAAATGATAAATTATTAAATATTGAAAAGTAATGATTAGTGTTTAAGGAAAAAAAAAGAAATAAAATTGATTGGAAAGCAATTTTCAAGGCACTGGCAAATAATAATTAATATACCAAGAGAAATATATTATAAATGGAGGTTGGATATATTATATTGCAAGTGAAGAAGTTTCGCAAGACTTAAGACTATTCGGTTGCATCGTGGTACAAAATGCTCTGGAATGCTCGCAAATCAATGCATTACTCGTAGCACTAATTAATTGCGCAAGCGTGATAATAAAACCGTTCATGGAAATTGACCTTAAGACGAACCTTGAATTCCCTCTGGTTCTTGATTGCAAAGTGTCTCGTTACAATTCTTCCCCTTCGATGAAGGAAAATATTGAAAGAAGTATATATCAGTCAATTTTAGGTTTTTTGTCCCTTTTTTTTGTATAGTCGTTTCGAAAATGTGTTTGTTTTTCCCATAAATTTTCCGGATGAGAACCACTCTCGGAGGTTTTTTTTCTTTTTTTTTGGGAGAAAAATGACCGATCGATTCTGTCTAGGGCTGTCTCGACTTCTCCACTACCATCGTCTTTTCATTTTTTTTATTGTCGACTTACAAAAAATGATGTGAGTCTAGTCTAGAAGGGGATTCCTCTCATGTCTGTTTTCATTGAGGAAGAAAAATTTCAATCTTCTCGGCGAAAGTTGGTTTTATTTATTTATTTCAATTTCGAGGGGAAAATGTCCTGAAGAAAAATCCCTTAAGAAACTGAGAAAGTTTATTTTATTTATATATTTATTTAAATTTGAACGGGCAAAGAAGATTAATTTTATTAAATTATTTTTAAATTAAATAATTAATTTAATTAAAAAATTAATTAAATTATTAAGAACATTTGTTCTTAACAAAAATCTATTAAAAGCATTGAAAAAGTTTATTTTTAACTTTATTTCTTATATTTCTGCCAAAATTTATATTCGTTAGTTAATAATTATTAATTTAATTTCGAATATTTATTAAATGGCCCACAATTGCAAAATATATTTGTTCTTTTTTTAAATTCAATATTATTTGTTTCTTCTTTAAATTAAAATAATATTTTCTTTCTTCTTTAATTTGAAATTTTATTTTAATAATATTGCGTGTCGTGTATTGAAAAATAAATTATAAAGTTTCTAAATTAATTTTCGACAAAAGATTTCATTCATTTCAATGTTCAGAATTTTTATGCGGATCATTAATTTCCTTAGTTTTGAACGCTCAAATGAACGGAGTAGAAGAAATGAAACCTTTTCTCAGTTCAAATATTTTATGATCCATTTTCAAGTTCTCAAGTTCAAATGAACGAAATTTTTTGCTAGTATAAATATTTTTAGAAATTGAAACAATTTAATTATTTTTCAAACTTTTAATATAATTTTTCATAGAAATTAAATTATTTTAAAAGATTTCAATCAAATTCTTCGTAAAAATTCAATTATTTTCAAATATTTTAATAAAATTCTTCAAAAGAATTCAATTATTTAAAAAAATGTTTTGATAAAATTCTAAGCAAACATTAAATTATTTTCATAAATAATAAAAATTTCACAGGAATTCAACTATTTACAAATATTTTATAAAATTCATGACAATATTCAATTATTTTCATAAATAATAAAATTTTTTACAGAGATTTAATTTTTTTATATGAATAATAAAACTCATCATAGAATTTCAATTATTTTTAATACAATATTTTAATTGAATTCCTCGAAAAATGTAATTATTCTTGAAAATTTTATTAAAATTAGCCGAAAAATCCAATTATGTTGATAAAATGCTTTATGAGAATTCAAATTTCAAGAAGCATTCAATTATTTAATGAATTATTTATTTTTTGATTAAAATAATTGAATTCTTGTAGAATTTTCTAATAAAAATTGATTTAAAAATGAATTTCAGTTAAAATTTTTAATAATAATTGAATATTAGAAGCATTTTAGCATTAATTTTTAAAAATAATTGAATTTTTCGAGGAATTTATTTAAAATTGTATTAAAAATGATTGAAATCCCATGAAAAATTTTATTATTTATGAAAAGAATAGAATTCATACAACGAATTTTATTACATTGTTTTAAATAATTGAATTCATGTAAAGAATTTTATTACTTGTAAAAATATTTGAATTCTGGCGAAGCATTTTATTAAAATTTTTTAAATAATTTAATTTTTTTTTTTTTTTTTTGAATAATTTTATGGAAATTTAAATTATTATAAAACATGAAGATAGCGATCATGAAGTGATTGATATCTTCATGTTTTCTAATAAGATTCTTATAAATTGTTGAATTTCAAAAAAGTTTGAATTTGAAATTTTTTTAATTCTTGATTCCTATGGAAAAATAATAATAATTAAATATTTATTTAAAAAAGAAGTTATGAATATTTTTGCAAAATTTTACAATTAAAGAAATTCGTAAATAAATGTATTAAATATTTTTTTGAGGATTTAATCATTTTGAGAGTATTCTTCAGGGTCAGGGAAAAAGTCGAAATTTTGTCTGGAAATCAGGGCAAATTTAGGGAAAAACAAAATTAATTTTTTCTGGCAACCCTGATTAGTAAATATTGTCGAAAATTGTTAAAGAATAAAATTTTATTTTTCTAAAAAGTTTAGAGAGAAAAATCTTCTATTAATTTTGAAAAAAAATATAAATACTCCACGCCTTCTTGCGTGAGGCTTTTTTTCGGGCAAGGTAAATATTTTCTCCTTCGATTCCCGAAAGTGAGACGCCACGCCCAATATTGCATGTCTCGCGAATTGTGAGTTTACAACGAGTTCGAAATTCATTCATGGTTCGAATTGAAATGAGAATTATTTTGAAGTGGTCGACCGACCCCTGTCAAGGTCTGGGTGCAAATGTACTACACACAATGGTTCTATATGCATATCACAATGCCGAAATAAGAGAGAGAGAGAAAACGGTGGGAGGTTGGGTAGAGATGGATGAAACTGACAAGCCATGGAAAAGAGAGAAAAGGAGAGAGAATGTATATTATTTCTCTCGCAGAGGTCGAAAGAAAACGACCAAGAGAGCGAGGCGCGAAATGTATACCTCTTTCTCTCCTCTCTTTTTTTCTCTCTTTTTCTCTCTTTTTCTCTCTTGTTACGTACGCATACCCTCGTGACGTCATCGATCTGACATTCCACCAAGCTTTATACAAGTTCGTGTCTCCGTCTACATTATGCACCCATAAGATTCTTTGAATAACTTTCCCGGTTGCAATGCCGACACTAGTCACTTTACTCGCCTTTAAAGACCTCACAAATCTTATTTTATTCCATTTGGAGAAAATTTTTAAATTCTATACTTTCGCTGTCTTATTGAGACGGTAATGGATTCTAATTAGATTGTGTGATTATCCGATTAGGAATTTCAGAGATCTTCTGCGATATTGTACACAGATTTAATTCTCGAATATTTTTCACCAGCTCTGTGGTATTATGTTCATTTGATTTTTTTTTTATTTTTTTTAGTATTGCTTCTGAGTTTTGCTAATTAAAAATAACGAGACGTGCAGTTTTATTTAATTAGTTTTGCGTTGGTTTATGTCTATGAAAGGAAGGAAGGAAGGGTAATTTAATAGCTTGTCGACATTTATTATTGATTATACCTTTTTGCTTCTTTTTAATTTTTGTCACAGTTCCAGGCTTTGGAATCTCATTTACTAAAACTATTTACTACTTTTTTTACGTTATGCTACTATTTGGGTACATTTTTTAGATTCTAGTATTTTCCTAAAAATTCGCAAAAAAAACTCAATTGCTTAGGAAAAAAAATGATAAAATTCATCCAAAATTCAATAATTTTCATAAATAATAAAATTTCCACAAGAATTCAATTATTGAAAATAAAATTTTAATAATGTTTATAATATTTCGAAACAATTATTTAAAATAATGTTTATAAAATTCTTATGCAGAATTCAGTTATATTTTGAAAAATAACAAAATTTTTCACTGAAATTCAATTCTTTTTAAACATTTTAGTAAATTTTGACGCAATAATTTAATTATTTTCAAAAATAAGAAAATTCTTCTCAAGAAATCAATTATTTTTGAAAATTTTAATAAAATTCTTAGCAAATATTCAATTATTTTCATAAATAATATAATTCATCGCAGAATTTCAATTATTTTTAATACAATTTTACAGGAATTGCTCAAAAAAATATAATTATTCTTACAAATTTAATTTTAATTTCTCAAAAAATCAATTATTTAAAAATATGTTTGTTTTAAGTTGCTGGAAAGAATTCAATTATTTACAAAAATGATTAGAATTTTTCACAGGAATTCAATTACATTAAAATATTTTAATAAAATTGTTCGAAAGAAATAGATTATTTTAAATACAATTTTAATTAAAATTTTTTTGGAATAATTCAATTATTTTTTTAGATTTTAATAAAATTCTTCGAAAAAATTCAATTATGTCAATAAATAAGAAAATTATTCCCGAAAATTCCATTCTTGGAAATTCAATGATTTAAAAAAAATTCTAATAAAATCGTTGGCAAGAATTCAATTATTGTCATAAATAATAAAATGGTTTTTAGTAATTCAATTATTTTTAAAAAATGTAGCAAAAAAATTCATTGCAAGAATCCAAATATTCTCCTAAATAATAAAATTGTTTACAGGATTTCAATTATTTTTAATACAATTTTCAGTAAATTCTTCAAAAATGTAATTATTTTCAAAAATTATATTAAAATTCTACAGAATTGTCAGTTAAAAGTATGAAAAATTCAAATTTTCAAAGATTTTAATTTGATACCGTTTCAAAATTTAATTATTTTTAAAAATTCATGTTATAATGCTTCTAATATTCAATTATTATTTAAATTTTTCACTAAAATTCATATCTCTGAATTAAAATTTATTAGAAAATTCTACGAAAATTCAATTATTTTAATACAAAAATAAATAATTCATTGAATAATTGAATGTTTCTCAAAATAGAATTCTCATAAAGAATTTTATCAACAAATTTTTAAATAATTATTTTTTTTTAATTTTAATAAAATTTTTAAGGATAATTACATTTTTCACTGAATTTGATTAAAATTGAAGTAAAAATAATTGAAATTCTGCTATGATTTTTATTATTTGTGAAAATAATTGAATTCCTAAAAAGAATCGTATTATTTATCGAAAAAATTGAATTCCTGTAAAAATGTTATTATCTATGAAAATAATTGAATTATTGCTAAGAAATGTATAAAAAATTTGAAAATAATTGAATTTCTGTGAAAGTTTTATTATTTATGGAAATAATTTAATGTATGCGCACAATTTCGTTAAATTTTTTTTAAATATTTGAATTCCTTTGGAAAATTTGATTAAAATAGTAGATATTGAAAATCATTGAGGCATTTTAATAAAATTCTTTGCGAAATTCAATTATTTTCATAAATAACAATATTCATTAGAAGAATTCAATTATTTATAAAAGTAATAAATTTCTTCTTAGAAATTCAATTATTTAAAAAAATTTCCTATAAAATCGTTCGCAAGATTTAATTATTTTCATAAATAATAAAATGCTTTTTAGGAATTCAATTATTTTCAAAAAAATTTAATAAAATACTACTCAGACATTCAATTATTGTCAAAAATTTTAATTGAATTCTTTGTAAAATTTAATTATTTTTAAAAACTTTTCGCAATTCAATGATTTTTAATATTTAATATTTTCATAAAATTTCCAAACAGAATACAATTATTTAAAAAAATTTTTGTAAAAATCTTCGTAAGAATTCAATTCTTAATTTAAAATAATAAAAATTTCTCTGAAATTAAATTATTTTAATTAGAATTTCCATAAAATTAGTCGAAAGAAATCAATTATTTAAAGATTTTTAGAAAATTCTTCGCGAGAATTAAATTATTTTTATAAATATTTACATTCTTTCATGAATTATAAAATTCGTTGCAGGAATTTAATTTATTTGTAGGATAAGAAAGAAGTATATATTTTTGATGAAAATTAGGAAAAAGTCAGGAAAATAAAATATAGAATAGAATTTTTGGCAGTTTCGTGAAGTGTCTAAAATAAGTTTTTTTGGTCGTCATTTTTAATTTTTCAATAGCTAATTTTTTATCACTTTTTTTAGTTTGAAAGCTACTTTTTGCTACTTTTTTTAAAATTAATTATCGATTGCGGAGTCTGCAGTTCAAAAACTTTCCCTACTTTTTACATTTTTTCACATTTTTTTCAGTACATGCAATCATTTTTGAAAATATAACCATTAGTAATGAATCATTGATCATTGATCATTAATTTTGAAATTAATGATCAATGAAAGGATTCGGGACACGCAACCTTATTGACTTAAGGTTCTCCTATTGGTCTGTCTCTCGTCCTACAGTTTCGCCTGCATTCGAATCAGTCAGTCCGTACTCGGTCGATTTCTATTTCAGGAGAGATGCGAATTCTAGCGAGTACAACTCTGAATCTACAGCCACTTATACAAATAAGTTGAGTAGTGTGTCTTCCTCAGAAAACTGGAATTTAGAGACTTTAAATTTTCAAAATTTCGCTGAAAGGTTTCAAAACAAAAAAAGGAAAACGAATTTCCCGCTGTTTAATACTCCGACAATGACAATAAAAGACAGTTGAGTTTGTAAAACAAGAGTGAATGATAACCGACAGTTTTCACCACAAACAAAACGTTATTTTGTATACATGTCTCTCTTTAATGCCCACGTACTTAAAAATATGAGCTGCACTTCCTGATAAAATTATTGCAATATATCAGCCCCACACCTGTTCTCATATTTCATAAATATATGTATATAAACCTTAGAAATTAATTACCCTTCGATTGAATTTGATTTATGTTCTTCAAGTCATACGGAACTGTAATTTTGCAATATAATCTCTGTTAATGTTACTCTTTTTATTTATTACTTTTCCATGTTTGTTTAACTTCTCGCGACTTTACTTTTTCGCTTATTTGCGAAATTCTCACCGTTTTATATGAATTCAAATTGATTATGTGAGAATGATTTAGTTTTCAATTATTTCTGAATTTTCTGTTTTAATTTGACAGTAATTCCGATTCATGATTATGGGTGTAATTTATTGCAACAATTTTAGAGAGGAATTAATTTTTTAATAAATAATTAAACTCTAATGTTTCTAAATCTGATTCCATTCAATGATTTTCGATATCTACTATATTAATAACATTTTACAAGAGAATTCAATTATTTTCAGATTTTTAGTAGAATTTTAATAAAACTCGAAACAATTGAATTCTTTATAAAACTTTTAATATAATTTTTCACAGGAATTAAATTATTTTCAAAGATTCTAATGAAATTCTTCTTAAAAATTCAATTATTTTCAAAAGTTATAAAATTTTTGTCAGAAATACAATTACGTTAAAAAATTTAAAACAGTTCGCGTCAGAATTTTAATTATCTTTATAAATAATAAAATTCTTCTCCGAAATTCAATATTATTTTCAAAAATTTTTATTAAACTCTTAGCAAAAATTCAATTATTTTCAAAAATTTTCCTCAATTCAATGATTTTTATTATCTACTATTAATAAAATTTTCCAAAACAATTCAATTATTAAAAAAAAATTTTTTAATAAAATATGTCGCAAGAATTCAATTATTTTTAGAAATAATAAAATTCTTTTTAGGAATTAAATTATTTTCATAAATAATAAAAATTTTTTACAGAGATTTCATTATTTTCATGAATAATGAAATTCACTATAGAATTTCAATTATTCTTAATACAATATTTTAATCGAATTCCTCGAAAATTTTATTAAAATTTGTCAAAAAAAATTCAATTATGTTGATAAAATTCTTTATGAGAATTCAAATTTCAAGAAACATTCAATTATTTAATGAATTATTTATTTTTGTAGTAAAATAATTGAATTCTTATAGAATTTTTTAATAAAAATTGATTTAAAAATGAATTTTAGTTAAAATTTTTGATAATAATTTAATAGGTATCAAAAGCATTATAGCATGAATTTTTAGAAATAATTGAATTTTGAAAAGTTTCAAATTAAAATCTTTGAAAATTTGAATTTTTCATACTTTTAAAGAATTAATTTTTTTGAAAAAGTTTAGTTGAATTTTTTTTGAAAAATTATTTCAAGTTTTTGTTTTCTAATATTTATTTAATTGCGAAGAATTTCCGAATAATCTAAAATTCGTAAAATTGATTTGTAAACAAATGGATTCTTTAGAGTCATGGTAAAAAAGGTAATTTTTTAAATATTTCATTAAAATTTGAATTCTATTCAAAATAAATTTTTTTATAAATCTAAAAAGTAATTTTTATATTGCCTTTTTAGATTCAAAAAAATGAAAATATTTGAATAGAAAAAATTTTTATTCATTTAAACGGTCGAAATCGTACAAAGAAAAATAATACAATAAAACAAGAAGAAAATACTTTTTGTAAACAAAAAAATCATTTTTGTTCCTGACTCTATTGTACTGTCAACATTTTGCCTGTATTCTGCGATAGTTCTCCCTCTACTCTTATGGAGTTCTCATTTCTTGTTTTGCGTAATTTCTGTTGACTAATGTAAACGTATGATTTCCAGAGCTTAATGTTTGCTCTGCTACTTGATGGTACTTGGTGGATGTCGTTAAATCACTGGCAAAGTACACTGAACATTCATAGAATATACTGGTTTTGTCGACTACACAAAAAAAGGAAAAGAGAAAAAAAAATTTCTCCAGCAAACATTTTACGCTTGCTTGTAATTTAAACCTGGGAATATCTTTCATTTCACTTTCCGCGAATTATAACTTTTTTCCTTGTTCTTCTTCTTAAAATGTAATTCAGAAATGGTTTGTCAAACTCTAAGTACCTTATTCTTGAATAATTCTTTTATTTTTTTTATTTTTGTTTTGTTTAATTACTGTAAAAAGTGAATTAAAAAAAGTAAGAAGCAAAGAAAAGGGAAATTGATTAATAATTATTAGTTTCTGATTTTAAATTGAAGACCTCGCGCGTGTTTCGTCAAGTTGCTAATTTCGTGACACGTTATTTTTGTTTTATGATCTTCGAGAAAATTATTTGAACGATTACGTAAAGTGTGTATACTCATTTATGTTAATACGAAATTTTTTTTTTTCGTGGTTTTATGATCTTGCGGTTGAGGATTGATTAGGATTTTTTTTTTCGTTTTACGTGAGGAAAGGAAAGTTGCGAAGAATAAACTTTACCTGCAAAAAAGTATTCAACGTAATACATATTGTTAGAAAATATTTTTATAACTATTTATTTAGAATTTACACTACTTTAAATTTGAAAATAATTGAAATAAAAATAAATAAAAAAAATTCCATTTACATTCAATTATTTTTGAAAATAATAAAATTTGTACAGAAGCTCAATTATTAAGAAAACAATTTTCATTGAATTGTTTAAAAATAAAATTTTTCATTGAATTTTCTCAAAAAAAAAAGTTTCCATTGATTTTTCCCCCCCAAAAAAAATCAATTATTTAAGAAAAAAATTTATAAAACTCTTCTTGGGAATTTAAATATTTTTGAAATTTTTAATAAAATTCTAGAAAAGAATTGAACTATTTTCAATAAAATTTAAATTAATTCGTGGAAAAAAATTTATAAATATTCAATTATTTAAATACATAATAAAATTCTTCGCTGAAATTCAATTATTTTCATAAATTTTAATAAAATTCTTTATAAGAATTCAATTTTAAAAATTTAGTTCATAATTAAATTTTAATAGAATTTATGAATTTTTATAGAAATAAAAAATTAAATTTTAAAAGATTTTTAAATTGTAATCTTTGAAAATGTTTATTGTTGTAAAACTGTAATAATATTCAATTTTTTATTTAAAAACAATTGATTAATTTACTTTTTTTTAAAGAAATGATTAAAGTTTTGAACAAAAATGATTCAAGTTTTAAATGTCATTTAATTTGGTAATTATGAAAAAAATTCGTCTTTTGAAAAATTGTAATTAAAATGTTTGGAAGATACTTGAATTTCCTTAAATTATTCTTATATTTTTAATCATTTGGAAATTTTGTTAAATTCAATTGAAATAAATTGTACATTTAAAAATTATTTTTGAAGAATTTAAAATTAAAATTTCGAAAATTATTATTGAATTTTTAAAAAAATTTAGAATTCAAGTTATTATCAGTATAAGAAAAAACATAAATATTTTTGAAGAAAATTTAAAAAATGCAGAATTAAATTTTTTAATTAAAACAACTTTTAGGAGAAATAAATATTTTTATTCAAAGTAAAATTGTTTTGTTTCGTATTCAGATTTAGAGAAATTCGCGCTTCTCGGAGAGACAATAAATAATAAAATAAAAGTGAGGCGTTGAAGTGTAAGCAAAATGATTAGAAGAAGTAGACGAAGAATAAGAGGGTTTGTTGTGGCAGCTGAAAGCTGAATGAGAAGACCAATTACTGTATTACGCGATTTCTTCGTGATGTGTTCCTCTCAACGATTTGCTTTTGGGACATGAACACTAATTTCAAATTCATCCCTCGACCCGTTATTTCAGGCGCCAATGCTGGCAAATAAGTCTGATAATGTGCAGTCGAGGGATTTAGGCGTCTACATTCCACATTATAAATATTCACCGTATGGCGCCCATACATATCTTCAAGAGATAAATCTTGCTTTGCAAAAAGGAAACAAAAATATTAACAACAACAATAATGAGAGTGTAAAATTTGTATTTTTAATATATATATGAAAACAGGAGAAAAAAGGGAATTTTTTTTTGTTCTTCATCTCCGCCATGGCAAAGTATTTTATCGTCTCTGAAAATTCACCCTCTCCTCCGAAATCAATTCAAAGCGGTTTTCGGGTTGTCACATTTTTGGCAAGGTTTGCCCCTTATGTGATAATATTAATTCAATCGAAATTCTTGGCATCGAGTCACTTTGTTAATTAATTTTCATCATTTTATATAAATACTTCTCTTTGCATTAGTTTGTGAATGTTTGACAAATTAAGATATTTTCCGGGATGGAATTCTGGTTAATTATTTCATTCCGAAGAAAGTGGTTTTCAATTTTTCAATTATTAATTACGAATTTTCAATTTTTGAATTATTAATTGTCAATTATTAATTATCTATTATTAATTACCAATTTTCAATTATTAATTACGAATTATTAATTATTAATTAAGAATTATTAATTGTAAATTATTATTTAAGAATTATTAATTGTCTATTATTAATTACGAATATTCAATTATTAATTACGAATAGTCAATTATTAATTACTAATTAAGAATTATTAATTGTCAATTATTAACCATTAATTATCAATTATCAATAACTGTTAAATATTAATTAGAATACTACCTAATTAAATATTTTTTTTAACAAGTGAAAATTGACATTATTATTTTTTTTGCAGACGTATTCGGGTCTTTTCTGCGTCGTCGTCAATCCATACAAGAGGCTGCCAATTTACACAGAAAAAATTATGGAGAGGTATAAGGGAATCAAAAGGCACGAAGTTCCACCACATGTTTTTGCCATCACAGACACAGCATATCGTTCGATGCTTCAAGGTAATAATAATAATAATAATATTCATAATAATTGATAACATTATGTAATTTTATTACATTTTTTTATCATTGACGCTAGTGTGATATGTGACTGCCCCAACAAAGAATTAATTCTTCTCTTTAATACGAATATTACTAATAGAAAAAAAAATCACTAGTCAATTTAATTTATTTGTATTTTTTTTGCACAGACGAATTTTTATTTAACCAAAGTTTTTAAAGTAGAATTTTTTAAAAAAAATTTTTTTTAAAGAAATTTTTATTTAAATTTTATTTAAATTAAATTTATTTTTAAATATTTTTTATTTTAATTTTTATTTAACAGAATTTTTATTTAATTTTCCATGTATAAAAATATTTAATAAGGGAAATTTTTGTTTACGAATTGAATTTTAAAATTGAATTTTTTTCAGGGTTGCCACAGATCAGGGAAAATTAGGAAATTTTATCAAAAATTACGATCCACCTGTTTTGATCTTTTTAATGAACGAAATATATCCTATTAAAAATATTTTCATAAATTACTGATTGCAGTAAAAATTATGATAACTAAATAATTAAATAAAAAAAGAAAAGAAAATAAAAAGTTAAATTTAACATTTAGAAACTTTAGAATTTTTAATAATTTTAAATATTTTACCAAAGGATGGAGACTATTAAATAAGTAAAGTGTTTTTGAAGAGCCCAAAAATAATGAAGCTAAATCACATAAAAGAGAGGGAAAAATGTTGAATTTTAAGAAATTCGAATTTTTGATAATTTTTGATAATTTAAGATTTTTTACCAAAGGGTGGAGACTATTAAATAAGTAAAGTTTTTTTAAAGAGCACAAAAATAATGAAGCTAAATGCCATAAAAAAGAAGGAAAAATGTTGAATTTTAAGAAATTCGAATTTTTGAATTTTTGATAATTTTCGATAATTTTAGATTTTTTACCAAAGGGTGGAGACTATTAAATAATTAAAGTGTTTTTAAGGAGCACAAAAATAATGAAGCTAAATGCCATAAAAAAGAAGGAAAAATGTTGAATTTTAAGAAATTAGAATTTTTGAATTTTTGATAATTTTTGGTAATTTTTGATAATTTTAGATTTTTTACCAAAGGGTGGAGACTATTAAATAAGTAATGTGTTTTTGAAGAGCACAAAAATAGTGAAGCTAAATCACATAAAATAGAGGGAAAAATGTTGAATTTTAAGAAATTCGAATTTTTGAATTTTTGATAATTTTTGATAATTTTAGATTTTTTACCAAAGGGTGGAGACTATTAAATAAGTAAAGTGTTTTTCAGGAGCACAAAAATAGTGAAGCTAATTCACAAAGAAAAGAGGGAAAAATGTTGAATTTTAAGAAATTCGAATTTTTGATAATTTTTGATAATTTTAGATTTTTTACCAAAGGGTGGAGACTATTATATAAGTAAAGTATTTTCGAAGAGCACAAAAATAGTGAAGCTAAATACCATTTTTGACCAAAGGGTGGAGACTATTAACAGGGCGTCTAACAGTCAGGGAAGGTCAGAAAATTTCATTGAAAGTCAGAAAAATTCCTAAAATTTATATAAAAATTAAAATTTGTGTGAATAAAAAATTGTTTTACTCTAATAAAACTTAGAAGATTTTTATTATCGTTTATTTTTATCATTAGATATTAATTTATTGTTAAATATGTTAGTTACCATTTTTTTGTCCCAAGAAAGCAGAAATGAAATTAGTAAAAAGTCAGGGAATTATTTTTTTTCTCAATCCTTGTTAGACACCCCGATAATTGTCTGTTCTGCATTGAAAAAATTGAAAAAAATTTCATGAATTCAGGGAAAAGGGGAATAAAATTTTTGTGGCAACCGTTTTTTTAAAGAAAATTTTTATCGTAATAACATTGCGTAAAAATGGAATTTTGAGTTAATATTGATTCTAAATTGTCAAATTAAGTTAAAATGGAAAATGTAATGAAAATTTCGTAGAGAATAAATATTTCAGGAGTTAATAATATTTTAGAAAAGAGTTAAATCTATAAAAAAGTAAAGGTAAATTTATTTATTAATAAAATACTATTTATTTTGAATTTTCCACGAAACATTTTCTTATATAGTTTCAATTTATTTTCAGTTACTATTTTTTATGATTAAAATTTAATTTATTTTTTGTATTTTTTATTTTACATACAAAATGAAACAATTAAAAAATGTATTGTAAATTTGTAATATAGATTACTAATAGAATTTCCTTTTTTTAGATCGCGAAGACCAATCAATTCTCTGTACTGGTGAATCCGGTGCTGGAAAAACGGAAAACACGAAGAAAGTTATTCAATATTTGGCGTATGTCGCTGCATCGAAACCAAAATCAAACGCGGTAAGTTATGACCTTTAGGAAAAAAAAGAGGATAAAATAATTAATATAAATTTTTATTTAAACTCTTTTTTTTCGTTGACAGTGAATTCGTTGTCTTGTTTATTTTACAAGTTGATACATTTTGATAAAAGCACGTGTGTCGTGTCTCGCGCCTTTATTTTCCAGTGAGTTCTTTGAAATGCACATCATGAATAATAAATTCTTGTGTCGAGATAACCATTAGAAGCTGCGTTTACTAGAAGCTTATGCGATCACTACAGGAGGCGGATGAATTATAATACGCGCGAGATTTTAGAATTTTTACGTAAGCAGAAGGCCGATCTTGTTAATTTCTTGATTTTTAGAAATTGTCCGTATCTCACGACTCTCGGGGAATTTACATTCTCTCTTTCAATTTTTATTTGTTTCCAGATTTTGAAATCTAATTTTATAACACAAGATAATTTATTTTTTGTGTTTTTTATTTCAACTCTTCATTTCATATTAAGAAAAATTCACTATTATTCATTCAAAGGTAAATTGAAAATGTGTCGTGAGACAAATTTTCAATTCGCCTTTGAATGAATAATAGTGAATTTTTCTCGGTTTTAGTTTATTCGAATTTCTCTATATTTGTAATTTTTTATTCTTTTTTTATTTTGTTAATATTTTTAAGTTTTTAATATTGCTGTTAATTTTCAATTTTAATTTTTTGTCGGCAGGAAAAATATCAACTGCATATGAACTTAAATTTTAAAAGAAGCAAATAAAATTTTTAATTTCTATTCAACTTTTTTTTTGCACCATTAATAAAGGATGGAATTAAAAAGAAAATTGTGAGAATCCATCTGGAAATTAATTATTAAGTAAATTTATTCCAAAAGTGATTAATTAATCGACATCATAAATATTCTTCGGGGCGTTAAATTGTGAGAATTTTTGCCGCATATTATACGTTTAATTATTGTCGGTAGCTTAATGATTCGCAATTCTAATTGGTTTTCTTAATCAGAGATTTTTTTCTTTCTTGATTGTTAGAAAATTGTCAATTTTTTTTTTAATCGACACGATTCCCTTATCGTGCGTCTCAGCTGTAGCATTGAATTACCTCTTGCCTATGTGAAATTCGATAGTCTGTTTAACTAACTACAATTCAAGTCTAGAAATACCAGGCGTCATATTGTTATAAATGCACTCGTTAACGAATATATCGCCAATAGAAAATGATTGACGATATAACATTTTATAAAGCTTGAGATTGTCTCGTTTGATTCGACAAATCGACAATTCGACGCTAAATGAGAATAGAAACTCGAGTCTCTCTCTCGAAACCAATCTGATATCTTTATAGAATGATCCAAAGTTTGCTTAATTAACTCTCTTATTGAAATTTATAATCAATTATAATGTGAAGTGTTATTATTTCGCAGAAATTCGCGTGGATGGAAAACAAGAGATTTTTAATTTCAATATCTATTAAACTCGGGGAGAGAGAGATTATTTTATTTTTCTATTCGCAATTCTTTTTCGAAAAGGAATTTTTTTCTATTCGCAATTCTTTTTCGAGAAAGAATTTTTCTATTAGCAATTCTTTTTCAAAAAAAGAATTTTTCTAAAAATTAATTTTATTTAATGTTTGTAATTTTAATTTTAATTACATTTTCTCTTTCTGGAAAGTTTGTACATTTTGTAAATATTATCAATTTGAAAATAGTTTAATAATTAATAATGCGGGTCCAGAGATGGTTGATTCGTCATTTCATCAGATTCGAAGGACACGCGAGATTCACAAACCTTAACATAGTTTCGTTTACCATAAAGAAAATACTACTGAGCGTCGTTTATATGTCGATTAAACCAAATCGATTTATATATATTGTGACTAGTTTACGGAATTGCAAAATCGGCCTCGAAGGTCCTGTCCTCCAAATACATTTTATCTGTTTTAAACTCAACTTTATACTTATTTTTTCTTTTTTTTTCTTCTTCAAACGCCGAATATCAAGCAATTACTTCAATTAAATAACAGTTTTTTCGATTTTCTTCTGTTTTTTATTATTATTATTAAATTTATTATTATTATTGGAAAATAAGTTAACGGGTGCAATTATATTTTTTTTTCTTTAAAAAATAATTTTTACAACTTGCAAAGTAAACTAAAAGGTAGAATTGTCACAATCTGTCGAATAGAAAAATTATTTAATTTCACTAATAGAATTTTAATTCAAGAATTTTATTTCCATTTTCGAGAGAGATTGAAAATTAATAGTTGAGAAAATTAAAAATTTCTTAACTCACATGATATTAAATAGATCAAGTCTATAAAATAATTAACTCGGGTCGCTCCTAAGATTCTTAATTATTTCAATTATTTTCGAACCATAATAATATTTTTACGTGATTTATCTCTGTTTTTTTGTACTCTACGAAAGACCCTCGTAAAGATAATTCTCAATCTTGAAATTCCGAGAATCACAATCATTTAGATGCATAATTGGAACTTTCAATCAGTATTCGTATTTATTTATATGTCAATTTTTTCGAAAATGAAAAAAATACTAAAGTAAAGGCAAAAATATTTATTTACAGCGTTTATTTAAATTTTTACTAATTTAATTTTCTAAATGGTATTTAAAATTTACTCTACTGTGAAATTAATAGTTTCAATTAAATGATCGTTAAATCGTAACTATTTTGTAGTAAAAAAATACATTAGTGCAGCACTAACTAGTTATTACCACATTTGTTGCAAATCATTTACAACGAGATTTACAATAATAGGTATTTTTAAAACGGGAATTTTATATTCGGAAACAATTTAGTTTTCTCGATATGTACTTTCTTTCAAATTTCATTCGATTTAAATTATTTTCGACAGTAATTATTTTATTAATTATTAAAAAGTAATTAATTAATTTACTTATTTATTGACATATATTTAAACACAACTTGCCTTTTTTATTACTGTTTAAAATTTAATTATATTATAATAAATTCTTCTGGTTAATTAATTTTAATTTAATTATTTAATATTTAAATAAAAAATTGTCAATTAATTGCCAAATTGTTAAAGAATGCAGAGAATTTATTTTTGTTATTTGGATAGTTGTGAAAATATTTACAACGAGATATAAAATTGAATTCGATGACGACCAATTTTGACAGACTGATTAAATAAAGCAAAAATTAATGAAAAAACGTCGATACATAGTCTGTCGCGTTTTCATTCCATATTTTACGACTTTGAAACATGCACATTCTTGCTTTTATTGCTGAGCTAACTCAGCCGTTCTCTTTTACAAAATTCTAACGTTACTTCCAAAGTAGCAAGAAAACACACAACTAAAGAAAAGAAAACAAAAAAAAAAAATGAAGAAGAGACGAAAAAAAGTTTTTTAGGGAAGCCAAAAAAAGATTTGCAAAGAAAAAAAGAAAGAAACATTCCAAAGAAGGAAAAACAGTCAAAATTGTAGGTATTTTAGAAAAAAAAATGAGTCAAAGAGGAAATTTTACAAATTTTTGCTTATGGACTAAAAAAATCAAATGGAAAAAGTAACAATTCAAATTACATTCAATTTACGGAAAAATCGAATAAAATTCGATTCTTAGAAAAATTACATTAATAGAACCTGAAAAATATTTGGGAATTGTTGTATTTTTTTAAAAGTGAGAAACTGTTTTCGATTCTTTTTAATTTTCCTCTAAATTTACATTCTTTTATCGCGCAGGTTAGCTCACTGTATTTTTTTTCTTTCTTTTTTTTGGTTGAGAGACGTTTAAAGAAAAGCAAACATTCCAAGCTAGCAATTCATCGTTTACATATTTGCTTTTGAATAAACATTGTACGACTAATTAATTATTCCGCTTATTGCACGACTCCGGAACGAGATATATAAAAGGTCGGGAGAAAAAAATTAAACAAAATGTACAAATACAAACTGATAAGATTCACTCTCGTGAAGACAATTATTATTATTGTTACTATACGTATGTGCTTTTCATTGTTTCTTACCAATTAGTATACAGTCAACAATATTTATAATTGACGCAAAATTGACGATTAAGAAAAAAATATGATTATAGAGCTTAAAGTTTGGTTCATATTTTTTACAATGTTTTTTAATTTTTTTTTTATATTAAAGAAAAAAGGAAGTAAAAAAAAAGTTTTTCTAGAAAAATAATAGAATAAAAATAATTTATTTTATTTCTATTATTTATTTAAAAAATAATTTTTTACAATTTGCTAAGTAAACTAAAAGGTTTGATACAATTTAATATTTTTTTCTAGGCAATGAAAATTTTTGGAATCTTTTTTCGAATTTTAAAACATTTTTTTATTTTCATTAAAATTATTAAATCTTTTTATTAGAAGATAAGAGAAAATTAGAGATTAAAAAATAAACGTCTAGGTAAAGATTATTATTTTATTCTAATGTAAAACATTCTTTTATTTTCGGTGCTGATTTCTCGATGGCTGCATACTCCAGACTCCAAGTCCGGCGTTAATCATAGTAAGTCAACATTAATTTTCCAGAAATATTATCAATTTGCCAAAAACTGTTGATGACTTGTTTTTTGTTTCTATTTTTGCTAAATTTCTACTAATGCCTACTAACAAAAATGGTTTTGGATTTTATCAGGTGTGTTGTAAATTGTGAAAGAATGTACTTTTCATTTTTGATAATGAAAAATTTTTCGTGTTTTCTAATCGCTTTTTGGTACAAAATTTTGGTATAAATGATCCGTTATAATTAATTAATTAATTAATTACTAACATTCATTTTTTTTTTAATATAAATTTTTTTTTGCCATTTCTGCTGCCTTTGGATCCAGGGCACTGGAACATTAGCTGACAAGTTTGCGGTAATTAGAGGGACGAATTATTACGGATATTGGTGTGGTTCTCTTTACACTTAAACACTCTCATATTAAGGCTTCTTTGTTTAATTATTTTATGCTCGGGTTGCAGCTTTAACCCAGTTTATTTAAATTTCATTACTATTTTTTGCATTTTGAGAGTTTTTTGTGAGAAATATTTGTTTACGTGATTTGTTAATATTAGCACTGTGTACTTAATTTACTGATTTCAAAATTTACTGTATTTAATAATTTTTTACTTAATTTATCACTTTTTTTATATATTTTTTATTTTATTATTTTATTTATTTATTTTGTTTTTTACATTAACGTATATTTATATTAATAATAATTAATACAATAACTTTTTCTTTATTATTTATTTCTAACTAAACAAATAATAAAAATAGAACCATAATAATTATTCCTTCTGTTATTCATACTTTTAACACATTTCATTAGTATTTTATTTTAATTTTCTTGATATTGAAAAAATTAATCTTCTATAAAATTTAAAAACATCTTTTGTAAATTCTAATTTTTAACTAATGAAAAACTTATTTATTATTTTGATTTATTAGTGGGAAAAAAATCTTTGCTATCACTTCAGTAGGACTATAAATTAATATTTATTAATTGTCTAATAATAATAGTCGATAATTGTTATTAATATTTAATTATGTCAATTGATTTTGATAATAGAATTTTGTATTTGAAATTCTTGATAGAAAATTTTTAATGGTTATTATTAAATTTTTTTTTTTTTTTATTTAAAATTAAATTATTTTCATTAAAAATGGATAGAATTTACAAAAGTTTTTTCTTAATTATTGTAGAAGATTTAGTTTCTTTAATATCAGGAAAATTAGAATAAAATACTAGTAACATTTGTAAACAAATATTTTTTGAATATGTAAATAAATTAAAGATATTCGCAATAGATAATAAAACATCTGTTATTACTTGATGTAGTTGACATTATGAATAATGTATACAGTTCAGTTATTATGTGAAGTAGTCACCTGTTTTTCATAAATTCATAGTAAATTTTATAACCTTTTTATTCTCCTTGTAAAATAGTTATGTAGTCGATGATTTTCAAAAACTATTTCTAGTCAGAAAATTTTTTTCTATTTATTCATTATTATTTTTGTAAATGTAGAAAATTAGAAAATAGATTTATTTTTGCTATAACCGTGTGCAATTAGAAAATAGTTATTAATATCGTTAATATTATTAACATAATTATAATTATTATTTTTATTAGGTATTAATATTATTAATTATTATTATTATTATTATTATTATTATTATTAATATTAATATTGTTATTGTTATTCTATTATTTTATTTATAAATAAATACTTACGGAGCTTTATAATAATTGTTTTCTTTCTTTTCGCAGGGTGAACTTGAACAACAACTTTTACAAGCCAATCCTATTCTGGAAGCATTCGGAAATGCAAAAACCGTCAAGAACGACAACTCTTCACGTTTTGTAAGAAATTTAATACTTTGAAATTCAAACATTAAATTTGTTTTTAAGTAAATTCTTCAAACCTTCGCAGCATTTCTTCAAAATGCACGAATTTTTGCACAAACTTTACAGTAATAATTAAATTTTAATGAATTTTTGTAGTTGAAAAAAATTTAATTCAAAAAAATTATTTTATAAACTATTTTGCAAATTAACAAGAATTAAAATATTGGAAATTGGTACAAAAAATAATATCTTGAAGTTTAATTTTTAAGAATTAAATTTATACACAACGATAAAAAAAATGATGCCAAAAGGTTAACTGAGTCTTTATTAATATAAAGTGGATGAATATTTAAATTTTCTTTATTTGTAGTTATTTTAGAAATTCTTTTCGCTTAATATTTATGAGTAAAATTTTTTAATTTCTTGTTAGATATTTCAATGTAAAAACTAAAATATTTACAAATGAGATGTTTGCTGAACTATTTTTATTACAAATTTTTTTCTAATTCTTGATTTTTTACAATTTTTTCAATTCTTCTTTATATATACTTTGAATAAATTAATAAGAATAATAAAATTATTTTGCTTTCAGGGAAAGTTTATTAGAATTAATTTTGACGCTTCTGGTTACATCGCTGGCGCAAATATCGAGACGTATCTTCTTGAAAAATCTAGGGCAATTCGACAAGCCAAAGATGAACGAGCGTTTCACATATTTTACCAATTGCTTTCGGGTGCATCACCAGAACAAAAGAGTAAGTTACTTGTTAAGTATATTTTAATCTAGTGGAAAAGATAAAAAAAAATGAATCTAGTTAAACGGTTTAAACAAAAATAATATTGAATTCAATTTTAACTTTTCGATTAATTAAAATAAAATTGCACCAATTTTTTTTTATAATTTTTGTTTAATAATTTTGAATTTTATAATTAATGAAATTCTAATTTAATGTTTTTGAAGATTAGAGAATAACAAAAATAAATTAAATAAAATTACTTTGCATAAAGCTTTGTTAAAATTTTTGAAAATAATTGAATTATTATAAAGAATTTTATTGAAATTCTTGAAAATAATTGAATTCATTTAAGGAATTTCATTAAAATTTTTAAAAAATTGAATTCTTTAAAGAAATTTAATTAAAATTATATTAAAAATAACAGAATTTTTATTAAGAATTTTATTCAAGTTTTGGAAAATAATTGAATTCTTTCAAGAAACTTTATTAAAATTTAAAAATCATTGAATTCTATAAAGAAATTTTATTAAAATTGTATTGGAAATAATTCAATTCCCCTGAAAAATGTTATTATTTAAAAAAATAATTGAATTCTTTGAAGAATATTATGAAAATTTTTGAAAATAATTAAATTATTTCAAAGAAATTTTAAATTCTTTTGAGAAATTTAGTTAAAATTGTATTAAAAATAATTGAATTCTTTCCAAGAATTTTGTCTAAATTGTATTAAAAATAATAATTAAATTCCTATTTACAAAGAATTTTATTTTTTAACAAAATAAATGAATTCTTGCGAATAATTTCATTAAAATTTTTTTGTAAATAATTGAATTTTTTTTAAGAATTTCTTGAGAATTTTTAATAGTAATTGAAGTTTTCTTGGAAATATTATTAAAATTATAATGAAAATAATTAAATTCCGGAGGGGAATTTTATTTTTTATGAAAATAATTGAATTGTTTTCAAGAATTTCATCATTTTTAAAAAAAATAATAATTAATTATTTAATAAGTGAATTTGTTAAAATTTAAAACTTGATATTTAAAATTCCAAATAAATCTAATGATATACTTATTTTTGCAGAGGAATTTATCTTGGAGGATCCGAAACATTATCCATTCTTATCGAATGGAGCGCTTCCAGTACCCGGCATGGACGATTCCGCCGAATTTTCTGCAATTGTGAAAGCAATGAACATAATGGGAATGACGAACGAAGATTTTGCCTCAATATTCCGCATTGTCTCTGCAGTCATGTTATTTGGTTCGATGCAATTTAGACAGGAGAGAAATTCCGATCAAGCCACACTTCCCGATAATACAGTTGCCCAAAAGATTTCCCATTTATTGGGTCTGAGTGTGACAGAAATGACGAAAGCCTTCCTAAAGCCAAGAATTAAAGTCGGCCGCGATTTTGTGACGAAAGCACAAACAAAAGAACAAGTGGAATTTGCAGTCGAGGCAATATCAAAAGCGTGCTACGAAAGAATGTTCCGTTGGTTGGTCAATAGGATAAATAGATCACTCGATAGAACAAAAAGACAGGGAGCAAGTTTCATTGGTATTCTAGATATGGCTGGATTTGAAATCTTCGAATTGAATTCATTTGAACAGTTGTGCATCAATTATACAAATGAGAAACTTCAGCAATTATTCAATCACACAATGTTTATTCTCGAGCAGGAAGAATATCAACGTGAGGGAATTGAATGGAAATTCATTGATTTTGGATTGGATCTTCAGCCGACGATTGATTTGATTGATAAGCCAATGGGTATAATGGCACTTGTCGATGAGGAATGTTGGTTCCCGAAAGCGACGGACAAAACGTTTGTGGAGAAACTTGTTGGTGCTCATAGTGTTCATCCAAAATTCATGAAGACAGATTTTCGTGGTGTCGCCGATTTTGCCATTATTCACTACGCTGGAAAAGTCGATTACTCGGCTGCCAAGTGGCTCATGAAAAATATGGATCCACTTAATGAGAATGTTGTGAGTCTTTTGCAGGCGTCGCAGGATCCATTTGTTTGTCATATTTGGAAGGACGCCGAAATTGTTGGAATGGCTCAGCAAGCGTTGACCGACACGCAATTTGGCGCCAGGACAAGAAAGGGAATGTTCAGAACTGTCTCGCAACTTTATAAGGAGCAATTGACTAAATTGATGGCAACTTTACGCAATACTAATCCAAATTTCGTTAGGTGCATTATTCCGAATCATGAGAAGAGAGCTGGTAAAATCGACGCGCCTCTGGTTCTCGATCAATTGAGATGCAATGGAGTTCTCGAAGGAATACGTATTTGCCGACAGGGATTTCCCAATAGAATTCCATTCCAAGAATTTAGGCAGCGATACGAACTTTTGACTCCGAATGTGATTCCGAAAGGTTTTATGGATGGGAAGAAAGCCTGTGAAAAGATGGTATGTATTCGATTTTTTCATTCAGGATCCTGTCTATTTTTCTCTTGTTCTAAATTTTTTCATTTATTTTACAGATTCAAGCATTGGAACTTGATCCAAATTTGTATCGTGTGGGTCAGTCGAAGATATTTTTCCGTGCTGGTGTCTTGGCTCATTTGGAAGAAGAAAGAGATTATAAAATCACGGATCTCATTGTGAATTTCCAGGCGTTCTGTCGTGGCTTCCTGGCGAGACGTAATTATCAAAAACGTCTGCAACAATTAAATGCGATACGTATTATTCAACGGAATTGTTCAGCATATCTGAAACTAAGAAACTGGCAATGGTGGCGTTTGTACACGAAAGTGAAACCCCTGTTGGAGGTGACGAAACAAGAGGAGAAGTTGACACTCAAAGAAGATGAATTGAAGCAAGTAAGGGAAAAATTGGAAATGACAGTCCATGATGCCAAGGAGTATGAGAGAAAATATCAACTTGTTATCGAGGAGAAAATGATGTTAGCCGAGCAATTACAAGCCGAAGTTGAACTTTGCGCTGAAGCTGAAGAAATGCGGGCGAGATTAGCGGCTAGAAAGCAAGAATTAGAGGAGATTCTTCACGATCTTGAGGCACGAATCGAAGAAGAAGAGGAGAGAAGTTCGGCCTTGATTCAAGAGAAAAAGAAGTTGCAACTCAATATCAGCGATTTGGAGGAACAACTAGAGGAGGAGGAAGCTGCCAGACAGAAATTGCAATTGGAGAAAGTTCAGTGTGACGCTAAAATTAAGAAAATGGACGAAGACATTGCCCTTTCGGATGATACGAATCAAAAACTTTTGAAGGAAAAGAAACTTTTGGAAGAAAGAGCGAATGATTTGTCACAAGCACTGGCCGAGGAAGAGGAGAAAGCGAAACACTTGGCGAAATTGAAGACCAAACACGAGGCCACAATTGCCGATTTGGAGGAACGTCTCCTGAAGGACCATCAACAACGTCAAGAAGTTGACAGATCGAAGAGAAAAATGGAAACTGAAGTCTCTGACCTAAAAGAGCAAATATCGGAGAGAAAATTGCAGGTCGAAGAATTGCAACTACAACTCGGTAAACGAGAAGAGGAACTCACGCAAGTTATGACGAAAATTGACGAAGAAAGTGCAGCGAAAGCTCAAGCTCAAAAGGCCCTCAGAGAACTGGAATCCCAATTGGCAGAACTCCAGGAAGATCTTGAAGCGGAGAAGATAGCGAGAAGCAAAGCCGAGAAATTGAAACGTGATCTGAATGAAGAATTAGAGGCACTGAAGAATGAGTTGCTCGATTCACTGGATGTCACAGCGGCTCAACAGGAACTGAGAACTAAACGAGAACAGGAATTGGCAACTCTGAAGAAGAATCTAGAAGAAGAGACATCATCTCACGAAGCTATGATGGCGGACACGCGTCATAAACACACTCAAGAATTGACCGTTCTCAATGAACAGATGGACTCCCTGAAAAAGGTGAAGGCAACTCTAGAGAAGGCAAAGGGAACCCTAGAGGCCGAGAACGCGGACATGGCCACCGAATTAAGATCCGTGAGTGCCAATCGACAAGAGTGCGATCGAAGACGCAAGCAAGCTGAACAGCAATTAGTCGAGGTGAACGGAAAGCTCGCCGAAATTGAAAGAGTAAAACAAGAACTAGCCGAGAAGGTTGTGAAACTACAACAGGAGGCCGAAAGTGTTTCTCAACAACTAGAAGCCGCTGAACTGAAAGCCTCAGCTGCTGTTAAAGCTTCCACCACCTGTGAATCGCAATTCACGGAACTCCAACAGCAACTCGAGGAAGAGACACGGCAAAAACTCGCATTGAGCTCAAAGTTAAGAGCCCTCGAAAGCGAGAAGGAGACCCTTCACGATCAACTCGAAGAAGAAGAGGAAGCGAAACGAACCCTCGAGAAGCAAGTTCTGAATCTGAATATTCAACTCGCCGAGGCTAAGAAGCGAGCCGATGAAGAATCCGAAGCCGCAACCGCTCTCGAAGAAGCCAGAAAACGATGTTTGAAGGACATCGAAACTCTACAACGACAAGTGGAGGAACTTCAAGCTGCCAATGACAAACTCGACAAATCAAAGAAGAAAATTCAAGCCGAACTCGAAGACAGTACGATCGAGTTGGAAGTCCAAAGGGGAAAAGTCATCGAACTGGAAAAGAAGCAAAAGAACTTCGACAAAGTGTTAGCCGAGGAGAAGGCAATCGCAGTACAATATCTCGAACAGAAGGACAATGCCGAACGTGAGTCCAGGGAGAAGGAGACTAGAGCTCTGTCCCTAACCCGCGAACTCGACGAATTACACGAGAAAGTCGAAGAATTGGAAAGATGCAAAAAAGTCCTCCAAGGCGAATTGGACGAATTGGCGAATAATCAAGGAACGGCCGACAAAAATGTCCACGAACTCGAAAAGGCGAAACGAGCTCTTGAATCCCAACTGGCCGAACAGAAAACTCAGGTCGAGGAACTGGAGGATGAACTACAAATCACTGAAGACGCGAAATTACGACTCGAGGTCAACATGCAAGCACTCAGAGCTCAACTAGAAAGAGAGGTCCAAGCGAAGGAGGAGCAAGCCGAAGAGAAGCGTCGAGGTCTAGTGAAACAACTGCGCGATCTCGAAGCCGAATTAGAAGACGAACGAAAGCAACGCGCCGCCGCTATTGCCCAGCGAAAGAAAATGGAAGCCGACTACAAGGACATTGAACAACAACTCGAAATGCACAACAAAGTGAAAGAAGACGCTCTCAAGCAACTCAAGAAACTCCAAGTGCAAATCAAGGACTGCACAAGAGAAACCGAAGAAGCCAGAGCAGCTCGCGACGAACTTGCCGCAGCCTCAAAGGAAGCAGAACGCAAAGTCAAGAGTCTAGAAGCCGAACTCCTTCAGTCCAACGAAGATCTCACCAGCAGTGAACGTGCAAGAAGAGCCGCCGAAAACGAACGCGACGAACTGCAAGAAGAACTCAACAACAACGTCAACAAGGGAACATTGATGCTCGACGAGAAACGTCGATTAGACGCAAGAATAGCAACACTCGAGGAAGAATTAGAAGAGGAACAATCGAATAGCGAAATTCTGATCGATCGAGCCCGAAAGGGACAGATCAGTATTGAACAATTGTCCACCGATCTGGCGACAGAACGTTCGGCAACGCAGAAACTCGAATCGCAGAGGATGTTACTCGAGCGTCAGAATAAGGAATTGAAGGCTAAACTCGCTGAACTTGAGACTGCACAGCGCGCTAAGACAAAGGCAACAATTCAGGCTCTCGAATCGAAGATCAACAATTTGGATGAACAACTCGAGACTGAGGCTAAGGAGAGATTCGCTCAACAGAAAATCAATCGGAAATTGGACAAGAAATTGAAGGAATTGAGTTTACAGTTGGAGGACGAGAGACGCAATGCCGATCAGTATAAGGAGCAAATGGAGAAAGTTAATACGAGAATGAAGAGTCTCAAGAGACAATTGGACGAGGCTGAGGAGGAGATCAGTAGGCACAAGGCTCTTAAGCGAAAAGCTCAGAGAGAAATGGACGATATGATTGAATCGCAGGAAGTTTTGACACGTGAAGTTACTAATTTGAAGAATAAACTCAGGTAAATTTTCTTATCAACTTATAATTTTTTTACTTTAAGAATTTTTTAATTCTAAGAATTCTTTAATCAGAAGTTTTTCATAATTGACGCTTTTTTAATAATTTATTTGAGATCTCATTTATTTTAAGGATTAGCATCAAACTAGAAAGTGATTTTTAACATCGAACTAAAGTACTTGGAAAATTAGTTGGAAGTAAATTAATTTCAGTAAAATTGAAAAAAAAAATCGGTTGAATACTCTTTAAAGGAAATTATTTTGGTTGAAAATTTGTTTTGATAATGATAATTATTTAATTATTTCTGTTTTATTCCTGGTTAATGAACAATTGGAATTTTTATTCAATTTTTACAAGTAAGAGCTGATTTTGTTCTTTGAAACATTTTCTACAATTATGTTTTCATTTTCTTATTTCTTAATGGCTTTTGAACTATTTGTACATAAAATTAAAAATACAGAATTATAAAGAATGTTTCAAAAAGAAAAAAAAGTTCCCTTTTTGTAAAAATTAAATCAAAATAGAATTTTTTTTACTAACTTGAAGCAAATTTCAAATTTTTTTATTTTAAAATATCAACTTCAATATTTGAATGATATCAAATTAAAAATTAAAAAAAAATTCTCTTATTAACTGATTAATTATTAGTATCATTAGTATTCAATATTTTCTAAAATTTAAATAAAATTCTTTGAAACAATTTAAATATTTTAAATAATTTTAGTAAAATTCCTCGCAAGTTATTCAATTACTTTAATAAGTAATAAAATTCTGCTCAAGAATTAAATTTTTTTAATAAAAAATAAAATTTTTCGATGGAATTTAATTATTTTTAATACAAGTTTAATAAATTCTTTTAATATAAATTCAATTATTTTTAAAGATTGATATAAAATTCTTTTTAAAAATTCAATTACATTCAATATAATTTAAAAAAAATTTCTTCATAGAATTCAATTATTTTTATCAATTTTCATGAAATTCGTTGCAGAAATTAAATTATTTACTAAAATTTTGATGAAATTCTTTATTAAAATTTAATTATCATGCCATTTTTAGTCCAATTTTAATAAAACTCGAAAGATTTCAATTCTTTTTAAAACTTTTAATAATAATTTTCACAGAAATTCGATTAATTTGAAAGTTTTTAATAAAATTATTCGTAAAAATCCAATTATTTTCATAAATAATAAAATTCTTCTCAAAAATATAATTATTTTCATAAATAATAAATTTTTGGCAGCAATTCAATTATTTTCCTAAAAAACCAAATTCTTGATATTAATTCAATTATTTACCAAAATTTTGATGAAATTCTTCATTAAAATTCAATTATTTTCGTAAATAATAAAATTCTTGCCAGCAATTAAATTATTTACCAAAATTTTGATGAAATTCTTCATTAAAATTCAATTATTTTCGTAAAAAATAAAATTCTTGACATTAATTCAATTATTTGTTAAAATTTTATGTAATTCTTTATTAAAATTGAATTATTTTCATAAATAATAAAATTTTTGTCAGCAATTTTCATATTTTCATAAATAATAAAGTGCTTCGCATGAATTCAATTATTTTCATTACAAATTTTAATTAAATTTCTTTAACAAATTCAATTATTTTCAAAAATTGTAATAAAATTCATGTCAATTTTAAGGTGTTAAAAACTACATTCAAGTTTTAAATTACATCAATGTCTATTTTTTCATTTTTCTTCCTTTTTTAAATTTTATTACTCAATTTTTTTTTACTTTTATTGTTCTTTTTTTGCAAAAAATATTATCTTATTGAAGTAATTATTATTTCATCTAATGTATGTTAATTATTAGGAAAATAGTAAATTTTACTGAAACATTTTTTTTTAATTATAACGAGTTTATTTTTTTCGAAGTTGATGTATTTATTATTTTTTTTTTTAATTGGATACAATGAATGTGAATGCGCAGTGAAGTAGATCAAAAGACACAAAAGACGCATAGCAGATCGTTGGGTTCCTACCGTGGTTATTGGAAGGATGAAATTATAAACTCTTTTAACGTGTAGGTATTAAATTGTCATGGAAAACCCACACAATAGAATGTTTGCCTGAAAATTATTTTCCTAAATAGCATTGCATTTGTGAACCCTTTTTATTAATTCCTTTTTATCTTTAATCGAATTTGATTTGTTTAAGGTAGTTTACTAACGATTATTATTCAAAATCACAGTTTTTCCAAGGATATCAAATTGAGACGAAAAACGAATCAAAAGTGTTGCGAGGCAACACTTTTGATTCGTTTTTTGTCTCAATTTAATATCCTTAGAAAAACTGGGGTAGTAAAAATTATTTCTATAGATTAAAAATTGAAAAATTAAATTCCTGAATTAAAATTGAAAGAAATTTTTTATTTTTGTATTTATTATTTTACTTTTCTATATATAATTATTTTTGTTATTTTTATTTTTTATATATCTGAATTGTAAAATCTGTCCGGGTAGAGTAAATAATATTTTTTATACAGTAAATCGATAGTAAATCACTTTAGAAAAAATCGAAAAAATTTCCTATTTGATTAGTAATTATTCGTTTCGTTTTGTCATAAATTTCCTTAATAATTCGTACAGAAAATATCAACTAATCGAAACACGAATCCAGGAGAGAGAAAAAAAGTCATGTCTTTGTGTTCACCTGCATCTAATTTGTTTCTCCAATTAACCAAATTGACAATACCACTAGAAATCATTAAAAAAAAAAATTGTAATGTTTTATTTGTTTTCATTTGTTTTTTTTCTTGTCTCTTATTTTAAGCAAAATTATTAATCGAATTATTAATTAATTATTCTATTTTTCCCCCCCTAAAAAAAAGGCGTGGAGGACCACCAATCAGTTTGAGTTCATCAAGATTGAAACGTGGCTCAATGCAAACCGGTGGCTCGGGTGACGATTCAACAACGCAAGATGAAAGCATTGATGGCGAGGAAAATGCCAATTGAAAAACCAGACGTCTTCCGCTGCGGTTAAATCTGCGGCCAAAAAAACCTTTTTGAAAAACACACGGCATAATAAATTCGTCCAACGAATTTTCAAGAGTCTGGGGTCTCTTCTCTCTCCATAAGTTAACATTTATATAATGTATAGAAATAAGCGTGAGTCATTAGATTGATTAATCACTCTCGGTGACCAATTTTACAAAACAAAAAAACAAAAAAAAAAGTAATGCATATTTTGCGTGATAATTGGTCCCAAAAAAAATCATTTTTGAATTGCCGGTGCGATTTTGTTGGCAATGGGACAAAAAAGAAAAAAACAACGTCACGTCGCATGCAGGTGATAGGAATAAATTTTTTCTTTTTTTTTTATTATAGTAGTATTATTATACGATTTTTCCGTGAGATGCCATCAAACGAAGAAAGAAAAAAAAACAGAGTTTAATGAAAATGTACATAACTTTACAGCTTACTAACTGACCGTGGAGCGGTTTTATTACTGGCATGACTGTAATCATAAAACGAATCGGGAGTTTTAGGTAATGAGAAGTAATCGTGGGATAGAAAAAAGAAAACGGCAGATTTTGCTGCATAATTGAAATAACTGAATAACACTTTTAGGTAGTATTAAGACATTAATTATTATTGATACGTTATTATTATATTATTATTATTATTATTATTATTATTATATTATTATTATTATATTATTATTATTATTATATTATTATTATTATTTTATAACTATTATTACGATCAGCATCCTCCCACAAGTACTACAAGTAATTATTAATGTATTTTAATAATTAACTAATATTAATGTAAGAATCATCAAAAGTGAGAAGATAATGAAACAGAGCTGCCTCAAAGAGTGCAAGTTGGTTTCATTTTAAAAGGTTTAAAATCGACTCTTCTTCCTTTTTCTCAGTATTTTTTTAGCATTTTTTTTTGTTTTGAAATGAAAAAAAATCTGTCTTCTTTTGATTATATAGAAAAAAAATGCTTAGATTATTTTATTGCATTTATACAATTTTCTTTTCTTTTTTTTGGCATTATACATAATGTATACATGTATATAATGTATATAATATAAATTATATATTATATATGTTATATGTACTCAATTTTAGTCGTTAAGATTTTTTTTTCTTTCCATTCCTCCGTCTTTGGCACCGCGTGTTTCGAGAAAACGAATAATGTTACTTAAAAAAAAACCTGACTTTTCCTCGTATTGTACTTAAGCTCTTGATATAGTTTGTCAACACTTAACCTTTTGAAATGAAATGAATGAATGTGTCTTGCAGGCTCAAAAGTGATAGATATCGAGAATTTTCAATTTAAAAAAAAATGTACGAGAAAAATAATGAAACAAGTTCGATTTACTCAAAACTCAAGAAAAATTACGAAGATGCTAAGATCGTAGAGGAAAGAAAAAAAAAGTTTTTGTAAACTACCGATGAATTTTGAAAAAATGATGTAAAGACGGAATTTTATACCTGCATTTTTATAGGCATTTTATAAAATTCTTTTGTATTTCGAAAGTTTTTACAAGGTGTCACACCCGCAATGGCTAGTATATTTTTTGATGCAAGTAGCTACAAGCGAGAACACAAAATATTACAGAATTCAAAATTATACATATATTTATATTAAAATTTTCTTATAAAAATTTTTTTTTCTCAATGAAAAAATAGAGCCTTCGCTGTAACTCCAAGCTTCTTCAGAGTTCTAGGCAAAACTTTTTTTCTCAAAGAAACGGCAAATAATTATTATAAAAAAAAATACTGTTCTGTGAAACAGTGGATCTAGAACTTTTTCAGTATTTTTTTGATATCAAAAAAAGGAACTATCAGTGTGCATGCTCCTGGCGAAGAAATCCATCGATACGAATTAAAATGCTACTTCATTTTTAATCAAACTGATTTACAATTCTTCGATTAAAATTATTAATGTGTAATTATAACACAATTCGTCTGATTAGAATTATTAATACATTATTTGTATAATTATTATTTAAACGAAAGAATTGATTTTTAAATTGAATGAACTTGTGACAATCTTTCGCCAGGGTTTAGATCCAATAATTCGCAATCAGTACCATAAATATGTAAATACTTGACTGAATGTATTCGGGGTACTCACTTCTTAATATTGTACGCTTTGAATTTTCAAAAAAAAAAAAAAAATCAAAAAATCAATCTCTTACACCGCAATCGCCTTAATTTTTTTTTTATATAATATATACCGCTTGAAATCAAAATGAAAGGAAGTGGGCACTCCCAAGATCTGCGGGCAAGTGAGGGAGAAATGGACAGCGATTTAAGAAAAAAAAAATTACGAAATAAATTGAAAGAAGCGATGGCGTTTTTGATACATTTTATATATGGATTGAACATAAAGGGGTTGATTGCATCTTAAGTATACAAGAGAAAATATAATAAATGCTGAATACTGAAATTCTTAGAAAATTCTTTTATTTCTCAATAAATTTCTATCTTTTTTTTCTTTTGAAAGAAAAAAGTTCCAAACATTTTTTTTTGAAGATTTGGGTCGAAAATACAAATAGTGGATTTGATATGAAAATTGATGAAAATGAAGGTAATTGTTTATTTTTGAATAAATATTTATGTTTTGATTTTATTTTGTAGACTCGGACTTTTTTTGTATTTCTTTCAGTTGACGGACCAAGCCGAGAGAAGCGAGATCCAGAGGAGTTTTTTTCTCTTTATTCTCGGAGAAGACGTCGGCACCGTGAGCGACGAGTAATTTTGCTTCTTCTTGGCGATCTTCCTCGCAAGCCAAATGTAACGCAGTGTTTCCGTAAATGTCCTTCGCATCTAGAATTATTCAATTATATTTTTTATTATCTATCGAGAAATATTTATTTGGATCAGAAGGTAAAATTTTACTTAAATTCAGAATTATTTTAATTAAAATATACTTTGCAGGGAAAATAAAAAATTTATTATATTTTTAATTTTAATTTTCAATTTGATTTGAATTTTAAATCTGAATTTTTCTTAATTAAATTTTAATTTGAAATTTGAATTAAATTTTTTAATTTAAAATTTGAATCTGAATTTGTTTTTTTAAATTAAATTTTCAATTTGAATTTAATTTTTAAATTTAAATTTGGTTTTGGTTTTTTAATTAAATTTGGGTTTTCTATTAGAATTTTATATTTAAATTTGAATCTGAATTTGTTATTTAATTGAACTTTCAATTTGAGTTTGATTCTGAATTTGTTTTTTTAAATTAAATTTTCAATTTGAATTTGATTATGAATTTATTTTTGTAAATTGAATTTGATTTTGAAATTGAATCTGAATTTGTTTTTTTTAATGAATTTGACTTTTCAATTTAAATTTGATTCTGAATTTCTTTTTCAATTTGATTTTGATTTTTAAATTAGAATTTGATTATGAATTTGTTTTTTTAAATTGAATTTTAATTTTTTAATGTGGATTTTGAATTTATATCGAAATTTGTTTTTTTAATTGAATTTTCAATTTAAATTTGATTCTGAATTTGTTTTTTTAATTCAATTTTTAATTTGCATTTGATTTTCAAATTAGAATTTGATTATGAATTTGTTTTTTTAAATTAAATTTTCAATTTGAATTTGATTTTTAAATTTGAATTTAAATCTGAATTTGTTTTTTTTAATTAAATTTTCAATTTGAATTTGATTTTTAAAGTTAAATTTGAATCTGAATTAGTTTTTTTTTTATTTAATTATCAATTTAGGTTTAATTTTTTAATGTGAATTTGAATTTGTATCGGAATTTGTTTTTTTAATTGAATTTGAATTTTATTCTGAATTTCTTTTATTAAATTGAATTTTCAATTTGAATTTTAATCTGAATTAATTTTTTTAATTGAATTTGACTTTTCAATTTGATTTTGATTTTTAAATTAGAATTTGATTCTCAATTTATTCTTTTAAATTGAATTTTCAATTCGAATTTGATTTTTAAATTCAAATGTGTATCTGAATTGTTTTTTTTTAATTTTCAATTTAGGTTTAATTTTTTAATTTGGATTTTGAATTTGTATCGGAATTTGTTTTTTTAATTGAATTTGAATTTTATTCTGAATTTGTTTTTTTTAATTAAATTTGATTTTCAATTTGTTTTTTTAAATTGAATTTGATTTTGAAATTTTAATTTAAATCTGAATTTGTTTTTTAAATTGAATTTCAATTTGCAATTTGAATTTGAATTTGAATTTGAATTTGAAATTTGAATCTGAATTTGATTTTTTAAATTTTCAATTTGAATTTGATTTTTAAATTTAAATTTGAATCTGAATTTGATTTTTTAATTGAATTTTAATTTTCAATTTGAATTTAATTTTTTAATGTGAATTTTGAATTTGTATCGGAATTTGTATTTTTAATTGAATTTAAATTTTAAATTTGCATTTGATTTTAAAATTTAAATTTTAATCTGAATTTGTTTCTTTAACTATGTAAAGTTGAATTTAATTCTTTTAATTTGAATTTGAATCTGAATTTGCTTTTTTAATTGATTTGAAATTGATTTTAAAATTCAAACTGTGAATTTGATGTTTTAATTGAATTCGAATTTTAAATTGAATTTTGAATTTCGTTTATAGTGAAAATTCGTGAAACAGGAACTCACTTATTTTCAGATCTTTTTCGTGTTCGAGAAGATGTTTTACGACGTTTATATTCCCCTTGGATGCGGCTCTATGCAGGGGTGTGGCTCCTCTGACATCGGTGATATTGATATTTGCCCCATTTTCAAGGAGGGTTTCACAAATTTCAACCCAATTTTTCGAAGCAGCATATTGTAGGGACGAATGTCCTTCTTGCGTTTTTGCATTCGCATTAGCACCTTCTTTTAACAAAATTTTCACGACACTTTTACGACCTCCGGAAGATGCGAGAATTAGAGGCGTCATTCCCATCTGAAACATTCAATTTCAAAGTAATTTATTTATTTATAACATTAATTTTTTTATTCAGGGCTGAATTAACGACAAGATAAATTATTAATCTAATATAATTTTCATAATTATATTTTATTAATTTCCTCCTTTATTATTAATATTCTATTTATTTCCTTTTTTATTATTTATGTTCTATTTATTTCCTTTTTTATTATTTATATTTTTACTTATTTTAATTTATTTTCTTTTCTTTAAATATGTAGTTATTTCCAGGTTATTTCGAACGAAGAAGGGATTTGAATTTCCCACTCAAAATGAATGAAAGAATTTGCGAATCAAAGATGGCGGCCCCCTTGAAAGCATTGTCATTTGTCATGTCATGACAGGAAAGTGCAATTTAGTGCACAACTTTAATAATTAGTGGATTAATTGAAAAACTCACATCGTCTTCTGGATCAACTGGAAATCCAATGGAGAGCAAATAAATAACAAGATCTTCATGTCCTCCTAATGAAGCCCAATGAATTAGCATTCGTTTATTCTGCACAGAAAAAGGTAACATAACCAAAAAATTCGGAAGCAAAGGAGTTAAAAAGAATATTTACCTCGTCAGTTTCAGTTTTAAGATTCTGATTTTCATTTATTAGGATTTTTACAGCTGCAGTTTTTCCACGATAGGCTAAATCATAAACAGACGGTTCCTTTTGCGGTGGCATTTTCCTTTTTTATAAACTTTTCTTGTGTGTTTTCACCGTGTAATTTCGAATAATAACAATTGACAGTGCAAGGAAAGGAAGATTTTCACTTTATTCGCATTCTTTTCAATCGATAATAGAAAAAGAATATATAATGATTTAAAAATTTTCTTTTTTAATTTTTAAATTGTTTATTTAACAATAAGAACAATAGACAGTAGGAAACTAAAAATGATTGAAAAAAGACCTTTTTTTCTCTCTCTAAATTTATAATATATAAAATAATGAATTTCAAATTTCTGAATAATTATAATCTCCTGAAAAATTAAATTTTATCTGAAAAATAATTGTAATATTTTTCTTAAATTTTAAACTTTTCTAAAGAAAATAATTTTTTCCCCCAAAATGTGGAATTCTTTTTGCCATTTACTTGGCACGTCACTTTCGGGAGCATCCTAGACACACGCGATTATGCAAATGACTATTTGAAAACTCGTTCTAGCGAAATCTTTTATATTCTATGATAAAATGGATTGCCGGATCAAAAGAAGCTGCCATCTCAACTGGAAGCCGACGGATTGGTTTAAGAAAATTTCAAGGATATAGATCCAAAAACCAAATAAATTATCTCGTAGAATATTTTTAAATCTTATTATAAGTAGTTTGAAAAAACAAAGCAATTTTGAATTTTTTTTTCATTTTTATAAGTAAAACTTTTCTCCATTTTAATTTCTATTCTGTGCAGAATTTTTGAATGTAAATTTAAATCGGAGAAAATAATTATAAGCTGAAAAAAAGGAAAGTAATTAATTAAAATAATGAATTAATTTATTAGATTAATTAATTAAATTAATTGATTAATTAGGTAATTAGTTTTCTTATTTATAAAATAATAAAAAATATATTAATTAATATTAATTAATTATTTTAATTAAAGAAAATGTAGTAATTTAATTTTTTAATAGAAACCTTTTCTCTTTTGTTTATTTTTGAAAATTGCTTTTTATATTCTTGGAATTATTGTAATTTTTTGCACTATAATATTGATGGATGAAAGTCGTAAGAAAGTAATTATCCAAGTAATCGAGTAAAATAATAAAATCCGCCCTTCACTGAAAATGTACGGAGTTATAAAAAATTAAGACCCGCAATTAAGATGAAATACAATTTCGCTTCAAAGTATGAATTCTTATTGTTGAATCTAAAATTAATACTTTAAAAGTCTAGTCTACTTTTTTTTATAAGGAAAGAAATAGATTTACTTTTCTGGAAAAAGTACTTGTTCAATAATTTACGTTTTTGTGAATTTTTTATAATTATTGCTTCCCTACACAGTGTCTTTTGAATTTTTAATTTACAACTTGGATTGGGGAAATTTAATGCTAATTGTATTATTGTTAGGTAAATTTTTAAATAGTCACTTAAGCTCTTTTTTATAGAGGGGAAAAATTATTTGATATAATATAAATATAAATTTTGTTTAAAATAGAAAATAAAAAGAAACAATTTTTTTTAATATAGGCAACTTCTGTATTAAAAAAAATTTTGTTAAAAATATTGTTATATTTTTAATAATTTTCACTTTAAACTTTGAATTATTTAGTAATAAATTAGTAGAAATTACTATTTATTAGTCAAGTTTACTAATTGAAAAACAAAAAGTCATTCACTAATTCAAATTTGTAAACATTTTTAATAATTCAATTTTAGAGAGTTTATAATTTTGAATCTTAATTATTGCATAAAATTTCATTTAAATTATTAAAAAGAATTGAATTGTTTCGAAAACTTTTATTGAGATTTTTAAAAATAATTGAATTCTAATAAAAAAATGTAACGAAATTTTTTAAAATAATTGAATTTTTGAAAAAAAGTTTATAATTTATGAAACTAATTGAATTCTTGCAAAGAAATTTATTAAAATATTTGAAAATAATTCAATTCTTTACAGAAATTTATTGAAATTGTGTTGAAAGTACTTAAATTATTATAAAAAATTTCATCAACATTTTTGAAAATAATTGGATTTTTTAGGAAGAACTTCATTAAAATCATTCAAAAAAATTTAATCCCTGTGTGGAACTTTATTAAATTTTTTTTAAATAATTGAATTCCTGGCAAGAATTGTATTATTTATGAAAATTGAATTGTTTCAAAAAATTTTATTATTTATTAAAATAATTGAATTCTTGAGAAGAATTTGATTATTTTTGAAAATTATTGAATTTTTCAAGAAGAATTTCACCAAAATCTTTAAAATAATTGAATTTCTGACAAAAATCTTATTATTTATGAAAATTGAATTCTTTCGAAAACTTTTATTATTTATGAAAAAAATTGAATTCTTGAGAAGAATTTTATTATTTTTTAAAATAATTGAATTTTTCAAGACGAATTTTATAAAAATCTTTAAAATAATTGAATTTGTGACAAAAATTTTATTATTTATAAAAATTGAATTGTTTCGAAAAATTTTATTATTTATGAAAATAATTGAATTTTTCAAGAAGAATTTCACCAAAATCTTTAAAATAATTAAATTTCTTACAAAAATAACTGAAAATAACTGAATTCTTGAAAATAATTTTATTTTTCAAGAAAAATTTCATCGAAATCTTTCAAAATAATTAAATTTGTGTGAAGAATTTTATTACTAGTTTTAATAATAATTAAATTTTTAAAAAGAATTTTATTTTAAGTTTTGAATATAAGTAAATTTATTCAAAGAATTTTATTAAATTTTTTCAAAGTAATTGAATTCTTTCGAGAATTTTTTATTGAAATTGTATTAAAAATAATTGAATTTCTGACAAGAATTATTATCATATATGAAAATAATTGAATTTTTACGAAGAATTTAATTAAAATATTTTAAAATAATTGAATTTCTGTAATAAATTTGTAAAAAGAATTGAATTCTTTCGAATTTGATTAAAATTGCACTGAAAATCTGAAAATAATTGAATTTTAATAAAGAATTTCATAAAAATTTTAGTAAATAATTAAATTTCTGCTGGAAATTTAATGAAAATGTTTAAAAATTAATTGAATTGTAGATATTTTAATTTTATTTTATTCTAATTAATTTTTTTTAACTCAAATAAAATGTAAGGATAAAATATATAAGGGTAAATAATAATAATTATAATAATTAATAATTAACAATTTATAATTATATTTATATAAGGATAAAATAAATTTTGAATCATGATCTCGAGAATTGGAAATTG
The DNA here is from genome assembly GCF_015476425.1 of Leptopilina heterotoma. Taxonomy (NCBI): domain Eukaryota; kingdom Metazoa; phylum Arthropoda; class Insecta; order Hymenoptera; family Figitidae; genus Leptopilina; species Leptopilina heterotoma. Next base: position 325,947 of record NW_025111021.1, read on the forward strand.
CTTTTGGAAAATTGTTTTTTACAGATCAATTTCCCCTCAAAGTGTGCTGTTGTAAATATAACGAGTTTCAACGAGATAGTAGGATTTGTTTACGACACAAGACGCCAAGTGGAAGAATAGCTGGAAAAGTTTTTCGTTTCCATCCACGTACATCTCGCTGTCGAACTCTCTCACTCCACCCAGTGACAAGCATTGTTGACTCCCGAGAATGCCAAATGGAATTATTGTTATTTTTACGAGGACAACTTTTCTGTCACGACTAAGCAGAAATCTATATCGGCCCTGGTTAAAAGATGAAGCGTTAAAGTTCTCAGGCGAAGAAGATGCCTTCTTATCTGTCTTCTTTTCCCTTTCACATTTTTCCTAAATTCAACACTCTCCCCCAAGCCTCTGCTACTCTCTTCCTTTATTCTTCCTCCTTCTCATGACGGCTAAAAAGTTCAAAAACGCCCTCACAGACTACAAAGAAGTACCATTAAAACTTGATTTAGTAGTTGTGCTTCAAGAAACTCTTTTTGTTTATTGTTGGCGAAAAAAATTTTTTTTAAATTGAATTTTGGTTTTTATTTGGAAAAGTATTAATTTCTACTTAACTGAGTTTTTTTCTTTACGAGATATTGAATCGGTTTATTTTTATTAAATTTCTATTGGGGGGAATTTTTATCTGAATTTGTCTTCAGTAAAATTTTCAAAAGACGGAGATATTTAGCAGAAATTTTCATTCAATCGAAATCATTTTAAATGAAATTTTTATTTAGAAATATATTTAGAAAATTATTTAGAAAATAATTTAGAAAGTAATTTGGAAAATTACTTGAAAAATTATTTAGAAACAATTTAGAAAGTAATTTAGAAAATAACTTGAAAAATTATTTAGAAAATTATTTGGAAAATTATTTAGAAAATTATTTAGAAAATTACTTAGAAAATTTTTACTTGACCGAATATTCCATTTGAATAAACATTTTGTTTAAGGAAAATGCGTTCAAAAAATTTTCATTTTATGAAAATTCGTACCAAAGAAAATTTTATTTTATGAAAATTGTTCAAATAAAAATTATGTTAATTGAAAATTAGCAAATTGGAAATTCGTTCAATAACAAATTCTATTTTGTCAAAATTGTTGACATAAAAATTATTTTCGATGAAAATTTGTTCAAAGAAAAATTCTCTCTAACGAAAATTGTGTTTAATTGAAATTATCTTGAAATGCAAATCCAGTTTTATGAATATTTTTACTAATAAAAATTCTGTTTATTAATAATTCAGTTAATTGAAAATAAATTCTGTTTAATTATAATTCGATTTAGTAACAAATTCCCTTTAATAAACATTCTGTTTAGTAAAAATTCAGTTTAATAAAAATTCAGTTAATTAAAAATTAAGTTTAATAAAAAATCCGTTAAGTAAAAATTTAGTTAATAATAATTCAGTTAAATAAAAACCCAATTAAGTAAAAACTAAAAACTCAACCAAGTAAAAATTCTTCTAAGTAAAAGCACTTTCCGTATCTGTATCTCGAAATAATAAATATTTCAATGTTCCGCATAAAATATTGCAGTTCTTTTTCAATAATAATTAATTTCTTTTGAAAAAATGTGGGTCGTTTTTTTTAATCTTCCGCATTTACAGAGTATGTATGTAAGAGGAAATGTGTTCGAGTGAAGAATAAATTTACGACTTAGATTTTATTCTCTTTCTCAATTTTGTGTCTCTCAACCTCAAGACTAACTTTCTCATCCCTCGTGCTTAGAGATTCTGTCTTGTGAAGTTTAAGAAGGAAAGTTCGAGTAAGGGTTAAACAGTCTATACAGACATGCACTTTGCACACGAACATGTGAGATAAGTACACTCTTCTCGCAATCGGTACTCCTATAGCTTAGTTTCGCTCGGGGATGTAATTTATACTTCGTTTACTGAAAACATTTGCTGGGTTTTCTCTTTGCTTCACTTGTCTTCTCTCTCCCTCCCTCCTTCTCCCCCCGTTCACCCTTTATCCATGAAAACTTTCATGGTGAAAATGTAATCGGATTCTCCTGGAAATCATCATTTTCGCATGTATATTCGTTTACAGTAAAAAGCAGATGAATTAGCTTCTCGTAAATGTACGAATACAATAAACATGCATTGTAAATGGGAATTATTTATGTTGAGAGCACAATTTTAATGTAAATATTAATTGAAAAACTCATAAGTAATTTAAAAAGGATTTTTCTGTTGCATAATATTCACTCGTTTGTCGAGTTTTCTCATTTTTTTTGCTTTCACTTATTGAAAATGATTTATTTGTGTCAAGTATAATTTACTTATTAATTTAATAAATATTTAATTGAAAAATTCCCTAATAATCGAAATTTCGTTAAATTTCGTAATATTGAATTGTAAACAAATGGATATGATAATTCTCAAAGAACTTTTTGGAAAATTATAAAAAATAATTAATTTAAAGAAGAATTGTTGTAAATTTTTACAAAATAATAATTTAATTGAAAAGATGAAAATAGTTTTGATGAAGTTACAGTAACAATATGTTAAATTTTTTAAAATAATATTTTTATAATATACACGTGCCTGTAAAAAAATATTTTTCTTATTTTGTTTTTTAAAAATAAAAAAATAATTGTCATGCTTCAAGTAAAACTACATCCTAAGTATTGTCTACATATATGTATAAATTTTCCACTACAAATGTCTTTCGAGTTGTTGCTGGATGGGAGAATTGGTGAAAGAGACGAAGGCTCTGGTCACGTTTCGCGAAATACAAACAAGTCAGAAGAGCACCTCCAAGTGTTTGAGCTACCAATTCAGGACAGTTTAACGACCTAAATGTGCTTTTGATAAAAATACAGTGAAACACTTGTCAGCGAGGTTTTTCCACGGGAAATATATAGGTAAGTTGCTCGGTGCCAAGATATTTTTATATATTTTTTTACCCACCTCTCACCTCCTCCACTTCCTTTTCATTTCCACTTTAAATCGATTTTATCTGGATTCAAGTATAGTGAGCATCGACATGAAAACATTATTTATGTGTTCAACACACATTCAAGGCGGTGAGAAATTGATAACAAAGTGTGAAAAACAACTCAAGAAATTTTCAATTAGTGTTATTTACAGGATTCCACGACAAAATCTCGAAAACGCATGCTCGAATAATGCCCCAAATAATTTAGATTTTATTTAATATTAATATAACAAATAGAATTTAGAATTTAGAATTTCTTCCTATGAGATTGAAAATTAGTAGTCAAAGGCGATCACACTAAGACTCGGCGATTCCCATTTCAATAATTTTAAAGCTGTCGATGAAGAAATACTTTAAATTTCTTGAAACTTAATAGCAAATGTTTTAAAATACCATTAGTAAATCAGTAGTAAATATCAAAGCATACTCAGACATGAATATTTTTTAAAGGCATTCATTTAAAGGAAATTTTATAAGAAATTCGGGGAAAAGTCAGAGAAAGTAGAAATAGTAAAGGAAAAGATGGGGATCCTTCAGACACATTTTTGTACAACAAAAATCAAAAAAGTTATCACAGTTTTTCGAAAAAAGTACAAAAATTCCAGATATTTTACTTTGAAAATTTCAAAGTTTGGTATTTTTGTCAATTTTCAATAAAATCTATTTTTCCGCTTTTCTCCTTATATTTTGAACAAAAACAAACAACTTTTCCTTTAGACACATTTTTGTACAACAAAAATCAAAAAAGTTATCACAGTTTTTGGAAAAAAGTACAAAAATTCCAGATATTTTACTTTGAAAATTTCAAAGATTGGTATCTTTGTCAATTTTCAATAAAATCTATTTTTCTGCTTTTCTCCTTATATTTTAAACAAAAACAAACAACTTTTCCTTTAGACAGATTTATGACAACAAAAATCAAAAAAGTTATCACAGTTTTTCGAAAAAAGTACAAAAATTCCAGATATTTTACTTTGAAAATTACAAAGTTTGGTATCTTTGTCAATTTTCAATAAAATATATTTTTCTGCTTTTCTCCTTAAATTTTGAACAAAAACAAACAACTTTTCCTTTAGACACATTTTTGTACAACAAAAATCAAAAAAGTTATCACCGTTTTTCGATAAAAGTACAAAAATTCCAGATATTTTACTTTGAAAATTACAAAGTTTGGTATTTTTGTCAATTTTCAATAAAATTTTTTTTTATGCTTTTCTCCTTATATTTTGAACAAAAACAAACAACTTTTCCTTTAGACACATTTTTGTACAACAAAAATCAGAAAAGTTATCACAGTTTTTGGAAAAAAGTACAAAAATTCCAGATATTTTACTTTGAAAATTTCAAAGTTTGGTATCTTTGTCAATTTTCAATAAAATCTATTTTTCTGCTTTTCTCCTTATATTTTTAACAAAAACAAACAACTTTTCCTTTAGACACATTTTTGTACAACAAAAATCAGAAAAGTTATCACCGTTTTTCGAAAAAAGTACAAAAACTCGATACATATTTACTTTGAAAATTTGAAAGTTTGGTATTTTTGTCAATTTTCAATAAAATCTATTTTTCCGCTTTTCTCCTTATATTTTGAACAAAAACAAACAACTTTTCCTTTAGACACATTTTTGTACAACAAAAATCAAAAAAGTTATCACAGTTTTTCGAAAAAAGTTCAAAAATTCCAGATATTTTACTTTGAAAATTTCAAAGTTTGGTATCTTTGTCAATTTTCAATAAAATATATTTTTCTGCTTTTCTCCTTATATTTTGAACAAAAACAAACAACTTTTCCTTTAGACAGATTTTTGTACAACAAAAATCAAAAAAGTTATCACAGTTTTTCGAAAAAAGTACAAAAATTCCAGATATTTTACTTTGAAAATTACAAAGTTTGGTATTTTTGTCAATTTTCAATAAAATCTATTTTTCTGCTTTTCTCCTTATATTTTGAACAAAAACAAACAACTTTTCCTTTAGACACATTTTTGTACAACAAAAATCAAAAAAGTTATCACAGTTTTTCGAAAAAAGTTCAAAAATTCCAGATATTTTACTTTGAAAATTTCAAAGTTTGGTATCTTTGTCAATTTACAATAAAATCTATTTTTCTGCTTTTCTCCTTATATTTTAAACAAAAACAAACAACTTTTCCTTTAGACACATTTTTGTACAACAAAAATCAAAAAAGTTATCACAGTTTTTCGAAAAAAGTACAAAAATTCCAGATATTTTACTTTGAAAATTTGAAAGTTTGGTATTTTTGTCAATTTTCAATAAAATTTTTTTTTATGCTTTTCTCCTCGAACTTTGAACAAAAACAAACAACTTTTCCTTTAGACACATTTTTGTACAACAAAAATCAAAAAAGTTATCACAGTTTTTCGAAACAAGTACAAAAATTCCAGATATTTTACTTTGAAAATTTGAAAGTTTGGTATTTTTGTCAATTTTCAATAAAATATATTTTTCTGCTTTTCTCCTTATATTTTGAACAAAAACAAACAACTTTTCCTTTAGACAGATTTTTGTACAACAAAAATCAAAAAAGTTATCACAGTTTTTCGATAAAAGTACAAAAATTCCAGATATTTTACTTTGAAAATTTGAAAGTTTGGTATTTTTGTCAATTTTCAATAAAATTTTTTTTTATGCTTTTCTCCTCGAACTTTGAACAAAAACAAACAACTTTTCCTTTAGACACATTTTTGTACAACAAAAATCAAAAAAGTTATCACCGTTTTTCGAAAAAAGTACAAAAATTCGATACATATTTACTTTGAAAATTTGAAAGTTTGGTATTTTTGTCAATTTTCAATAAAATTTTTTTTTATGCTTTTCTCCTCGAACTTCGAACAAAAACAAACAACTTTTCCTTTAGACACATTTTTGTACAACAAAAATCAAAAAAGTTATCACAGTTTTTCGAAAAAAGTACAAAAATTCCAGATATTTTACTTTGAAAATTTCAAAGATTGGTATCTTTGTCAATTTTCAATAAAATCTATTTTTCTGCTTTTCTCCTTATATTTTAAACAAAAACAAACAACTTTTCCTTTAGACAGATTTTTGTACAACAAAAATCAAAAAAGTTATCACAGTTTTTCGAAAAAAGTACAAAAATTCCAGATATTTTACTTTGAAAATTACAAAGTTTGGTATTTTTGTCAATTTTCAATAAAATTTTTTTTTATGCTTTTCTCCTCGAACTTTGAACAAAAACAAACAACTTTTCCTTTAGACACATTTTTGTACAACAAAAATCAAAAAAGTTATCACAGTTTTTCGAAAAAAGTACAAAAATTCCAGATATTTTACTTTGAAAATTTCAAAGATTGGTATCTTTGTCAATTTTCAATAAAATATATTTTTCTGCTTTTCTCCTTATATTTTGAACAAAAACAAACAACTTTTCCTTTAGACAGATTTTTGTACAACAAAAATCAAAAAAGTTATCACAGTTTTTCGAAAAAAGTTCAAAAATTCGATACATATTTACTTTGAAAATTTGAAAGTTTGGTATTTTTGTCAATTTTCAATAAAATCTATTTTTCTGCTTTTCTCCTTATATTTTAAACAAAAACAAACAACTTTTCCTTTAGACAGATTTTTGTACAACAAAAATCAAAAAAGTTATCACAGTTTTTCGAAAAAAGTACAAAAATTCCAGATATTTTACTTTAAAAATTTCAAAGATTGGTATCTTTCTTTGTCAATTTTCAATAAAATATATTTTTCTGCTTTTCTCCTTAAATTTTGAACAAAAACAAACAACTTTTCCTTTAGACACATTTTTGTACAACAAAAATCAAAAAAGTTATCACCGTTTTTCGAAAAAAGTACAAAAATTCCAGATATTTTACTTTGAAAATTACAAAGTTTGGTATTTTTGTCAATTTTCAATAAAATTTTTTTTTATGCTTTTCTCCTCGAACTTCGAACAAAAACAAACAACTTTTCCTTTAGACACATTTTTGTACAACAAAAATCAAAAAAGTTATCACAGTTTTTCGAAACAAGTACAAAAATTCCAGATATTTTACTTTGAAAATTTCAAAGTTTGGTATCTTTGTCAATTTTCAATAAAATCTATTTTTCTGCTTTTCTCCTTATATTTTGAACAAAAACAAACAACTTTTCCTTTAGACAGATTTTTGTACAACAAGAATCAAAAAAGTTATCACAGTTTTTCGAAAAAAGTTCAAAAATTCCAGATATTTTACTTTGAAAATTACAAAGTTTTGTATTTTTGTCAATTTTCAATAAAATCTATTTTTCTGCTTTTCTTCTTATATTTTGAACAAAAACAAACAACTTTTCCTTTAGACACATTTTTGTACAACAAAAATCAAAAAAGTTATCACAGTTTTTCGAAAAAAGTTCAAAAATTCCAGATATTTTACTTTGAAAATTTGAAAGTTTGGTATTTTTGTCAATTTTCAATAAAATCTATTTTTCTGCTTTTCTCCTTATATTTTGAACAAAAACAAACAACTTTTCCTTTAGACACATTTTTGTACAACAAAAATCAGAAAAGTTATCACAGTTTTTGGAAAAAAGTACAAAAATTCCAGATATTTTACTTTGAAAATTTCAAAGATTGGTATCTTTGTCAATTTTCAATAAAATCTATTTTTCTGCTTTTCTCCTTATATTTTAAACAAAAACAAACAACTTTTCCTTTAGACAGATTTTTGTACAACAAAAATCAAAAAAGTTATCACAGTTTTTCGAAAAAAGTACAAAAATTCCAGATATTTTACTTTGAAAATTACAAAGTTTGGTATCTTTGTCAATTTTCAATAAAATATATTTTTCTGCTTTTCTCCTTAAATTTTGAACAAAAACAAACAACTTTTCCTTTAGACACATTTTTGTACAACAAAAATCAAAAAAGTTATCACCGTTTTTCGAAAAAAGTACAAAAATTCCAGATATTTTACTTTGAAAATTACAAAGTTTGGTATTTTTGTCAATTTTCAATAAAATTTTTTTTTATGCTTTTCTCCTTATATTTTGAACAAAAACAAACAACTTTTCCTTTAGACACATTTTTGTACAACAAAAATCAGAAAAGTTATCACAGTTTTTGGAAAAAAGTACAAAAATTCCAGATATTTTACTTTGAAAATTTCAAAGATTGGTATCTTTGTCAATTTTCAATAAAATATATTTTTCTGCTTTTCTCCTTATATTTTGAACAAAAACAAACAACTTTTCCTTTAGACAGATTTTTGTACAACAAAAATCAAAAAAGTTATCACAGTTTTTCGAAAAAAGTTCAAAAATTCCAGATATTTTACTTTGAAAATTACAAAGTTTGGTATTTTTGTCAATTTTCAATAAAATCTATTTTTCTGCTTTTTTCCTTATATTTTGAACAAAAACAAACAACTTTTCCTTTAGACAGATTTTTGTACAACAAAAATCAAAAAAGTTATCACAGTTTTTCGAAAAAAGTTCAAAAATTCCAGATATTTTACTTTGAAAATTACAAAGTTTGGTATTTTTGTCAATTTTCAATAAAATCTATTTTTCTGCTTTTCTCCTTAAATTTTGAACAAAAACAAACAACTTTTCCTTTAGACACATTTTTGTACAACAAAAATCAAAAAAGTTATCACCGTTTTTCGAAAAAAGTACAAAAATTCCAGATATTTTACTTTGAAAATTACAAAGTTTGGTATTTTTGTCAATTTTCAATAAAATCTATTTTTCTGCTTTTCTCCTTAAATTTTGAACAAAAACAAACAACTTTTCCTTTAGACACATTTTTGTACAACAAAAATCAAAAAAGTTATCACAGTTTTTCGAAACAAGTACAAAAATTCCAGATATTTTACTTTGAAAATTACAAAGTTTGGTATTTTTGTCAATTTTCAATAAAATTTTTTTTTATGCTTTTCTCCTTATATTTTGAACAAAAACAAACAACTTTTCCTTTAGACACATTTTTGTACAACAAAAATCAGAAAAGTTATCACAGTTTTTGGAAAAAAGTACAAAAATTCCAGATATTTTACTTTGAAAATTTCAAAGATTGGTATCTTTGTCAATTTTCAATAAAATATATTTTTCTGCTTTTCTCCTTATATTTTGAACAAAAACAAACAACTTTTCCTTTAGACAGATTTTTGTACAACAAAAATCAAAAAAGTTATCACAGTTTTTCGAAAAAAGTTCAAAAATTCCAGATATTTTACTTTGAAAATTACAAAGTTTGGTATTTTTGTCAATTTTCAATAAAATCTATTTTTCTGCTTTTTTCCTTATATTTTGAACAAAAACAAACAACTTTTCCTTTAGACAGATTTTTGTACAACAAAAATCAAAAAAGTTATCACAGTTTTTCGAAAAAAGTTCAAAAATTCCAGATATTTTACTTTGAAAATTACAAAGTTTGGTATTTTTGTCAATTTTCAATAAAATCTATTTTTCTGCTTTTCTCCTTAAATTTTGAACAAAAACAAACAACTTTTCCTTTAGACACATTTTTGTACAACAAAAATCAAAAAAGTTATCACCGTTTTTCGAAAAAAGTACAAAAATTCCAGATATTTTACTTTGAAAATTACAAAGTTTGGTATTTTTGTCAATTTTCAATAAAATCTATTTTTCTGCTTTTCTCCTTAAATTTTGAACAAAAACAAACAACTTTTCCTTTAGACACATTTTTGTACAACAAAAATCAAAAAAGTTATCACAGTTTTTCGAAACAAGTACAAAAATTCCAGATATTTTACTTTGAAAATTACAAAGTTTGGTATTTTTGTCAATTTTCAATAAAATTTTTTTTTATGCTTTTCTCCTTATATTTTGAACAAAAACAAACAACTTTCCCTTTAGACACATTTTTGTACAACAAAAATCAGAAAAGTTATCACAGTTTTTGGAAAAAAGTACAAAAATTCCAGATATTTTACTTTGAAAATTTCAAAGATTGGTATCTTTGTCAATTTTCAATAAAACTATTTTTCTGCTTTTCTCCTTATATTTTAAACAAAAACAAACAACTTTTCCTTTAGACAGATTTTTGTACAACAAAAATCAAAAAAGTTATCACAGTTTTTCGAAAAAAGTTCAAAAATTCCAGATATTTTACTTTGAAAATTACAAAGTTTGGTATTTTTGTCAATTTTCAATAAAATCTATTTTTCTGCTTTTCTCCTTAAATTTTGAACAAAAACAAACAACTTTTCCTTTAGACACATTTTTGTACAACAAAAATCAGAAAAGTTATCACAGTTTTTGGAAAAAAGTACAAAAATTCCAGATATTTTACTTTGAAAATTTCAAAGTTTGGTATCTTTGTCAATTTTCAATAAAATCTATTTTTCTGCTTTTCTCCTTATATTTTTAACAAAAACAAACAACTTTTCCTTTAGACACATTTTTGTACAACAAAAATCAGAAAAGTTATCACCGTTTTTCGAAAAAAGTACAAAAACTCGATACATATTTACTTTGAAAATTTGAAAGTTTGGTATTTTTGTCAATTTTCAATAAAATCTATTTTTCCGCTTTTCTCCTTATATTTTGAACAAAAACAAACAACTTTTCCTTTAGACAGATTTTTGTACAACAAAAATCAAAAAAGTTATCACAGTTTTTCGAAAAAAGTTCAAAAATTCCAGATATTTTACTTTGAAAATTACAAAGTTTGGTATTTTTGTCAATTTTCAATAAAATCTATTTTTCTGCTTTTTTCCTTATATTTTGAACAAAAACAAACAACTTTTCCTTTAGACAGATTTTTGTACAACAAAAATCAAAAAAGTTATCACAGTTTTTGGAAAAAAGTACAAAAATTCCAGATATTTTACTTTGAAAATTTCAAAGATTGGTATCTTTGTCAATTTTCAATAAAACTATTTTTCTGCTTTTCTCCTTATATTTTAAACAAAAACAAACAACTTTTCCTTTAGACAGATTTTTGTACAACAAAAATCAAAAAAGTTATCACAGTTTTTCGAAAAAAGTTCAAAAATTCCAGATATTTTACTTTGAAAATTACAAAGTTTGGTATTTTTGTCAATTTTCAATAAAATCTATTTTTCTGCTTTTCTCCTTAAATTTTGAACAAAAACAAACAACTTTTCCTTTAGACACATTTTTGTACAACAAAAATCAAAAAAGTTATCACAGTTTTTCGAAACAAGTACAAAAATTCCAGATATTTTACTTTGAAAATTTCAAAGTTTGGTATCTTTGTCAATTTTCAATAAAATCTATTTTTCTGCTTTTCTCCTTATATTTTGAACAAAAACAAACAACTTTTCCTTTAGACACATTTTTGTACAACAAAAATCAAAAAAGTTATCACAGTTTTTCGAAAAAAGTTCAAAAATTCCAGATATTTTACTTTGAAAATTTCAAAGTTTGGTATCTTTGTCAATTTTCAATAAAATATATTTTTCTGCTTTTCTCCTTATATTTTGAACAAAAACAAACAACTTTTCCTTTAGACAGATTTTTGTACAACAAAAATCAAAAAAGTTATCACAGTTTTTCGATAAAAGTACAAAAATTCCAGATATTTTACTTTGAAAATTTGAAAGTTTGGTATTTTTGTCAATTTTCAATAAAATTTTTTTTTATGCTTTTCTCCTCGAACTTTGAACAAAAACAAACAACTTTTCCTTTAGACACATTTTTGTACAACAAAAATCAGAAAAGTTATCACAGTTTTTGGAAAAAAGTACAAAAATTCCAGATATTTTACTTTGAAAATTTCAAAGTTTGGTATCTTTGTCAATTTTCAATAAAATCTATTTTTCTGCTTTTCTCCTTATATTTTTAACAAAAACAAACAACTTTTCCTTTAGACACATTTTTGTACAACAAAAATCAGAAAAGTTATCACCGTTTTTCGAAAAAAGTACAAAAACTCGATACATATTTACTTTGAAAATTTGAAAGTTTGGTATTTTTGTCAATTTTCAATAAAATCTATTTTTCCGCTTTTCTCCTTATATTTTGAACAAAAACAAACAACTTTTCCTTTAGACAGATTTTTGTACAACAAAAATCAAAAAAGTTATCACAGTTTTTCGAAAAAAGTACAAAAATTCCAGATATTTTACTTTGAAAATTACAAAGTTTGGTATTTTTGTCAATTTTTAATAAAATTTTTTTTTATGCTTTTCTCCTCGAACTTTGAACAAAAACAAACAACTTTTCCTTTAGACACATTTTTGTACAACAAAAATCAAAAAAGTTATCACAGTTTTTCGAAAAAAGTACAAAAATTCCAGATATTTTACTTTGAAAATTTCAAAGATTGGTATCTTTGTCAATTTTCAATAAAATATATTTTTCTGCTTTTCTCCTTATATTTTGAACAAAAACAAACAACTTTTCCTTTAGACAGATTTTTGTACAACAAAAATCAAAAAAGTTATCACAGTTTTTCGAAAAAAGTTCAAAAATTCCAGATATTTTACTTTGAAAATTACAAAGTTTGGTATTTTTGTCAATTTTCAATAAAATCTATTTTTCTGCTTTTTTCCTTATATTTTGAACAAAAACAAACAACTTTTCCTTTAGACAGATTTTTGTACAACAAAAATCAAAAAAGTTATCACAGTTTTTCGAAAAAAGTTCAAAAATTCCAGATATTTTACTTTGAAAATTACAAAGTTTGGTATTTTTGTCAATTTTCAATAAAATCTATTTTTCTGCTTTTCTCCTTAAATTTTGAACAAAAACAAACAACTTTTCCTTTAGACACATTTTTGTACAACAAAAATCAAAAAAGTTATCACCGTTTTTCGAAAAAAGTACAAAAATTCCAGATATTTTACTTTGAAAATTACAAAGTTTGGTATTTTTGTCAATTTTCAATAAAATCTATTTTTCTGCTTTTCTCCTTAAATTTTGAACAAAAACAAACAACTTTTCCTTTAGACACATTTTTGTACAACAAAAATCAAAAAAGTTATCACAGTTTTTCGAAACAAGTACAAAAATTCCAGATATTTTACTTTGAAAATTACAAAGTTTGGTATTTTTGTCAATTTTCAATAAAATTTTTTTTTATGCTTTTCTCCTTATATTTTGAACAAAAACAAACAACTTTTCCTTTAGACACATTTTTGTACAACAAAAATCAGAAAACTTATCACAGTTTTTGGAAAAAAGTACAAAAATTCCAGATATTTTACTTTGAAAATTTCAAAGATTGGTATCTTTGTCAATTTTCAATAAAACTATTTTTCTGCTTTTCTCCTTATATTTTAAACAAAAACAAACAACTTTTCCTTTAGACAGATTTTTGTACAACAAAAATCAAAAAAGTTATCACAGTTTTTCGAAAAAAGTTCAAAAATTCCAGATATTTTACTTTGAAAATTACAAAGTTTGGTATTTTTGTCAATTTTCAATAAAATCTATTTTTCTGCTTTTCTCCTTAAATTTTGAACAAAAACAAACAACTTTTCCTTTAGACACATTTTTGTACAACAAAAATCAGAAAAGTTATCACAGTTTTTGGAAAAAAGTACAAAAATTCCAGATATTTTACTTTGAAAATTTCAAAGTTTGGTATCTTTGTCAATTTTCAATAAAATCTATTTTTCTGCTTTTCTCCTTATATTTTAACAAAAACAAACAACTTTTCCTTTAGACACATTTTTGTACAACAAAAATCAGAAAAGTTATCACCGTTTTTCGAAAAAAGTACAAAAACTCCGATACATATTTACTTTGAAAATTTGAAAGTTTGGTATTTTTGTCAATTTTCAATAAAATCTATTTTTCCGCTTTTCTCCTTATATTTTGAACAAAAACAAACAACTTTTCCTTTAGACACATTTTTGTACAAGAAAAATCAAAAAAGTTATCACAGTTTTTCGAAAAAAGTTCAAAAATTCCAGATATTTTACTTTGAAAATTTCAAAGTTTGGTATCTTTGTCAATTTTCAATAAAATATATTTTTCTGCTTTTCTCCTTATATTTTGAACAAAAACAAACAACTTTTCCTTTAGACAGATTTTTGTACAACAAAAATCAAAAAAGTTATCACAGTTTTTCGAAAAAAGTACAAAAATTCCAGATATTTTACTTTGAAAATTACAAAGTTTGGTATTTTTGTCAATTTTCAATAAAATCTATTTTTCTGCTTTTCTCCTTATATTTTGAACAAAAACAAACAACTTTTCCTTTAGACACATTTTTGTACAACAAAAATCAAAAAAGTTATCACAGTTTTTCGAAAAAAGTACAAAAATTCCAGATATTTTACTTTGAAAATTTCAAAGTTTGGTATCTTTGTCAATTTACAATAAAATCTATTTTTCTGCTTTTCTCCTTATATTTTAAACAAAAACAAACAACTTTTCCTTTAGACACATTTTTGTACAACAAAAATCAAAAAAGTTATCACAGTTTTTCGAAAAAAGTACAAAAATTCCAGATATTTTACTTTGAAAATTTGAAAGTTTGGTATTTTTGTCAATTTTCAATAAAATTTTTTTTATGCTTTTCTCCTCGAACTTTGAACAAAAACAAACAACTTTTCCTTTAGACACATTTTTGTACAACAAAAATCAAAAAAGTTATCACAGTTTTTCGAAACAAGTACAAAAATTCCAGATATTTTACTTTGAAAATTTGAAAGTTTGGTATTTTTGTCAATTTTCAATAAAATATATTTTTCTGCTTTTCTCCTTATATTTTGAACAAAAACAAACAACTTTTCCTTTAGACAGATTTTTGTACAACAAAAATCAAAAAAGTTATCACAGTTTTTGGAAAAAAGTACAAAAATTCCAGATATTTTACTTTGAAAATTTCAAAGATTGGTATCTTTGTCAATTTTCAATAAAATCTATTTTTCTGCTTTTCTCCTTATATTTTAAACAAAAACAAACAACTTTTCCTTTAGACAGATTTATGACAACAAAAATCAAAAAAGTTATCACAGTTTTTCGAAAAAAGTACAAAAATTCCAGATATTTTACTTTGAAAATTACAAAGTTTGGTATCTTTGTCAATTTTCAATAAAATATATTTTTCTGCTTTTCTCCTTAAATTTTGAACAAAAACAAACAACTTTTCCTTTAGACACATTTTTGTACAACAAAAATCAAAAAAGTTATCACCAGTTTTTCGATAAAAGTACAAAAATTCCAGATATTTTACTTTGAAAATTACC